>NC_090755.1:74406869-74434369 GCF_036898095.1 Palaemon carinicauda
GCCAGTCAAAGGACCCCATAACTCTCTAGTGGTAGTATCTCAACGGGTGGCTGGTGCCCTGTCCAACCTACTTCTAAACAAAGTATTACCTCTCTACTTCTTCCGACAATATTAGTCCCACTGTATAGTAGGGACGGCCGCATTCCATATGCATTATTTAAGTAAGTTCTGATTTTTTAACACACCTTGGCAAATTTAGTCTTCTTCGGGATAAATAAAGAGCTTAAAGTTTGAGAACTATCAGATAAGATCCAAGAAAGTAGACTGAGGTGGTATGGTCATGTCATGAGAAGAGATGAACAGTATATTGGGAGGAGAGTGAGGGAAATGGAGGTACAGGGAACGAAAAGGAGAGGGAGACCAAAGCGAAGGTGGATGGACTGTATCAAGGATGACCTTCGATCATAGAGATTAATTGGTGATGAAGTGTGGGACAGAGGTAGATGGAGAAAGCTAGCCAGAAACATCGACCCCACATAGAAGTGGGAAAAGATGCAGACAAAGAAGAAGAAAGTTTGAAATGATGGTGTTTGTACCCTTAGACTTTTACTATTGGGTATGGCCCACCATAAACTTGCAAGATGATATTGCTGTTATTTTTATCATTGATATTTTTTTTTCTTGTTGTTATTGATATTATTAACATCATCATAACCATTATTACTAAGTATGATAGCTTTAATTACTTTCTTTAATAGCAATTGTTTTAAGTAAGATCAAATGTTATTTTTTTGTAGACAAAAAACTGAAGATGTAATGAATTGATATAATTTAATGATCGATTGGTATGAGATTGAAAAATCTTGACACTTTTCCAGCTAAAGGATGATACTGTTAAGTTTTATCCATCTAAATCATGATTTATTTTACCACCAGGTCATATGGCAGAAATTCATGAATATAAATACAAATTTGTATACAGACGCAGTCTTTTACAGTGGCTATGATAAAATGCATACAGTGATACAGCTCTGTGGCACTGATACCTAGGCTAATTCGTAAACCTTTCAAGCTACAATTTTACATTCAAAGCAAATTGCAGCATGATTTTGCCCGACGACCTTCATATTTCAGTTTCATCTTGAAAGGGTAATTGACATGCAATCGCGTGGAGTAATTTTCTCATGAAGACTGACAATTTTGAGAGCGAAAACCAGCGGACATCAACGGGCACGAGGACAGAAATCAGTTAGCAAGACGGGAAAAACTATGGAACCACTTCAGGGTGGATCCCGCTATGAGAGGGAAAAGGGTCGTTCATCTGGACACCTGAGCTATATCAAGTATTGCTTCCTGTGTAGCTGCTGCTGATGTTGTTGCTGCTCTCTCTCTCTCCTCCTTCTAGTCCTACACTAACACACCTCCGAGGAGGCTTTCGGTAACTCGGTTATACGCTTGAAGTCGTGGACATCGCGCCGAAGGTCCTTCGACGGGTTTTGTGATGGGGGCTCAAAAGCTTCCCAAATCAAGTACGAGTGAGTTGAAGGATCTTGTTCGTAAGTCTCTGCTGTTAAAGGGCATGCACATCAAACCATGACGGCTGTGTTTGTCTTTAGTTGTTGTTCAACATGCACCAGCGCACGCAATGGAATATTTTCTATGCATGGGCTACGCCACTACTGTGTAAGCCTTTGTCAGTTAAGTCTATAATTATCTATTTTGTTTTTTCCTAATTATATAACACATACATATATACTATGTAGTATTTAGAATATTTGAATACTCACAAAACCACAAGCAAAACGCTATATATATATATATATATATACAGTATAATATATATATATATATATATATTTATATATATTATATCTGGCCTCGGTTGGTTTTGTCTTTATAAATCGGTGTATATATATATATATATATACCGATTTATAAAGACAAACCCAACCGAAGCCAGATATATATATATATATATATATACAGTATAATATATATGTATATATATACATACATATATATATATATATATATATTATATCTGGCTTCGGTTGGGTTTGTCTTTATAAATCGGTATATATATATATATATATATACTGCAGTGCAAAGGTCTCAGACATGTCATTCCACTCCCGTCTTTCTATGCCAGTCAATACCCATAAATTTTCTTAGCTCATCAGTCCATCGCCTTCTCTTCCTTTCCCTGCTTTGTTTAGAATCTCTAGGGACCCCTCCGGTTAATCTTTTTACATCTATTATCTGTCATTCTCATTATATGTCCTGTCCACGTCCATTTCTCTTTATTTTACATGTTATTGGAGTATCCTCTACAACACTTCAGTTTGCTCTCGTATCCATGTTGCTTCTTTTTATTAGTGTTATTCCCATCATTATTCTTTTTCCTAGCTCTTTGAGTTTTCATTAGCTTTTCCTCTAAGTCTTTAGTAAGGCTCCAAGTTTCCGATTCATAAGTTAATACTGGTAGGACCATCTGATTAAATACTTTGCTTCTCCAAAGGAAGTGGCATTTTACATTTCATAACCTCATTTTGTTTACCAAACGCTCTCCATCTCATGGTTGTCCTTAATTTCGGCCTCATACCCTGAGGAAACACTTATTCTCTAACAATCTCTAGAGGCTCGTCCATAACCCTTATTTGTTGTCTGCATTTTCATTGATCATTTTTTTTTAGTTTTACTCATATTTATTTTCAGTCCTACATATGTGTTTTCTCTATTTAATCCTTCCATCATCTTTTGCAATTCCTCCCATGACTCACCAGATTGAACTGTCAGCTACGCTATTAAGGTATTCTCCATTAATATCAATTTCTACATTTTCACAATTTTTTTTTTTTTAAGCTTCTAGGCTCACTGTGAATAATTTAGGAGAGATGATGTCTCCCTGTCTAACTCCTTTCTCAATCTGAATTTTCTCACTACCTTTATGTAGTTTCAGGATTTCTATACCTTCAATTATATATCTTCAATTATCTAATATACGATTCATGTAGTAATGAAGTGTAATGAAGTGTGTAACGGATACTGCTTAGGTGTAATGGAAAAGCCGGTTCGAACAGGTTATAGCCACTTCTAGGCCAATGCTTTGTAGGCTATATAGTTGCTATGATTATGTAGCCAATTATTATCATACTATGACGATTGATGAAAGAACTAATGTAAATAATAATTTTAAGGTGCAAACGAAAATAAGAAATAGAGAAAAATTAAGTTGTGAGAATAGTATTGTACATATAACAAATAATTTTACTGGACCCCTTGTGCTGTTTAACTGCATTCAATATCGGTACTGAATGGCATACATCATAAATCTAGATCTTCAAATATGGGAAATGAAGAATGACAAATGGAGTAATAATCATTATAATACCGTCTTCGCATGCTCGAGAAAAGATGAAATATGAAACGATGCTAAGTAAATAACGAAGATATACGCACTGAACTCTAGCCCGGTAACATGTTAATAATCACAGAGTGATTTGATTTTAGTGAGTGAAATGAGTTTTTCTTTTTTGTTACCCCACATAATCTTATATCCAAACATTTTAGTAGAATAAAAAAGAATGGAATGAGACTACCAGAGAATGTTTTTGGTTGGTTGGGTTTTTGGAATATCAAAGGGTTTTTTGTCATAGATGATTTGAATGTAAAATTAGGGAGACAAAAATGAGATGACATGGTTCATATTCTTATCAAACCAAATCTTATTAGGAAAACATGAATTAAAGGTTTAATGAAAAATAAAGCAAATTAACATGAATAACAATGTTAAATGATCAAGTGAAATTAATTATAAAACGGGGCTTCATTATGTCAATTTGCTCAATGTAGGTAGTAGGTTGGCCAGAGCACCAGTCACCCGTTGAGATACTACCGCTGGAGAGTTATGGGGCCTTTTGACTGACCAGGAAGTACTACATTGGATCCTTCTCCCTGGTTACCGTTCATTTTCCTTTGCCTACACACACACACACAGCGAATAGTCTGACCTATTCTTTGCATATTCTCCTCTGTCCTCATACACTTGACAACATTGAGATTACCGAACAATTCTTCTTCATTCAAGAGGTTAACTACTGCACTGTAATTATCCAGTGGCCAATTACCTCTTTGTAAGAGTAGAAGAGACTCTTTAGCTATGGTCAGCAGCTCTTCTAGGAGAAGGGCCCTCCAAAATCAAGCCACTGTTCTCTAGTCTTGGGTAATGACATAACCTCTATACCATGGTCTTCCACTGTCTTGGGTTAGAGTTCTCTTGCTTAAGGCTACACTCGGGCACGATGTTCTGTCTTGTTTCTCTTCCTCTAGTTTGGTCAAAGATTTTAGTTTATATAGAAGATATTTATTTTAAAGTTGTTACTCTTGTTATAAAATTTACTGGCTCACAAGGATGGTGAGGTTGCAAACACTACTAGAAACTACCGAGCTTGAGAGCAAATACGTTTCCAATAGCTACCATAAGTGATTGAATAGATTTCCTTGAGAAGATTATTTCATAATTTGGTCACAGCCGAAATGAAAAAAAAAAAATAGAAAATTCGTAGTATTGAGCCTAGCTTAAGAAAGGGATGCATGCAGAATTAAATCCATAGGCAACATAGTACTACATACATAGAAACTGTTTGATATATATGGTACTACATAGTAGATGGTATAGCATGCAATGATCTGAAGGCAAAGGATGACCAGAATCATGAAAAATGACTCAAACAAAACATAGCCTACAATAAGATAAATGACCAACGGCGCCAGACATTCATGTCCAGATCAGGGAGACCAAAAAAATTTAATGGACCGCATTATTTTTTCTAACACTTCAAGATATGCGAACAATATACATTTCATAGCAGAGTAAATGGGATTAAAAGGTTTTCTCAGGTTAGTCAAGTCCCTAAAATATATGATGGATTATCTCAATGTCAACTTTTTTATTTTACAGTTAAGGGAGAGACAAACCGGCTGTTTCTATGTAGTCGATTTGCCGTCAAGAATTAGCTGCCTGGAGAGAGAGAGAGAGAGAGAGAGAGAGAGAGAGAGAGAGAGAATTCGAACAATCTTTTTTATTAATTAACAATTATGCATGCATTCTCACATTTCCCCAGTATCTCGACAAATATTATTATTCCTGTCTGGCAGAACGTATATGGTCTCATTACTTTTCTGCAATATGTAGGCCATATGTGGACCTTGATGTAGGCCTACTCTCATCATGACCCTCATTTAGGTTTACTCAAATTAACCTGTCCCTAAGCCACGATAGAACCCCAATAATAAAATCATATTTTATATATATATATATATATATATGTGTGTGTGTGTGTGTGTGTGTGTATATATATATATATATATATATAAAAGGGAATAAATGATTTCGCTTAATCCTGACTGCTTCAAAGTAGTTTGTATCGGTACTATTAAAATAGATATTTTAAAAATAAAAGTCGTTCGTGTGTTTAATTCATTGAAGAAAACTTAAAAATACGACGTGATTCATAAGAAATAAAAAAAAGTCCTTGTCGATATGAGGTTTTCACTGAAATATGCTAATGTTCAATAATGAAATTTCATAATCATATGGACGTGCGGTTTATTAAAATAAACCAGGTATGCCTACCGAAAAAAAATAGTGATGCAAAGAATAATACTTGTTTGGTAGAGTTAACACTTATGTCTTTATATTCGCGTGGAAATTAGAACAAATCTACAGGCGACTGTAAATCATAAAGCTAAACATTTCTTCACAATCATAACAATGATTTGAGCAATGGAAATAATAACCATGCTGTGTAAGCTTTATTATTATTATTATTATTTGCTAAGCTACAACCCTAGCTGGAAAAGCAAAATGCTATAAGCCCAGGGGCCCCAACAGGGAAAATAGCCCAGTAAGGAAAGGAAAGAAGGAAAAATAAAATATTCTAAGAAGAGTAACATTAAATTAAATATTTCCTATATAAACTATGAAAACTTTAACAAAACAAGAGGAAGAGAAATTAAATAGAATAGTGTGCCTGATTGTACCCTCAAGCAAGAGAACTCTAACCCAAGACAGTGGAAGACCATGGTACAGAAGCTATGGCACTACCCAAGACTAGAGAACAATGGTTTGATTTTGGAGTCTACATAACCATTTCATCATAGACACTGAAACTGTATTGTAAAAATGGTTGTTAACATAATGGGAAAACTAAGAAATAGGATGATATGAACCTATGCGGGAACGAACTTCAACATCAAACACGTGGTCTTAACATAGAACGGTACCCGGAAGAGGTGGGGTGGGGGGGGGGGGGTGACGAGGTACGGGACCGGGGGGAGTTGCCAAGCCTCCTTTTGACGGTGGGCCCACATGCCGGCAAATGGTTGTAACGTTTCCCTCCCAATTTCTTTGTACCTCCTAATCGTGTCGGTATTACGAACTGTAATGTTTACCGATGATATGATACATCATCGATTTTTTGTTTTGCATTGACGGGTAACAATGTTATTTTTCTTTGTTTCTACATTATCTTGTTCTTTGACATTTGGTGATAGTTGCGCACGATTTTGGGCAGTTTAGGAATATGTTCAATTCTTTTTCTATTAAGATACTTGAATATTGAGTCATCTAATTCCATAATATTATTTGTTCTACAAACTTTGTATTGCAGAGGTCGCTTCTCGTTAACTGTTCAATCTTTTGTACGCTGTCTCGTCTATTGAACTGTTGAACATCCTTGCGAACATTGGCAACAATGCACTGCTGACGCAGTCGCAGCAGTGCTGTCTCACAGCTGAAATTGTCTGCTACTTTTTCCCTCCGTCTCGTCTGATCGTCTCCCACACAGCCAGGCAGCCACCTACCTTACTCATACTCACTCTGTGGGTCGATACTTCACAGTGTGGATCTCCTCACAGTCCTCATACTGGCACGGACCTCTGGTCCAAGTACGATTAGTGTTTTCTCTCGATTTCGACTGCTTGGAGGCATCAGACTTCATTGAAAATCTTCAGAACGGATTACTCGAACTTCAGAATCTACTGGGATTATGTTGGAGGATCCAATACGGTGGTGGTGATTCAGGGGAACACACGAGGGTATATACATACTCACACACACACTTCTCTTTCGCAGCAACCGTCACTTATACTTGTGTCTGCCACGCGGACCCTTCTCACCGCCACAAGACTCTCCCTTCTGAGGCTCTGAGCATCCAACTAAATATATCCAAGCCACTGTGACGACTATCGTAGGCCGGAGTGGACGTGTAGGACCTGGCCGTCGATCTTGTGGATGACGGGAAGTTACCTGTCTGAAGAAGGTTTCGATTGTGTGTTAGCCATTCCCCTCGCTACGCAGTGTGCCCAGAAAACGAACCTTTCCCTTTGACGTATTGGTGGTTCTCTCTTTCCTGACGGCAACTTTACAGTGCCGCCGTTCTTCTGGTGTAGATGATGATTAAACTTTGGTTAAATAAGTTTTGTATGGACTTCATGAGAATGTTTTACGAGTGCAAGTCAACATCCATTTTGTAAACATGTGCTTAGTGAATTGTGAACTGGTTTTTGTGACGAACATTCGGCCTTGCAATTGCATGTTTGTGAAGTACTTTGGACCCATGCAGCAGGCAGTGCGCGAAGTTCCTATTCCAAGGGTGAATCGAGACGTGGACAGCGACGACGGAGGGGGAGCAGGGGCGGGAGTGGGCGTGCGTTCATGATACTGCTGGGGACGCACGCCTTTTTCAACCCGGGGGGCTTCGGGGGGAAGGTCCCCCCCTGGATACAGCAATCAAGATAACCTACATAGGTCTAACTCTGAATGTCAGCTGAGACATTCTCCTGATGGAGGTCTGCTGACCCTAGAAGAACCGAGGAGGCATCCTCCGAAGGGCTGTGGCCTAGGGGGCGCCCGCCCCCACCAACCAGGTGTCAGATAGCGACACGCTGGGCCTTTCTGCCACAAGGAAGAGCAACGGTTTTCTTGTCTGCCGTGAGGCCTAGAGGCCTGTCCCATTTTGAAAGGGCTTAACGGAGTAAACATTATTGCAACACTTTAAAAGAAAAAAAACATTTCAGTGTCATGTCAGATTTGACGAAGAACATGCATTCACCCTGACGCCGGAGAGATTATCCAAGTGAGAGAGGGAAGTGGATTCGAACTAGGGAAGTGAGATAATTGGGAGAGGGAAATGGAATAATTCAGACAGGAAAGTGAAATAATCGGTAGAAGGAAGTGGAATAAATCAGAGGAGAGTAGATAATCGAGAGTGGGAAGTGGAATAAATTTAAAAGAAAGATAATTTAAGAGGGAAAGTACGGTTGAGGTAATTAGTAGAGGAAAGGAATAATTCGGAAAGCGAAAGTGAGGTAGAAGAAAAGAGTAATTCGGAGAGGGATAGGAGAGACAATTAGAAAAAAAAAGTAATTCGTAAAAGGAAAGAGATAATTTTTGGAAAGGGTTTGAGTTAAGCCAAGTGAAAAGGAATTTTGAGTTGAAATGCAAGGCATCTAGTAAGGTCAAAGTAATTAGTTTCAAGCCTAAACGACTTATAATAAAGAAACTAAATTAACAAAAGAGGTTAGAGTAAATTGAAGAAAACTTCACGCCAAGTGAATAAGTAACTTCGTTGGATTGCAATTGAGTTAATCGGCTGACATTCATATCATTATGGCTGGCGTTGATAGCCCCCGGCGGGCAGCCCTGAATTTATCCTTTCTGAAAGGGGTGAGACGTCACCCCCACAGGCAAGGGCATTGCCCCACGGGGGTGTATCAGCCTACCACTACGCCTACCCCAACCCCGACGGTGGAAGAACAACAGGCAAGGCTTTTGCCGACAGGAGGTAGGCCTGTAATAGTTTTATTATATTTCATTTAGATTATATGCAAATTATCGACTCTAATATACTTATTGAATTGCCCCACTCTTGTCACTGTAAAACTAACCTTTTTGCATTATCAAATAGCATTGTGATATTTTGCGTGACAAAAAAAGTAATTATTTAAGCTTCATGGGTAAATGTTCGTATAGCCATCCTGTACATTCGCTTACTTTCATCATATTGCCAAGCATTTTGATAGGAAAAAATTATAGATATAGTGTAATGTGTCAGCTTTTCGTATTTCTTTCCAATATTGGAACAAAATTAAAACGAATAACATCAACAACAGTAGCTGTCTCATCTTGGTGGTTACCCATTCTTGTACTAGAACTAGATAAACCTCTCTCTCTCTCTCTCTCTCTCTCTCTCTCTCTCTCTCTCAAGATCCATATGTACGTTAGTCTTATTATTTTATGTTACTACTACTATTATCAATATCTTGTACCCAAGAACGGCCTAATGACGGGAATAACCTATTACCATTGTTGATTATTTTAATTGTTGATATAATTTTGCATGATTTTTATGCTCCGTCTATTATAATTGCTGTTAATCGGACATCATTTTCGTATTCCTCAAAGAATTTGTTGTTGATAACAATGTTGTAGGTGATGTTTTGATTTATTTTTACTACAAAGAAAGTGTCACTCTTTGAGCTTTATAATTTTACTATTTTGACATACAATTTTTTGTTTACTGTTTTGCAGTCTTTATTAGTATTGATTTTTATTAAAGAGAATCTCACATTACTCGAAAAGTTTGTGATAATACAATACTTTATTATTATTATTATTATTATTATTATTATTATTATTATTATTATTATTATTATTATTCAAAATAAGACAAATAATTAGAACAGGTCGTTTTGCTATCAAGCAACACTTGAGATTTCATATTTAATCAACATTTCCTGCTTATTTGCATCATTTATTATTTTATGATCATCATCATCTCTTCCTCCGCCTATTGACGCTAAGGGCCTCGGTTAGATTTCACCAGTCGTCTCTATTTTGAGCCTTTAATTCAGAACTTCTCCATTGATAATCTACTTCACGGTTCATAGTCCTCAGCCATGTAGGTCTGAGTCTTCCAACTCTTCTAGTGCCTTGTGGAGCCCAGCTGAACGTTTGGTGAATTAATATCTCGGGGGGGGGGGGGGTTGAATAGCATGCCCAAACCATCTCCATCTACCCCTCATCATGATCTCATCCACATATGTCACTCGAGTAATATTTCTTATAGTTTAATTTCTAATCCTGTCCTGCCATTTAACTCCCAATATTCTTCTAAGGGATTTGTTCTCAAATCTACTAAATCAATTAAGATTGTTTCATTGTCATACCATGACTCATGTCCATAGAGTAACACTGATCTCACTAAACTGATAAATAGTATATATAAAGTCTGATTTTTTTATGTAATTTCAGGTGATTTGATTTCCAAATTTTACTTAACCTTGACATTGTCTGATTTGCTTTCTTCTGTCTTTCACTAAACTCTAATTCTAAAGACCCTATTTTGAGGATCATAATTCCTAAATACTTAAATGATTCTACCTCACTCATCCTTTCTCCTTACAAAGATATTTCATCTTCCATTTCATACTCCATTCTCATTATCTCTGTCTTCTATTTAGCTGCAGCCCAACCTTATGTGATATTTAATGCTTTATCAAGCATTGTAAATCTTCTGGTGTTCTGCTAACGAGGACAGCATCATCAGCATCCTCTAGGTCTGCTATATTCCTATCACCAATCCAGTCCAATCCTTCTTCACCATCTCCGACTTTTCTACGGATTACAGAATCCAGGGGAACGATAAACAATATTGGTGATAACACCTTTCCTTGGAATACTCCGCTGTTCACTGGAAATTCATTTGATAAGACTCCATTAACATTAACTTTACACTTGCTATGCTCATGAACAGATTTAATCAAATTCACAGATTTAAGAGGAATTCCATAATAACGCAGGACTTAACACAAAATTGGCTGATGCGTTTTCATAGTCCACAAGATTAATTCCTGATATTTCTAAAAAAAAAAAAATATTTGTTAATTATCTATATTGTTATTTGTATGCAAATTATATTAAAAAACAGATGCCGTTTCCTATTAAAACAAAAGTGGAAAAAGAAGAGGCCACAGAGACGCAGAAGGGAAATTCCTTATATCATACTATTTTTTTTTTCATTTTTGTGATTCTTTTTTATTTATAATTGTCCTGGCTGGATTTTTTTTTTAGGTTTTCTCAAATGATAATCGTCTATTCTTTTTTTTATAATGTTTGTTATTTGGGAATTTTCATTACTGGTATATTTTTTTTGCTTGTGATTCTTTTTTTATTTATAATTGTCCTGGCTGGATTTTTTTTTAGGTTTTCTCAAATGATAATCGTTTATTCTTTTTTTTTATAATGTTTGTTTTTTGGGAATTTTCATTACTGGTATATATTTTTTTTTTTTGCTTGTTATAATCATTTGTATCTTTAATTTTATCCATGGTGTTTAATGAGCCCTGTGCCATTATGCATGTTTCATGGTTTCATCTAGAGCTGCTTTTACGCACCACTGATCACTAATGTATTTAATCACTAATTCAAGAAAATGTCTTAAAAGATTAGACATATTCTCGAGGAAGTAGTGCGATGTGTCATCGTTATTTCTATGGATTCATTGTATAACATACCTGTCCCTCGTTAACATTGTTCTTCAGTAGGCTACAGTAAGTGCAGACGCTTTCTCTCCAATCTATCATTTTGTTCTGATTTATTATTATTATTATTACTATCCAAGCTACAACCCTAGTTGGAAAAGCAAGATGCTATAAGCCCAGGGGCTCCAACAGGGAAAAATAGCCCAGTGAGGAAAGGAAATAAGGAAATAAATAAATGAAGAGAACAAATTAACAATAAATTATCCTAAAATAAGAAACAACGTCAAAACAGACATGTCATATAATAAACTATCAACATCATCAAGAACAAATATGTCATAAATAAACTATAAAAAGACTATGTCCGCCTGGTCAACAAAAAAGCATTTGCTCCAACTTTGAACTTTTGAAGTTCTACTGATTCAACCACCCGATTAGGAAGATCATTCCACAACTTGGTCACAGCTGGAATAAAACTTCTAGAGTACTGCGTAGTATTGAGCCTCGTGATGGAGAAGGCCTGGCTATTAGAATTAACTGCCTGCCTAGTATTACGAACAGGATAGAATTGTCCAGGGAGATCTGCAGGATTTATTCCTACCTTTAGGCTGTACATGGGTTGTCTAGTGCTACGGCTGTATCGATCATAATGATGTGCATACAAGTCTTGCAGTCTTGAACAACTTTCCTCTTTGTACCTGCTCCACTTTTTCTCCGGCATCACCATAGACATCTGTGACCCTCAACGCAGTGAGAAAGGTTTGATAGGCAGTGGATTCCCCTAATATGCCATGTCTCCACAAATGACTTGCCTGTTCTCTCTCTCTCTCTCTCTCTCTCTCTCTCTCTCTCTCTCTGTGTGCGCCTCTTCTTCCAAGAGCTACCAGTTCACCATGTAGATATCGGCCTTAGCTTGGCTAGGAAATTGGCCATATGGCGAGCTTGAAGCAGGGGGGAACGGACCATCTCAAGAGTGTGTATGTAGCAGCAAAGTCTGGTATAATGAGCAGGCCTTTCCCCCTCCCCACTCATATAATATGTTTAGGAAGAAGTGAAACCTCTATACAGGAAACAATTCTTGAGAATTCTACCTCAATGGTAGTGTGGAACAAAAGTTAAAATAATTTATGATATACATAAATTTTTATAGAGAGAAAGAAACACATGGGAAGCAGGAGATGGCTGGAGAAAGAGGGCAAGCCGTTGATCTGTGGAAATTTGGCCTAAGTGGGAGAATCCGTGTAAAACTAGATGCCCTCCCCTATTGGTCATTTCTCGCTGCCTGACTATAGTATGCAGGTACCCGCTCCGTTGGGCTTCAATGCCTAATCTTTTTAAACCAAGTCTAAATATTAATTCATGCTGGATATAGTTTTTTCTATATTTTATTACAATTTTTCGGTTGCACCATTACCTTTCCTTTATATATATATATATATATATATATATATATCTTCTGTAAGAGGGTGGCCCTAAAGATAAAAACAACTCTACAGTCTTTGACCAATTCATACTTCCACTGCTGGATGGTGGATGAACCCCTGTGCAGAACACTGTCACGAGTGTGAGCTATATTGATGATGTGAAATAAGTAATCTGGTAGATGTATGGTATACTAATTTGTGGGGCTGAAGAACTGATTTTTTGGGGCTGTAGAAATAATTTGTGGGAAGATGAAGAACTATTTTGGGGGGATAAAGAACTGATTTGTCAGGCTGAGGGACTAATTTGCTGGGCTGAAGAATAGGGAGAAGCGGCGAGAATGGGCTAGTTATACTATTGAATTCAACTCGCCTCCTTTGGGGATAATGCTGTCAGTGCACATCACGTGGTGCTCCGAAGGCATTACTAAGAGAATCTTTATAGTGCTCGAGGGAGCTAGTCTTTAATTTATATGGCTTAGGCCTAATTGCTTTGTCCTGGGGAAAAAAAAGCATGACCTTTCTCTGCTAATCCAATTTGGTGACGGTGCATCTTTACTGAACTCTCTCTCTCTCTCTCTCTCTCTCTCTCTCTCTCTCTCATGATTTTGATACTGAGTATCAGCGTAATCTAACACGGTTTCTGTGTGGCTCAGCCGGAGAAGTTTCCTCTGTTTGAGCCTTAAATTTGAATGGCCTCCCTTGCCCCAGCTAGGTCCCTACAGCACTGATTCCATAAAACCATCAAATCCTTATGCACCATCAAAAAAAAAAAAAAAAAAAAAAAATCCGTCTTGGATATCTCGCATATGTCAAAAGAAACGAACCCTAGTTCTTTTTTTTTAAAGAAGCCATCGCCGTCCAGTGCTATATATTAAGGTAATTGGGGAACCTAGCAAAATTTCATGATGGATCTGCTGCTCAATTCCACGTAGGCCTAAATACATAGTTACTCGCTCTTTTGGAATTTAGTCTTTTCTCTGAGGTCTGCGTAAAAAAACAAACTCAGTACTATAACAATGACTTAGCAATTGAGTAGGGCAATGTTGGAAGCGTCATGGCACTAAATTATGTTCAGAGTTCTGATGAAAAAATAACTTATACTTATGTCAGTCTAGATAAGAAAAGAACGTTTTCGTAAAGTTTGATTTTTTGAAGTTCCACCGGTTTAACTAGTTAAGGTAAATGTAGTTATAGGTGTTGAGATAATGTTTAGTACAAGGCTATGTGTATTGTAGGAAAAATTAATGTATGTTTTAAGGAAATTTTCGTATACCTTTAATAAAATAACTAGTTTAGTTAGTGTTCGCCATTAAGAATCTTTATATATATATATATATATATACGTGTGTGTGTGTTTGTAAAGATTTTTTAAGGTATAATTTCCATTTTCTTCTGCTAAATCTATGAAAACTACGAAATTACCTCGTAATATAGAGATTAGGTATATAATAGAAATCTAATATAAACTTTTGTAATTCAGTGTTTTTATGTTGTAAGTTAAACTCTCATTTCAAGGAACTTTGAACTAGAATTGCACCGAAGTTTGCCATTGAACCTAAAAAAAAGGATATCCGAGGTATTTCCGTATCTCATTTAGCGGTGTTATCTTGTAGTTTTGACACGTTTCTAACTTTATCTCTTCCGTCACTTGAACTGAATGTTTCATCTCTCCGAAACGAGATAAGGAGAGAGAGAGAGAGAGAGAGAGAGAGAGAGAGAGAGAGTGAGTGTTTGTGGGCGTGTCTCACAGAACTGTTATACATTCTATATTATTTATATCCTATGTTAGTAAGATTTGTATTTCATATATGTCTCATTGAAGCTCGGTGCAATATTTTCTACAACTTATGTTTTCGTAGATCGAGTGAAATTTTATTTATTAGATTTTAAATCTTAACGATATTGTGGTCTATTATGTATCTCTTATTTTTATGCGGCTAACTGGAGAAAAAAAATGAATGATGTATTTTTTACTATATAGTGTTTTATCAATAAAAGTTTTCATATTCTAGAAATAATTCATGTCAATATCTTTACCAACTTGACAGGAGTATGCATTGGCATGGTTTATAAATACATTGAAAATTTAATAAAGGATATCTGTAATATCCTGTAATTAGGATCACTGTCTCTTTGCAATACAAGCTCACAGGAACTGGCCAGTCACTATTTCCCAAAATAGGATCAATTGGAGAAAATAACTCGATGGTGAATGGAACATGTTTGAGCAGATAATTTCTTCGAGTAGTTATAAATGTTTAACAAATGGATGTTCAGATCTTGATGGGAGCGATTCGTTTTTATTATCATTTATATTGAGAATCTCTCTCTCTCTCTCTCTCTCTCTCTCTCTCTCTCTAAGGGTGAAAGTCAAGTCATGTGGAAAGACAATTACTTCCACGTTGATGAACCTCCAGATTGGGGGGGGGGGACGTCTTCGTGGGCCGAAATTTTTACCTCTCTCTCTCTCTCTCTCTCTCTCTCTCTCTCTCTCTCTATTTATTTACAGTTAAGTGTTTGGTTCATTGTGGATAGTTAAAAATCACGATTAAACAAGAATATGCTTATGTAGTATGCATATTTCAAAGTGATTATACAAAGTTTTCTTTGAAAATTATCTAATTTTAACTTGTCTGATAAATAAAATTATATTTTACTTGACAAAATACGTTATTTTGCGATGAGATACAATTTTTTTGTACCCCTTACAGTAATTCGAAAATTTGAAAGTTTTCATTATACAGTGGTTTTAAGCGTTGTTTACACGCAGAAATTCCATCTATCTTCACCCAGTTGAAAAATAATAATACTGAAATATAAATATTGCCGTTTTTATCGTAAAGCTTCCTAAAGTTATGTCCCAATACATGAATAAAGGTTCAGAATTGAAGCAAGTAGTCTCTCTCTCTCTCTCTCTCTCTCTCTCTCTCTCTCAAATTACAGTATATTAGTTTAGTCATGCTCTGAAATCATGTTTACTAAACGTATTTCAAAAAATAACTCTCTCTCTCTCTCTCTCTCTCTCTCTCTCTCTCTCTCTCTCTCTCAAATTACAGTATATTAGTTTAGTCATGTTCTGAAATCATGTTTACTAAACGTATTTCAAAAAATAACTCTCTCTCTCTCTCTCTCTCTCTCTCTCTCTCTCTCTCTCAAATTTCAGTATATTAGTATAGTCATGTTCTGAAATCATGTTTACTAAACGTAATTAAAAATAACTCTCTCTCTCTCTCTCTCTCTCTCTCTCTCTCTCTCTCTCTCAAATTACAGTATATTAGTATAGTCATGTTCTGAAATCATGTTTACTAAACGTAATTAAAAATCAGTCTCTCTCTCTCTCTCTCTCTCTCTCTCTCTCTCTCAAATTACAGTATATTAGTATAGTCATGTTCTGAAATCATGTTTACTAAACGTAATTAAAAATCAGTCTCTCTCTCTCTCTCTCTCTCTCTCTCTCTCTCTCAAATTACAGTATATTAGTATAGTCATGTTCTGAAATCATGTTTACTAAACGTATTTAAAAAAATAACTCTCTCTCTCTCTCTCCTCTCTCTCTCTCTCTCTCTCTCTCAGGACATTAGAATGAAGTAATGTTATGTAATAATGTTTACTAAACATAATTAAAAAGTAACCCACATTATGCAGCATCAGTCAAATCCTGGAAGGGAACCATCCTTGTGTGTTTCCCCCTGACATTCGTGAATGATGTTTATATAAGCAAAAGCTGATAGTGAATAATGATGACGTGTTGCAGCGTTGCCGGACTTCAGCTGATCCATGCGCTCGTTCTGCCACCCTTCGACCTAAGAGTCACATTTGCAAGAAAAAAAGTAATATGCGAAATGAATAGGCAGTCTCGCCATTAGCTCTTGCTTAACTTTGAAGTTTACTCTTTAATTTTTTTTTCATTACATTTGTTTTTATCAGATTTCATCAACTATTTTCTTTTCGTGGTTATTTTCCTTTGCTCAGTTACCAGGTCTTTGTGGTTACTCTCGAAAGTTTTTTTTTTAACGTCTTTCATGTGTAAATGGTTGACTTGTTATGCTAAAGTAATATTAACTTATTCTTGAAAGTTTGGTGTGTTATTAATTTTTACATCTCAGCTTAACAATTGAAGGATTTTTGGTTAATGAAGATAGTATGTTCATATATATATATATATATATATATACAGTATATATTTATGTGTGTGTATGTGTATGCATGTATGTATGTATCCATACCTACAGTATATATAGCACAGTATGTAAGCTTAAGTATACATTTTTGTCATATTTAAGGTTGGTCTCAAGTTTTTTTTTTTTTTTTTTGGGGGGGGGTATCTAAATTTATGTTCATAGGGTATCGCAACACATACCTTTATTATGTTGTAGGTTGGCCAGGGCACAACCTACCGCTAGTAAATTATTGGGTCCTTTGACTGGGCAGACAGTTCTATTGGATCCTTCTCTCTGGTTACGGTTCACTTTACCTTTGCCTACACATACTCAGAATAGTCTGGCCTATTCTTTACAGATTCTCCTCTGTCCTCATACACTTGACAACACTGAAATTACTAAATAATTCATCTTCACCCAAGGGGTTAACTACTGCAATGTAATTGTTCAGCGGCTTCTTTCCTCTTGGTAAGGGTAGAAGAGACTTGAGCTATAGTAAGCAGCGCTTCTAGAAGGACACTCCAAAATCAAGCCGTTGTTCTCTAGTCATGGCTCGTGCCATAGCCTCTATACCATGGTCTTCCACTGTCTTGGGTTAGAGTTTTCCAGCTTGAGAGGACACTTGGGCACACTAATCTATCTAATTTCTCTTCCTATTGTTTTATTGAAGTTTTTATAGTTTAAACAGGAAATATTTATTTTAATGTTGTTACTGTTCTTAAAATATTTTATTTTCCCTTGTTTCATTTCCTCATTGGGCTATTTTCCCTGTTGGGCCCCCGAGGCTTATAGCATCCTGCTTTTCCAAGTTATAACATATAACAAGAGGTAAACGATAGTATAAAAAATCTTAAAAGTAAACGATAGTATAAAAAATCTTAAAAGTAAACGATAGTATAAAAAATCTTAAAAGTAAACGATAGTATAAAAAATCTTAAAAGTCAACGATAGTATAAAAAATCTTAAAAGTCAACGATAGTATAAAAAATCTTAAAAGTAAACGATAGTATAAAAAATCTTAAAAGTAAACGATAGTATAAAAAATCTTAAAAGTCAACGATAGTATAAAAAATCTTAAAAGTCAACGATAGTATAAAAAATCTTAAAAGTAAACGATAGTATAAAAAACCTTAAAAGTAAACGATAGTATAAAAAATCTGAAAAGTAAACGATAGTATAAAAAATCTTAAAAGTAAACGATAGTATAAAAAATCTTAAAAGTGATACTTGATGACCTATATCATGTTACAAATTTTCGTGATAAAATGTAATCTTTTATATTTCAGTTTATGTAAAAGACTACGTGGGCGTTTGTAGTGTTCTCAGAACAAATTCTCAGAACAAGCGGCCGTGCGTGAAAATTCTAATTCAACTAATTGTGTGTGTGTTTGTGTGTGCGCACAACCTTTGAAATATTTCTTTGATTGGGGTCAATCGTTATACAATGTCACCCTTTATTGTCCTCAATATAATTTTCCATTTCCATTTACCTCTTTCTGTCTTCCATTTCTTCTATATATCCATGTTCCCATTTTATCTAGCCCTTTCTTTTGGTCCCGTTCCTGTGCCTTCCCTTACATACCATTCTCCTTACACCTCGTGTCGAATTCAAGTGATTGAGTATTTTTTTTTTTAGAACCTAGCGGGCAATGATGCAAGCCTAATTAGGGTGTGCGATAATGTCTGTCAAAGAGACGTTCTACCACATTAAGAGGGAAAAGAATATATGACTGTTCACTTCTGTCGTATATTTGTGAGAGAGAGAGAGAGAGAGAGAGAGAGAGAGAGAGAGAGAGAGAGCGTGTGGAAATGATTTCCAAAGACAATGCACGTTAACATTTTTTCTTGTTGGAATTTTGCAAATCATGCACACCCAATGGAGTGTCAAAGTGATGAATGTTGTTAGAGGACCGAAATAGATTAAATCTCTCTCTCTCTCTCTCTCTCTCTCTCTCTCTCTCTCTCTCTGAAATATAAATTGATTTACCCTTCCTTTTTTAAACTCCGTCAAAGAAATTCTACCATGACACTAAAAATTCTCTCTCTCTCTCTCTCTCTCTCTCTCTCTCTCTCTCTCTCTACACACACACACACACACTCACACGCACACACATCCAGCCATTACCAAAAGATGGCTTATACGGAAGAATAAAAGTAAATAATCCGACAAATAATAAAAATCATTGCTTCAATAGAAGGAAAGAAAGGATATATAATATCTAGCAAAACTCGAGTGTCTCATAGGTATGGATACCCCTCTTTTTATTTAATTTGTACCATGACTTTTCTTTATGTAAATTTAACCCCCCCCCCCTCCTCCTCCTTTCTCTTCATCTGCCTTGCTCTTTCGGAATCCTATTTCAAACCTGGTTAGATGGAGACGTTCGGTATATACCACCTTTTAGGGTCGGACGATCTCGGGTAAAGTGAAGACCATCGATTTTTTATAACTACATTCTAATTTTTCGATTATAGTTGCCTCATATTGTTTTGACTTAAACAGTGAAAGTACTGTTCTCTCTCTCTCTCTCTCTCTCTCTCTCTCTCTCTCTCTCTCTCTCTCTCCAGAAAAAGTTAATATTTTAGGTTGGAGAAATTTTGGTAGGTGTAAAACCCCTCTTGCGGCTAAATGGTCGAATTCTGTCTTTTCTGTTTCTTCATATGATAATGGTATAATGGTGAAGGTGACTGGCATTTAGATGAGCGTTGCTATACTAAGACATGTCTTGAAATTCGAGTTTTTCTTTTTATTTGTGAAACAGTAGTAGTACGTACAGTGTTATCAAATATTGAGACATGGTGTGTAATAAAGGGAAAAGAAATGAAAGAGCTAGAGGTTGTACAGTACAAGATTTTGAAAGGTATGTTTGACTAGGTTGCAACCACTCCTTATTGTGGGTTAATAGTCTTTTTATAGTTTATTTATGACATATTTGTTTTTGATGTTGTTGATAGTATGTGGGCCAGAATTTGAAAAAAAAAAAAAAGTATTTTATTTATATACCGTTAAGTTAAAAAAAAACGTTCAAGTTCGCTTGATGAACTATTATCCTGATATGCAATGTCCGTACAAACTAATAATAAGAATAATCTTAGCTTTTATATGTCCATATGTTAAATGAAGGAATGGTATTGATGTCCTTATTGGCTACATACTTTTCTATTATATGAAAGAGATGGGATTGTGAGAACGGAATACATTGGTTAAATTTGTTGAAATGAATTATGATGGAGATGGCAGTTTTATGTAGAGGATTTTCCCATAATTTACGCTTCCCCCGAATCTTTGACTCGGCTTTATATTTTTAACCTTACTATCACTAAAAGGTTCGTTGGCAGGCTTCCAGTTTTCTGTCAAGAATTAAAAGCAACTCCTGTTGTATTGAGAAAATAATGGGGTAAATGAATTCTGATAATAAAGTAAAAATGAGAAAGAAATTTTCACTTAGTCAGCCGACCTGTAAACTTTGTATCTGATTTATTTCGGGTTAAAAAGAAGTCATTGCATGCGTGAAATTTGAAAGTAGGCAGGGTACGAGAAAGCTATTTTTTATTAGTATACTCTTAATAGGCATTTTGTTTGTAGATATTCGAAGTCTGAAATATCATTATAAATTTTAAGCCATGTTCACATGAAGATTGAGTCATTGAGGCTATGAATTAGCTGGCAAAACAATTTTGGGTCAGGAGGTCACCGTTCTCAATTCGAAATATCATGATTTTTAAATATCCTAAGTAATGTTCATTTGAACACTTTAAATATCATGGCACACTGTACACAATTTGCACTTATGGCTCCATATCTTCTTCTGTTGTATAATTTGCAGTGAAATAAATGCGTACTTATTACTCTCAAATGTAGTGCCCACAGAAATTTTAATTATCTGAGACAAAACGTTTTTTAGCCATTCTAAATTTATGTCCGAATAATATTAAACTCATTTCAGAATTTATTAGATTCGGGTCGACTTGTATGAATATATGTTGCGTCTATGGTTTATATAAAGAATGTTGATGTATGGCATCCAAAGCTGTAGCTGCTGTAACTAAATCAAATGTATTCATTCTTACTCCTGTCAGTGATTTCTTCTTTACGACTGCCAAAATTCATCTTGAATGCCAGGTTTTATTTGGTAAGAAAGACAATAGCAAAATACAAACAATTGAAATCCTTTTTTGTAATTCAGTATTCATTATTTAAAAGATTTCAAAACAAGCAATTTTATTCTGTTTGAGATAATCCTTAATCGTTTATATCGTGATTTTTTTTTATGAATTAGTTAATTATACAATTCCAGAATGGGTACTGAAAGGCCTTTCCAGCCATAGCTCTGGCTTCTGGAGCAAATTCCATAATGCAGAAGAGAAAAAAAAGGCTCATGTTTAATCAACAGTTAATGTCATGTTTGGATCTGAAAGAAATTTGTCAGGGTCCCATTTTGAGTTTTAGTCATTGATTTTTCAAGGATTTCATATGAAAGACAAACATAAGATGATTAGAAATAAACCATTCTGGCAAGTTCTTTTGACAAATGTAATGTTTGCTCTGTGTTTTGGTAAATCTATTTTCTTTGTGAATGAATGATTTAAAGTTTTCAGGCATCCTGACATCTAAGGTCATTGACGCCGGTAACATTTAATTTATGTATACAAAAATAAAAAAATGAAATAAAATAAAAAAATAAAGAGTATTCAATTAAAATCATAAAAATTGAATGTCATAATAGTTAAATATTATTATTTTTTTTTTTCTTTGTGAATTAGCGTCGCAAAAGCGGAAATTGATAGAAGCAAACCGCGTAGAAATACTAGACTAATCATTTAACTAGAGTTTTGCTAAGCAATAAACTCTAGGGAATTAAATATAACCTTATTAAAATCTTTGATTTTATTGGTGGAGGTAAGATTTGTCGGCTTTTCTGGAAATTTAGGATTTTCCTTATGTATTTGCAGGAACTAAAATCTTCCTGATATATGTAGACCACATATTTTCCCTATTAACAATATATACAAAATATATAAATAAAACCACAAGAAACTGCCTCAGTTTGGAAGAACTAGAAAACTTTACTTTCAGCACAAATTCACAGAACTTAACGGTACTAGTTATAAGACACAATAGAAATTAGAAAGGTTAATGGCGTTGTTAGAAATGGAAGGACAGAACCAGTTAAGGAATATAAGTACTTACGAGAATGCTATTCAGAAAAGGGAATCCATAGTCTTAGCATGAGTGAAAGGGAAGCAAAAATAGAATACATGGTGCAAGAGGTTAGGAAGCGTGGAGGCAGTAACAAAGGGAAGCAAAAATAGAATACATGGTGCAAGAGGTTAGGAAGCGTGGAGGCAGTAACAAAGGGAAGCAAAAATAGAATACTGTACATGGTGCAAGAGGTTAGGAAGCACGGAGGCAGTAACAAAGGGAAGCAAAAATAGAATACATGGTGCAAGAGGTTAGGAAGCACGGAGGCAGTAACGAAGGGAAGCAAAAATAGAATACTGTACAGGGTGCAAGAGGTTAGGAAGCACGGAGGCAGTAACCAAGGGAAGCAAAAATAGAATACTGTACATGGTGCAAGAGGTTAGGAAGCACGGAGGCAGTAACAAAGGGAAGCAAGCAAAAATAGAATACTGTACATGGTGCAAGAGGTTAGGAAGCACGGAGGCAGTAACAAAGGGAAGCAAGCAAAAATAGAATACTGTACATGGTGCAAGAGGTTAGGAAGCACGGAGGCAGTAACCAAGGGAAGCAAAAATAGAATACTGTACATGGTGCAAGAGGTTAGGAAGCACGGAGGCAGTAACAAAGGGAAGCAAGCAAAAATAGAATACTGTACATGGTGCAAGAGGTTAGGAAGGACGGAGGCAGTAACAAAGGGAAGCAAGCAAAAATAGAATACTGTACATGGTGCAAGAGGTTAGGAAGGACGGAGGCAGTAACAAAGGGAAGCAAGCAAAAATAGAATACTGTACATGGTGCAAGAGGTTAGGAAGCACGGAGGCAGTAACAAAGGGAAGCAAGCAAAAATAGAATACTGTACATGGTGCAAGAGGTTAGGAAGCACGGAGGCAGTAACAAAGGGAAGCAAGCAAAAATAGAATACTGTACATGGTGCAAGAGGTTAGGAAGCACGGAGGCAGTAACAAAGGGAAGCAAAAATAGAATACTGTACATGGTGCAAGAGGTTAGGAAGCACGGAGGCAGTAACAAAGGGAAGCAAAAATAGAATACATGGTGCAAGAGGTTAGGAAGCACGGAGGCAGTAACGAAGGGAAGCAAAAATAGAATACTGTACAGGGTGCAAGAGGTTAGGAAGCACGGAGGCAGTAACCAAGGGAAGCAAAAATAGAATACTGTACATGGTGCAAGAGGTTAGGAAGCACGGAGGCAGTAACAAAGGGAAGCAAGCAAAAATAGAATACTGTACATGGTGCAAGAGGTTAGGAAGCACGGAGGCAGTAACAAAGGGAAGCAAGCAAAAATAGAATACTGTACATGGTGCAAGAGGTTAGGAAGCACGGAGGCAGTAACAAAGGGAAGCAAGCAAAAATAGAATACTGTACATGGTGCAAGAGGTTAGGAAGCACGGAGGCAGTAACCAAGGGAAGCAAGCAAAAATAGAATACTGTACATGGTGCAAGAGGTTAGGAAGCACGGAGGCAGTAACCAAGGGAAGCAAAAATAGAATACTGTACATGGTGCAAGAGGTTAGGAAGCACGGAGGCAGTAACCAAGGGAAGCAAAAATAGAATACTGTACATGGTGCAAGAGGTTAGGAAGCACGGAGGCAGTAACAAAGGGAAGCAAGCAAAAATAGAATACTGTACATGGTGCAAGAGGTTAGGAAGCACGGAGGCAGTAACAAAGGGAAGCAAAAATAGAATACTGTACATGGTGCAAGAGGTTAGGAAGCACGGAGGCAGTAACAAAGGGAAGCAAAAATAGAATACATGGTGCAAGAGGTTAGGAAGCACGGAGGCAGTAACGAAGGGAAGCAAAAATAGAATACTGTACAGGGTGCAAGAGGTTAGGAAGCACGGAGGCAGTAACCAAGGGAAGCAAAAATAGAATACTGTACATGGTGCAAGAGGTTAGGAAGCACGGAGGCAGTAACAAAGGGAAGCAAGCAAAAATAGAATACTGTACATGGTGCAAGAGGTTAGGAAGCACGGAGGCAGTAACAAAGGGAAGCAAGCAAAAATAGAATACTGTACATGGTGCAAGAGGTTAGGAAGCACGGAGGCAGTAACAAAGGGAAGCAAGCAAAAATAGAATACTGTACATGGTGCAAGAGGTTAGGAAGCACGGAGGCAGTAACAAAGGGAAGCAAGCAAAAATAGAATACTGTACATGGTGCAAGAGGTTAGGAAGCACGGAGGCAGTAACAAAGGGAAGCAAGCAAAAATAGAATACTGTACATGGTGCAAGAGGTTAGGAAGCACGGAGGCAGTAACAAAGGGAAGCAAGCAAAAATAGAATACTGTACATGGTGCAAGAGGTTAGGAAGCACGGAGGCAGTAACCAAGGGAAGCAAAAATAGAATACTGTACATGGTGCAAGAGGTTAGGAAGCACGGAGGCAGTAACCAAGGGAAGCAAAAATAGAATACTGTACATGGTGCAAGAGGTTAGGAAGCACGGAGGCAGTAACAAAGGGAAGCAAAAATAGAATACTGTACATGGTGCAAGAGGTTAGGAAGCACGGAGGCAGTAACAAAGGGAAGCAAAAATAGAATACATGGTGCAAGAGGTTAGGAAGCACGGAGGCAGTAACGAAGGGAAGCAAAAATAGAATACTGTACAGGGTGCAAGAGGTTAGGAAGCACGGAGGCAGTAACCAAGGGAAGCAAAAATAGAATACTGTACATGGTGCAAGAGGTTAGGAAGCACGGAGGCAGTAACAAAGGGAAGCAAGCAAAAATAGAATACTGTACATGGTGCAAGAGGTTAGGAAGCACGGAGGCAGTAACAAAGGGAAGCAAGCAAAAATAGAATACTGTACATGGTGCAAGAGGTTAGGAAGCACGGAGGCAGTAACCAAGGGAAGCAAAAATAGAATACTGTACATGGTGCAAGAGGTTAGGAAGCACGGAGGCAGTAACAAAGGGAAGCAAGCAAAAATAGAATACTGTACATGGTGCAAGAGGTTAGGAAGCACGGAGGCAGTAACCAAGGGAAGCAAAAATAGAATACTGTACATGGTGCAAGAGGTTAGGAAGCACGGAGGCAGTAACAAAGGGAAGCAAGCAAAAATAGAATACTGTACATGGTGCAAGAGGTTAGGAAGCACGGAGGCAGTAACCAAGGGAAGCAAAAATAGAATACTGTACATGGTGCAAGAGGTTAGGAAGCACGGAGGCAGTAACAAAGGGAAGCAAGCAAAAATAGAATACTGTACATGGTGCAAGAGGTTAGGAAGCACGGAGGCAGTAACAAAGGGAAGCAAGCAAAAATAGAATACTGTACATGGTGCAAGAGGTTAGGAAGCACGGAGGCAGTAACCAAGGGAAGCAAAAATAGAATACTGTACATGGTGCAAGAGGTTAGGAAGCACGGAGGCAGTAACAAAGGGAAGCAAGCAAAAATAGAATACTGTACATGGTGCAAGAGGTTAGGAAGCACGGAGGCAGTAACAAAGGGAAGCAAGCAAAAATAGAATACTGTACATGGTGCAAGAGGTTAGGAAGCACGGAGGCAGTAACCAAGGGAAGCAAGCAAAAATAGAATACTGTACATGGTGCAAGAGGTTAGGAAGCACGGAGGCAGTAAACAAAGGAAGCAAGCAAAAATAGAATACTGTACATGGTGCAAGAGGTTAGGAAGCACGGAGGCAGTAACCAAGGGAAGCAAAAATAGAATACTGTACATGGTGCAAGAGGTTAGGAAGCACGGAGGCAGTAACAAAGGAAGCAAGCAAAAATAGAATACTGTACATGGTGCAAGAGGTTAGGAAGCACGGAGGCAGTAACCAAGGGAAGCAAAAATAGAATACTGTACATGGTGCAAGAGGTTAGGAAGCACGGAGGCAGTAACAAAGGGAAGCAAGCAAAAATAGAATACTGTACATGGTGCAAGAGGTTAGGAAGCACGGAGGCAGTAACCAAGGGAAGCAAGCAAAAATAGAATACTGTACATGGTGCAAGAGGTTAGGAAGCACGGAGGCAGTAACCAAGGGAAGCAAGCAAAAATAGAATACTGTACATAGGTGCAAGAGGTTAGGAAGCACGGAGGCAGTAACAAAGGGAAGCAAGCAAAAATAGAATACTGTACATGGTTGCAAGAGGTTAGGAAGCACGGAGGCAGTAAACAAAGGGAAGCAAGCAAAATAGAATACTGTACATGGTGCAAGAGGTTAGAAGCACGAGGCAGTAACAAAGGGAAGCAAGCAAAAATAGAATACTGTACATGGTGCAAGAGGTTAGGAAAGGACGGAGGCAAGTAACAGAGTACGAGATTTGACACTGCTTTAGAGAATAAAGATTTGTGAAACAGTAGTAGTACGTACAGTGTTTTCAAATATTGGTGTGTAATAAAGGGAAAAGAAATGAAAGAGCTAGAGGTTGTACAGTACAAAGATTTTGAAATGTACGTTTGAATAGGTTGCAACCACTCCTTATTGTGGGTTAATAGTCTTTTTATAGTTTTTTTATGACATATTTGTTTTTGATGTTGTTGATAGTTTATTATATGACATGTCTATTTTGACGTTGTTTCTTATTTTAGAATGATTTATTGTTAATTTGTTCTATTCATTTATTTATTTCCTTATTTCCTTCCTCACTGGGCTATTTTTCCCTGTTGGAGCCCCTGGGCTTATAGCATCTTGCTTTTCCAACTAGGGTTGTAGCTTGGATAGTAATAATAATAATAATAATAATAATAATAATAATAATAATAATAATAATAATAATAATAATGGAAACAGGAATATGCCTAGTTGAAAATAGGCTAGATATAGTATAAAAGAATTGATTTTATTTCATAACTTCAGATGTCAAACGATTAATTAAGGAGTTAGTGGAAGACCAAATAAGGGAACCTTTTGGGGAATGCTGGGGGAAAAAAGTCAGTTAGTAATATGGGAACCATTTGGGGAATGCTGGGGAAAAAGTCAGTTAGTAATATGGGAACCATTTGGGGAATGCTGGGAAAAAGTCAGTTAGTAATATGGGAACCATTTGGGGAATGCGGGGAAAAAGTCAGTTAGTAAAATGGGAACCATTTGGGGGAATGCCGGGGAAAAGGTCAGTTAGTAATATGGGGAACCATTTGGGGAATGCTGGGGAAAAAGTCAGTTAGTAATATGGGAACCATTTGGGGAATGCTGGGGAAAAAGTCAGTTAGTAATATGGGAACCATTTGGGGAATGCCGGGGAAAAAGGTCAGTTAGTAATGTGGGAACCATTTGGGGAATGCTGGGGAAAAAGTCAGT
>NC_090755.1:74439369-74441869 GCF_036898095.1 Palaemon carinicauda
ATTGGTCTGGTGAGTCATGAAGTCTTTGAATTAGTGAATCAGTCATTGTATTTTGTTTCCTCAAAGCGTTTAATTTGTAAATTTGGTGAGGGCGAAGATAATGTAAAAATGAATTGATATAAAGTAGTTAAATGTTTTATAAGATTGTATAAACCTTTTTTTTTTTTCTTGTGGAATAGTGGATGGATTTTGTAATATTCAATTATTCAGACACTTCCTCGGTATGAGATTTACAAATTTACACAAAGATATACATTTTACACAAAAATACAAAAAGATTAGACCAATAGATTGCAACTACATTTACGTACACATTGTATCTACAAGTACATATTTTAAGCATAAAAGGTACACTGACAAAGAAAATCATAAACATCGTAAATAACATATTAGATCAATGAACATTTTTTATAGTCCTAATTCTAAAATAAGGACATTAGGCCTATAAGGTTAATACACTTTGCAAGTTTTTTTTTTTTTTTTTTTTTTTTTTTTCAATTGTTAAGTACTACTTGTATTGAGAAGCAGACTGAATTTAAACGTGGTAGGTCTTTCACAATAATAGGGCTTTTGGTTATGAAAAGTGAAATCTTTAGATATTGCTTTCAAGTGATGACTCAACTTTAATCAATATGTATATATTATATTTGATCGTGACAGAAACTTTTTATTGTCGATATCTCATCTCTGTTGCAGTTATTCAATCCACGAAGATGGGTCTTTCGTTAAAGGTAAACTACTGATCGCCACGTTAAAAGAATGACATCAATATTTATAGTAACTGAAATTTTGCAACCAAAATACAAACGGAAGTCGTACTGTAAGATTGCGATTTTAAACATTGGTCAGAATTTATTTTGACTTCAATGATGACTTAGGTAACGTTTGCAACTAAAAAGATCTCTCTCTCTCTCTCTCTCTCTCTCTCTCTCTCTCTCTCTGCTATATGTACTACTCTCTCTCTCTCTCTCTCTCTCTCTCTCTCTGCTATATGTACTACTCTCTCTCTCTCTCTCTCTCTCCTCTCTCTCCTCTCTCTCTCTCTCTCTCTCTCTCTCTCTCTGCTATATGTACTACTCTCTCTCTCTCTCTCTCTCTCTCTCTCTCTCTCTCTCTCTCTCTCTCTCTCTCTCTCTCTGCGCTATATGTACTACTCTCTCTCTCTCTCTCTCTGCTATATGTACTACTCTCTCTCTCTCTCTGCTATATGTACTACTCTTTCTCTCTGCTATATGTACTACTCTCTCTCTCTCTCTCTCTCTCTCTCTCTCTCTCTCTCTCTCTCTCTCTCTCTCTCTCTCTCTCTCTGCTATATGTACTACTCTCTCTCTCTCTCTCTCTCTCTCTCTCTCTCTCTCTCTGCTATATGTACTACTCTCTCTCTCTCTCTC
The DNA here is from genome assembly GCF_036898095.1 of Palaemon carinicauda. NCBI lineage: Eukaryota > Metazoa > Arthropoda > Malacostraca > Decapoda > Palaemonidae > Palaemon > Palaemon carinicauda. Next base: position 74,440,761 of record NC_090755.1, read on the forward strand.
TCTCTCTCTCTCTCTCTCTGCTATATGTACTACTCTCTCTCTCTCTCTGCTATATGTACTACTCTCTCTCTCTCTCTCTCTCTGCTATATGTACTACTCTCTCTCTCTCTCTCTCTCTCTCTCTCTCTCTCTCTCTCTCTCTCTCTCTCTCTCTCTCTCTCTCTCTCTCTCTCTCATTTACGTAAAAATCGTATAGAAAGTTAGGTAGATATTTAGTTGTATCAATAAGTTATAAGATTAACGGTGATTAGTAAAAAAATAAGAATATAACTAAAATTAACATCATTCATTGTTAAGATTGCAATAATTTTTGGCTAAATCTCAAGGGCATTTTTATATGTTTTGAATATCGAATATATTGTCAAAGAAGAAAAGGGTATTAAAATTTGAATAAAAATTATGTTTGATCTTCAAAATTTTCATGTCTGTTTTCAAGTTCTGACTTTGTGTACTTGAGGCTTGTGACGTTCTTAGAATTTGTTTATTTATTTATATAATTTTATTTAAGATTTTTCTCTGACACACCTTTCATGCAATCAAGAAATTTTTTTTAATTGTATGAAAGTACTTTAAAGTATACAGGGAATTAAACCACTTTATGCAAATGCAATAATCAGAACATGAAGTATTTTTCAAGGAGTCAGAATTACATCATCACAATTTGCCCTAAAACTTTGTACCAAGTTATCAATATTGATAGCAGATTCGATTGTGTCAAACTTGGTCCCATGTGGCCAGCCTTGGCGCCTAATGGAAGAGTCGCATATTCGATCAGTAACGAACTTGCGGGAATACCGTATTATTATTATTATTATTATTATTATTATTATTATTATTATTATTATTATTATTTTTTTTTTTTTTTTTTTTTTTTTTTTTTTTTTTTTTTTTTTTTGGGCACAGTTATGGGGACTAAGTTTTCTACTGGAACAAAGATGGGTGGGATTCTGCCGAAACATTCCATATTTTGTTGTAGATTGTTATATAACGCTTCGATGAATATGTAACAAATCACTGCTGGTAAAAGAAAGAAAGAAAAAAACTTCTCCGCGTCATTCATTTGTGCATGTATGATTAAGTATATATCAAAGTTTGATTCAGGTTTTAAT
>NC_090755.1:74449369-74451869 GCF_036898095.1 Palaemon carinicauda
TAATGGGAGAACGTAAGTCATTCGAACCTGGATCAAATGGAAGAACGTAGGTCGTTCCAACCTGGATCCACCAGAGAATGAAGCTCATTCCAACCTGAGTCTAACAGGAGAACATAATTCGTTTCAACCTGGATCTACCAGAGAATGAAGGTCATTCCTACCTGGATCTAACGGGATAACGTAGGTCATTCCAACCTGGATCTACCAGAGAATGAAGGGCATTCCCACCTAGATCTAATGGGATTACGTAGGTCGTTCCAACCTGGATCCACCAGAGAATGAAGCTCATTCCAACCTGTGTCTAATAGGAGAACATAGGTGATTCCAACCTGAATCTACCAGAGACTGAAGGTCATTCCAACCTGGATCTAACGGGATAACGTAGGTCATTCCAACCTGGATCTACCAGAGAATGAAGGTCATTCCCTCCTAGATCTAATGGGATAACGTAGGTCGTTCCAACCTGGATCCACCAGAGAATGAAGCTCATTCCAACCTGAGTCTAACAGGAGAACATAGGTCGTTTCAACCTGGATCTACCAGAGAATGAAGGTCATTCCAACCTGGATCTAACGGGATAACGTAGGTCATTCCAACCTGGATCTACCAGAGAATGAAGGTCATTCCCACCTAGATCTAATGGGATTACGTAGGTCGTTCCAACCTGGATCCACCAGAGAATGAAGCTCATTCCAACCTGAGTCTAACAGGAGAACATAGGTCGTTTCAACCTGGATCTACCAGAGACTGAAGGTCATTCCAACCTGGATCTAACGGGATAACGTAGGTCATTCCAACCTGGATCTACCAGAGAATGAAGGTCATTCCCACCTAGATCTAATGGGATAACGTAGGTCGTTCCAACCTGGATCCACCAGAGAATGAAGCTCATTCCAACCTGTGTTTAATAGGAGAACATAGGTGATTCCAACCTGAATCTACCAGAGACTGAAGGTCATTCCAACCTGGATCTAACGGGATAACGTAGGTCATTCCAACCTGGATCTACCAGAGAATGAAGGTCATTCCCACCTAGATCTAATGGGATAACGTAGGTCGTTCCAACCTGGATCCACCAGAGAATGAAGCTCATTCCAACCTGAGTCTAACAGGAGAACATAGGTCGTTTCAACCTGGATCTACCAGAGAATGAAGGGCATTCCAACCTGGATCTAACGGGATAACGTAGGTCATTCCGACCTGGATCTACCAGAGAATGAAGGGCATTCCCACCTAGATCTAATGGGATAACGTAGGTCGTTCCAACCTGGATCCACCAGAGAATGAAGCTCATTCCAACCTGTGTTTAATAGGAGAACATAGGTGATTCCAACCTGAATCTACCAGAGACTGAAGGTCATTCCAACCTGGATCTAACGGGATAACGTAGGTCATTCCAACCTGGATCTACCAGAGAATGAAGGTCATTCCCATCTAGATCTAATGGGATAACGTAGGTCGTTCCAACCTGGATCCACCAGAGAATGAAGCTCATTCCAACCTGAGTCTAACAGGAGAACATAGGTCATTTCAACCTGGATCTACCAGAGAATGAAGGTCATTCCAACCTGGATCTAACGGGATAACGTAGGTCATTCCAACCTGGATCTACCAGAGAATGAAGGGCATTCCCACCTAGATCTAATGGGATAACGTAGGTCGTTCCAACCTGGATCCACCAGAGAATGAAGCTCATTCCAACCTGAGTCTAACAGGAGAACATAGGTCGTTTCAACCTGGATCTACCAGAGAATGAAGGTCATTCCAACCTGGATCTAACGGGATAACGTAGGTCATTCCAACCTGGATCTACCAGAGAATGAAGGTCATTCCCACCTAGATCTAATGGGATAACGTAGGTCGTTCCAACCTGGATCCACCAGAGAATGAAGCTCATTCCAACCTGTGTCTAATAGGAGAACATAGGTGATTCCAACCTGAATCTACCAGAGACTGAAGGTCATTCCAACCTGGATCTAACGGGTTAACGTAAGTCATTCCAACCTGGATCTAACGGGGTAATGTAAGTCATTCCAACCTGGATCTAATGGGGTAACGTAAGTCATTCCAACCAGGATCTACCAGAGAACGAAGGTCATTCGAACCTGGATCTCAAGTGAGAACGTAGGTCATTCCAACCTTGATCTACCAGAGACTGAAGGTCATTCAAACCTGGATCTCACAATAGAACGTAAGTCATTTGAACCTGGATCTTGACGGGAGAATTTAGCTCATTCCAACCTGGATCCAACAGAAGAACATGGGTCATTCCAACCTGGATCCAACTGAAGAACATGGGTCATTCCAACCTGGATCTACCAGAGAACGGAGGTCATTCCAACCTGGATATACCAGAGAACGAAGGTCATTCCAACCTGGATCTACCAGAGAACATAACTCTTTCGAACCTGGATCTACTAGAGACCATGAGTCATTCGAACTTGGATTTATCGGACGAATGGAGACGGAAGTCGCTCTGTGTTTTGGATCATGAAACATT
>NC_090755.1:74459658-74482158 GCF_036898095.1 Palaemon carinicauda
TACCCTTTTTAGGTTCAATGGCAAGCTTAAGTGCAATTCGAGTTCAAAGTTCCTTGAAATGAGAGTTTAACTTACAACATAAAAACACTGAATTACAAAAGTTTATATTCAGTTTCTATTTTATACCTAATCTCTATATTACGAGGTAATTTCGTAGTTTTCATAGATTTAGCAAAAGAAAATGGAAATTCTACCTTAAAAAAACCTTTACACACACACACACACATATATATATATATATATATATATATATATATATATATATATATATATATATATATATATATATATATATATATATATAAAGATTCTTAATGGCGAACACTAACTAAACTAATTATTTTTTAAAGGTATACGAAAATTTCCTACATACATACAATAAATTTTTCCTACAATACACATAGCCTTGTACTAAACATTATCTCAACACCTATAACTTCATTTACCTTAACTAGTTAAACCAGTGAAACTTCAGAAATTCAAACTATGAAAACTTTCTTTTCTTATCTAGACTGACATAGTATAAGTTATTTGGTCATCAGAACTCTGAACATAATATAGTACCATGACGCTTCCAGCATTGCCCTATTCAATTGCTAAGTCATTGTTAGTGAGTTTTGTTTTTTACGCAGACCTCAGAGAAAGACTAAATTACAAAAGAGCGAGTAACTATGTATTTAGGCCTACGTGGAATTGAGCGGCAGATCCATCATCAAATTTTGCTAGGTTCCCAATTACCTTAATATATAGCACTGGACGGCGATGGCTTCTTTAAAAAAGAACTAAGGTTCGTTTCTTTTGACATCTGCGAGATATCCAAGACGGATTTTTTTTTTTCTGATGGTGCATAAGGATTTGATGGTTTTATGGAATCAGTGCTGCAGGACCTAGCTGGGGCAAGGGAGGCCATTCAAATTTAAGGCTCAAACAGAGGAAACTTCCCAGGCTGGGCCACAGAAATCGTGTTAGATTTCACTGATAGTCAGTATCAAAATCATGAGAGAGAGAGAGAGAGAGAGAGAGAGAGAGAGAGAGAGAGAGAGAGAGAGAGAGAGAGAGAGAGAGATTCTGTAAAGATGCACCGTCACCAAATTGGGTTAGCAGAGAAAGATCATGCTTTTTTTTCCCCAGGACAAAGCAATTAGGCCTAAACCATATAAATTAATGACTAGCTCCCTCGAGCACTAAAAAGTTTCTCTTAGTAATGCCTTTGGAGCACCACGTGATGTGCACTGACAGCATTATCCCCAAAGGAGGCGAGTTGAATTCAATGGTATAACTAGCCCATTCTCACCGCTTCTCCCTATTCTTCAGCCCAACAAATTAGTCCTTCAGCCTCACAAATCAGTTCTTTATCCTCACAAAATAGTTCTTCATCCTCCCACAAAATAGTTCTTCATCCTCCCACAAAATAGTTCTTCATCCTCCCACAAATTATTTCTACAGCCCCCAAAAATCAGTTCTTCAGCCCCACAAATTAGTATACCATATATATCCCACATTACTTATTTCACATCATCAATATAGCTCACACTCGTGACAGTGTTCTGCACAGGGGTTCATCCACCATCCGGCAGTGGAAGTATGAATTGGTCAAAGACTGTAGTTGTTTTATCTTTAGGGCCACCCTCTTACAGAAGATATATATATATATATATATATATATATATATATATATATATATATATATATATATATATATATATATATATATATATATATATAAGGAAAGGTAATGGTGCAACCGAAAAATATAAGAGATTGTAATAATTTATAGAAAAAAAAAACTATATCCAGTGCTAGGCAATGAAACCCAACGGAGCGGGTACCTGCATACTATAGTCTGGCAGCGAGAAATGGCCGATAGGGGAGGGCATCTAGTTTTACACGGATTCTCCCACTTATGCCAAATTTCCACAGATCAACGGCTTGCCCTCTTTCTCCAACCATCTCCTCCTTCCCAAGTGTTTCTTTCTTAATCTCTATAAAAATTTATGTATATCATAAATTATTTTTAACTTTTGTTCCACACTACCACTGAGGTAGAATTCTCAAGAATTGTTTCCTGTATAGAGGTCTCACTTCTTCCTAAACGTGTTATAAGAGCGGGGGAGGGGGAAGGGCCTGCTCATATGCCAGACTTTGCTGCTACATACACACTCTTGAGATGCACCGTTCCCCCTGCTTCAAGCTCGCCATATGGCCAATTTCCTAGCCAAGCTAAGGCCGATATCTACATAGTGAACTGGTAGCTCTTGGAAAAAGAGGCGCACAGAGAGAGAGAGAGAGAGAGAGAGAGAGAGAGAGAGAGAGAGAGAGAGAGAACAGGCAAGTCATTTGTGGAGATATGTCATCTATAGGGGAATCAATTGCATATCAAACCTTTCTTACTGCGTTGAGGGTCACAGACGTCTATGGTGATGCCGGAGAAAAAGTGGAGCAGGTACAAAGAGGAAAGTTGTTCAAGACTGCAAGACTTGTATGCACATCATTACGATCGATACAGCCGTAGCAGTAGACAACGCATGTACAGACTAAAGGTAGGAATAAATCCTGCAGATCTAAATCAGAACAAAATGATAGATTGGAGAGTAAGCGTCTGCACTTACTGTTGCCTACTGAAGAACAATGTTAACGAGGGACAGATATCATGTTATACAATGAATCCATAGAAATAACGATGACACATCGCACTACTTCCTCGAGAATATGTCTAATCTTTTAAGACATTTTCTAGAATTCGTGATTAAATACATTAGTGGTGCGTAAAGGCAGCTCTAGATGAAACCATGAAACAGGCATAATGGCACAGGGCTCATTAACCACAATGAATAAAATTAAAGATACAAATGATTATAACAAGCAAAAAAATATACCAGTAATGAAAATTCACAAATAACAAACATTATAAGATAAAAAAAAGAGTAGACAATTATCATTTGAGAAAACCTGAAAAAATCCAGCCCGGACAGTTATAAATAAAAAAAGATTCACAAAAAAAAAAAATAGTATGATATAAGGAGATAAACACTCTTATTGGATTACCGTTAGGAATTTCCCTTCTGCGTCTCAGTGTCCTCTTCTTTTTCCCCTTTTGTTTTATTAGGAAATGTGGCAGAAATGAGAATGCTTAGGTGGATGTCTGGGGTGACAAAGAGAGGATCGGATAAGAAATGACTACATAAGGGGGTCGACAAAGGTGGTGGAAATATCAAAGAAAGTGCAGGAAGGGAGGCTGAGATGGTATGGACACCTGATGAGGAGAGATGAGGACCACGTTGGGAGACATACTATGGAGATGGAGGTTCAAGGAAGAAGAGGAAGAGGGAGACCAAGAAAGAGATGGAGGGACTGTGCGAGAGGAGACTTACAGGAGAAGGGGATTGATGAGACAGAAGCGCAGAATAGAAACAGATGGAAACGGCTCATCCGCAACGGCGACCCCATATAAAAATGGGAACCAGCTGGGAAGAAGTTTTATTAGGAAACGGCATCTGTTTTTCAATATAATTTGCATACAAATAACAATATAGATAATTAACAAATAAATTTCTTTTTTTAGAAACATCAGGAATTAGTCTTGTGGACTATGAAAACGCATTTGATAGTGTGTATCAGCCAATTTTGTGTTAAGTCCTGCGTTATTATGGAATTCCTCTTATATCTGTGAATTTGATTAAATCTGTTCATGAGCATAGCAAGTGTAAAGTTAATGTTAATGGAGTCTTATCAAATGAATTTCCAGTGAACAGCGGAGTATTCCAAGGGAAGGTGTTATCACCAATATTGTTTATCCTTCCCCTGGATTCTGTAATCCGTAGAAAAGTCGGAGATGGTGAAGAAGGATTGGACTGGATTGGTGATAGGGATATAGCAGACCTAGAGTATGCTGATGATGCTGTCCTTGCTAATAGAACACCACAAGATTTACAATGCTTGATAAAGCATTAAATATCACACAAGGTTGGGCTGCAGCTAAATAGAAGACAGAGATAATGAGAACGGAGTATGTAATGGAAGATGAAATATCTTTGTAAGGAGAAAGGATTAGTGAGGTAGAATCATTTAAGTATTTAGGAATTATGATCCCCAATATAGGGTCTTTGGAATTAAAGTTTAGTGAAAGACTGAAGAAAGCAAATCAGACAATGGCTAGGTTAAGTAAAATTTGGAAATCAAATCGCCTGAAATTACAAACAAAAATCAGACTTTATATATACTATATATCAGTTTAGTGAGATCAGTGTTACTCTATGGACATGAGTCATGGTATGCCAATGAAACAATCTTCAATTGATTTAGTAGATTTGAGAACATATCCCTTAGAAGAATATTGGGAGTTAAATGGCAGGACAGGATTAGAAATTAAACTATAAGAAATATTACTCGAGTGACATATGTGGATGAGATCATGATGAGGGGGAGATGGAGATGGTTTGGGCATGCTATTCAACCCCCCCCCCCCTCCCACCAGAGATATTAATTCACCAAACGTTCAGCTGGGCTCCACAAGGCACTAGAAGAGTTGGAAGACTCAGACCTACATGGCTGAGAACTATGAAGCGTGAAGTAGATTATCAATGGAGAAGTTCTGAATTAAAGGCTCAAAATAGAGACGACTGGTGAAATCTAACCGGGGCCTTAGCGTCAATAGGCGTAGGAAGAGATGACGATGATCATGAAATAATAAATGGTGCAAATAAGCAGGAAATGTTAATCAAATGTGAAATCTCAAGTGTTGCTTGATAGCAAAACGACCTGTTCTAATTATTTGTCTTATTTTGAATATTAATAATAACAATTGTAATAATATTAATAATATTAATAATAACAATTGTAATAATATTAATATTAATAATAACAATTGTAATAATAATAATATTAATAATAAAAATTGTGATAATAATAATAAGTATTGTATTATCACAAATTTTTCGAGTAATGTGAGATTCTCTTTAATAAAAATCAATACTAATAAAGACTACAACACAGTAAAAAAAAAAAAATTGTATGTCAAAATAGTAAAATTATAATGCTCAAAGAGTGACACTTTCTTTGTGGTAAAAATAAATCAAAACATCGCCTACAACATTGTTATCAACAACAAATCCTTTGAGGAATACGAAAATGATGTCCGATTAACAGCAATTATAATAGACTGCGCATAAAAAAACATGCAAAATTATATCAACAATTAAAATAATCTACAATAGTAATCGGTTATTCAAGTCATTAGGGCGTTCTTGGGTACAAGGGAGTGATAATAGTACTAATATAAAATAATAAGACTAACGTACATATGGATCTTGAGAGAGAGAGAGAGAGAGAGAGAGAGAGAGAGAGAGAGAGAGAGAGAGAGAGAGAGAGAGAGAGAGAGACGTTTTTCTAGTTCTAGTACAAGAATGGGTAACCACCAAGATGAGACAGCTACTGTTGTTGATGTTATTATCATTATTATTACTATTATTATTATTTTATTATTATTACTTGCTAAGCTACAACCCTAGTTGGAAAAGCAAGATGCTATAAGCCCAAGGGCTCCACCAGGGAAAATACCCCAGTGAGGAAAGGAAATAATAAACTAAAAGAGAAGTAATTAGCATGTCTTCCACTGTCTTGGGTTAGAGTTCTCTTGCTTGAGGGTACAATCAGGCACACTTTTCTATTTAATTTCTCTTCCTCTTGTTTTGTTAAAGTTTTCATAGTTTATATAGGAAATATTTATTTTAATGTTACTCTTCTTAAAATATTTTATTTTTCCTTCTTTCCTTTCCTTACTGGGCTATTTTCCCTGTTGGGGCCCTTGGGCTTATAGCATTTTGCTTTTCCAGCTAGGGTTGTAGCTTAGCAAATAATAATAATAATAATAATGACTTACGAACAGTAACAACATTAAAATAAATCTTTCATACGTAAACTGTAAAAATCTTTAACAAAACAAAACGAAGAAAATTTAGATAAAATAGTGTGCCCAGTGTACCCTCAAGCAACAGAACTCTATTCCAATAAAGTGGAAGACCATGGTATAGAGGCTATGGCACTACCCAAAACTAGAGAACAATGTTTTGATTTTGTTGTGTCCTTCTCCTAGAAGAGCTGCTTACCATAGCTACAGAGTTTCTTCTACCCTTATCAGGAGGTAAGTCGCCACTGAAAAATTACATTGCAGTGGCTAACCCCTTGAGCGAAGAACTGTTTGGTGATCTCAGTGCTGTCAGGTGTATGAGGCAGAGGAATATGTCAAGAATAGGCCAGACTATTTTATGTATGTTCAGGCAAGGGGAAAATGAAACGTAACCAGAGAGAAGGGTCCAACGTAGTACTGTCTGGCCATTCAAAGGTTTAAATAACTCTCTAGCGGTAGTATCACAACGGGTGGCTGGTGCCCTAGCCAACCTACTACCTATTGACATACAATGTCCCATTATCCATATTCCAACAATATTAGCTGAAAATGGAGCCACCAATGCTAATATATTATATATGTGTGTATGTGTGTAAGCGTGTTTGTGATAAATAAAATAAAGTACTTCTGTAGTGTCCTAGAAGCGGAAAATGTCTAGTAACTCATATACTCCCGTCCTTTCAATTATTACCCCAAGTTTTTAGGCTGTGTGTGTATATATATATATATATATATATATATATATATATATATATATATATATATATATATATTATTTAAATACTGTATATAAATATAATTATATATAGATATATGATTTAGGCAAGCAATGTTATTTAAAACCTTTACGTGTTTTCTGGCAGCATCCATTGCGGTGGTTAGCATTCATTTTAATTTTGTTCCAATATTGGAAAAAAAAATACGAAAAGCTGACACATTACACTATATTTTGACCCAATGAGAGACCGGTGAAAAGGCCATCTAAATATAGCATGTATTTTTCGACAGCATAAAATTATATATCTCTAATTTTTTCCTATCAAAATGCTTGGCAATTTGATGAAAATAAGTGAATGGCTATACGAGCATTTACCCATGAAGTTTAAATAATTACATTTTCAGTCACGCAAAATATCACAATGCCATTTGCTAATGCAAAAAGGTTACCGTTTTACAGTGACAAGAGTGGGGCAATGCAATAAGTAAATTAGAAAGTCGATAATTTGCATATAATCCAAATAAAATATAATAAAACTATTACAGGCCTACGAAACCATGCTAGACCTACCTCCTGTCGGCAAAAGCCTTGCCTGTTGTTCTTCCACCGTCGGGGTTGGGGTAGGCGTAGTGGTAGGCTGATACACCCCCGTGGGGCAATGCCCTTGCCTGTGGGGGTGACGTCTCGCCCCTTTCAGAAAGGATAAATTCAGGGCTGCCCGCCGGGGGCTATCAACGCCAGCCATAATGATATGAATGTCAGCCGATTAACTCAAATGCAATCCAACGAAGTTACTTATTCACTTGGCGTGAAGTTTCCTTCAATTTACTCCAACTTCTTTTGCTAATTTAGTTTCTTTATTATAAGTCGTTTAGGCTTAAAACTTATTACTTTGACCTTACTAGAAGCCTTGCACTTCAACTCAAAATTCCTTTTCACTTAGCTTAACTCAAAACCCTTTCTCAAAATTATCTCTTTCCTTCTCCCGAATTACTTTTTTTTCTAATTGTCTCTCCTATCCCTCTCCGAATTATTCTTTTCTTCTACCTCACTTTCGCTTTCCGAATTATTCCTTTCCTCTATTAATTACCTCAACCGAACTTTCCCTCTTAAATTATCTCTTTCTTTTAGATTTATTCCACTTCCCACTCTCGATTATCTACTCTCCTCTGATTTATTCCACTTCCTTCTACCGATTATTTCACTTTCCTGTTTGAATTATTCCATTTCCCTCTCCCAATTATCTCACTTCCCTAGTCCGATTCCACTTCCCTCTCTCACTTGGATAATCTCTACGGCGATTAGTGCGTGCACCTGCGTCAGGGTGAATGCATGTTCTTCGTCGAATCTGACATGACACTGAAATGTTTTTTTTTCTTTAAGTGTTGCAATAATGTTTACTCCGTTAAGCCCTTTCAAAATGGGACAGGCCTCTAGGCTTCACGGCAGACAAGAAAACCGTTGCTCTTCCTTGTGGCAGAAAAGCCCAGCGTGTCGCTATCTGACACCTGGTTGGTGGGGGCGGGCGCCCCCTAGGCCACAGCCCTTCGGAGGATGCCTCCTCGGTTCTTCTAGGGTCAGCAGACCTCCATCAGGAGAATGTCTCAGCTGACATTCAGAGTTAGACCTATGTAGGTTATCTTGATTGCTGTATCCAGGGGGGGACCTTCCCCCCGAAGCCCCCCGGGTTGAAAAAGGCGTGCGTCCCCAGCAGTATCATGAACGCACGCCCACTCCCGCCCCTGCTCCCCCTCCGTCGTCGCTGTCCACGTCTCGATTCACCCTTGGAATAGGAACTTCGCGCACTGCCTGCTGCATGGGTCCAAAGTACTTCACAAACATGCAATTGCAAGGCCGAATGTTCGTCACAAAAACCAGTTCACAATTCACTAAGCACATGTTTACAAAATGGATGTTGACTTGCACTCGTAAAACATTCTCATGAAGTCCATACAAAACTTATTTAACCAAAGTTTAATCATCATCTACACCAGAAGAACGGCGGCACTGTAAGTTGCCGTCAGGAAAGAGAACCACCATACGTCAAAGGGAAAGGTTCGTTTTCTGGGCACACTGCGTAGCGAGGGGAATGGCTAACACACAATCGAAACCTTCTTCAGACAGGTAACTTCCCGTCATCCACAAGATCGACGGCCAGGTCCTACACGTCCACTCCGGCCTACGATAGTCGTCACAGTGACTTGGATATATTTAGTTGGATGCTCAGAGCCTCAGAAGGGAGTCTTGTGGCGGTGAGAAGGGTCCGCGTGGCAGACACAAGTATAAGTGACGGTTGCTGCGAAAGAGAAGTGTGTGTGTGAGTACATATGTATATACCCTCGTGTGGTGTTCCCCTGAATCACCACCACCGTATTGGATCCTCCAACATAATCTCAGTAGATTCTGAAGTTCGAGTAATCCGTTCTGAAGATTTTCAATGAAGTCTGATGCCTCCAAGCAGTCGAAATCGAGAGAAAACACTAATCGTACTTGGACCAGAGGTCCGTGCCAGTAAGAGGACTGTGAGGAGATCCACACTGTGAAGTATCGACCCACAGAGTGAGTAAGGTAGGTGGCTGCCTGGCTGTGTGGGAGACGATCAGACGAGACGGAGGGAAAAAGTAGCAGACAATTTCAGCTGTGAGACAGCACTGCTGCGACTGCGTCAGCAGTGCATTGTTGCCAATGTTTGCAAGGATGTTCAACAGTTCAATAGACGAGACAGCGTACAAAAGATTGAACAGTTAACGAGAAGCAACCTCTTCAATACAAAGTTTGTAGAATAAATAATATTATGGAATTAAATGACTCAATATTCAAGTATCTTAATAGAAAAAAGAATTGAACATATTCCTAAACCGCCCAAAACCATGCGCAACTATCACCAAATGTCAAAGAACAAGATAATGTAGTAACAAAGAAAAATAACATTGTTACCTGTCAATGCAAAAAAAAAAAATCGATGATGTATCATATCATCGGTAAACAATACAGTAAGTAATACCGACACGATTAGTAGGTACAAAGAAATTGGGAGGGAAACGTTACACCATTTGCCGGCATGTGGCCCACCGTCAAAAGGAGGCTTGGCAACTCCCCCCGGTCCCGTACCTCGTCACCCCCACCCCGCCTCTTCCGGGTACCGTTCTATGTTAAGACCACGTGTTTGATGTTGAAGTTCGTTCCCGCATAGGTTCATATCATCCTATTTCTTAGTTTTCCCATTATGTTAACAATCATTTTTACAATATAGTTTCAGTGTCTATGATGAAATTTTTATAAAGACATATTTGTTGAATGTTTATCTTTTAAAACTTACACAACATAGATTTTATTTTCATTGCTAAACACAAGCTCAAATCATTTGCTGTTACATTGTTATGATTGTGAGGAAATGTTTAGCTTTATGATTTACAATCGCCTGTAGATTTGTTCTAATTTCCACGCGAATATGAAGACAAAGGTATTAACCCTACCAAACAAGTATTATTCTTTGCATCACTATTTTTTTCGGTTGGCATATCTGGTTTATTTTCATAAACCGCACGTCTATATGATTATGAAATTTCATTATTGAACATTAGAATATTTCAGTGAAAACCTCATATAATGACAAGGATTTTTTTTATGTCTTATGAAGCACATCGTATTTTTGAGTTTTCTTCAATGAAATAAACACACGAAGGACTTTTATTTTTAAAATATCTATTTTAATAGTACCGATACAAACTAAAGTACTTTGAAGCAGTCAGGATTAAGCGAAGTCAGTTATTCCCTTTTATATTAAAAATATGATTTTATTGTTGGGGTTCTATCGTGGCTTAGTGACAGGTTAATTTGAGTAAGCCTAAATGAGGGTCATGATAAGAGTAGGCCGATATCAAGGTCCACGTATGGCCTACATATTGCAGGAAGGTAATGAGATCATTATGCGTTCTGCCAGACAGGAATAATAATATTAGTCGAGATACTGGGAAAATGTGTGAATGCATGCACAATTTCTAATTAATAAACAAAAAGTCGTTCGAATCTCTCTCTCTCTCTCTCTCTCTCTCTCTCTCTCTCTCCAAGCAACTAATTCTTGACGGCAAATCGACTACATAAAAACAGCCGGCTTGTCTCTTCCTTAATTGTAAATTTAAAAATATGACATTGAGATAATCCATCATATATTTTAGGGACTTGACTAACCTGAGAAAACCTTTCAATCCTATTTACTCTGCCATGAAATGTTTATTGTTCGCATATCTTCAAGTGTCAGAAAAAATAATGCAGTCTATTAAATTTTTTTTGGTTCTCCCTGATCTGGACATGAATGTCTGGCGCCGTTGGTCATTTATCTTATTGTAGGCTACGTATTGTTTAAGTCATTTTTCATGATTCTGGTCATCCTTTGCCTTCAGATCATTGCATGCTATACCATCTACTATGCAGTACCATAGATATACAGTATCTATGTATGTAGTACTATGTAGCCTATGTATTTAATTCTGCATTCATCCCTTTCTTAAGCTAGGTTCAATACTACGAATTTTCTATTTTTTTTTCTTTTCGGCTGTGACCAAATTATGAAATAATCTCAAGAAATCTATTGAATCACGTATGGTAGCTATTGGAAACGTATTTGCTCTCAAGCTCGGTAGTTTCTAGTAGTGTTTGCAACCTCACCATCCTTGTGAGCCTATAGGTCCACTTGCCGAGTCATGAGAGAACTAACAAGTTTAAACTTAGAGCAAACATGTTCTTATTATTATTATTATTATTATTATTATTATTATTATTATTATTATTATTATTATTATTATTATTATTATTACTAAGCTACAACTCTAGTTGGAAAAGCAGGATGCTATAAGCCCAGGTTCTGTAAGAGGGAAAATAGCCTAGTGAGAAAAAAAAACAAGGAAAAAAATTTAACAACTTTAAAATAAATATCTCCTAAATAAACTATAAAAACTTTAACAAAACTAGAGGAAGCGAAACAAGACAGAACAGCGTGCCCGAGTGTAGCCTTAGGCAAGAGAACTCTAACCCATGACATTGGAAGACCATGGTATAGAGGTTATGGCACTACCCAAGACTAGAGAACAATGACTTGATTTTGGAGGGCCCTTCTCCTAGGAGAACTGCTGACCATAGCTAGAGTCTCTTCTACTCTTACAAAGAGGTAAATGACCACTGGATAATTACAGTGCAGTAGTTAACCCCTTGAATGAAGAAGAATTGTTTGGTAATCTCACTGTTGTCAAGTGTATGAGGACAGGGGAGAATATGCAAAGAATAGGTCAGACTATTCGCTGTGTGTGTATGTGTGTGGGCAAAGGGAAATGAACCGTAACCAGGGAGAAGGATCCAATGTAGTACTGCCTGGCCAGTCCAAAGGCCCCATAACTCTAGCGGTAGTATCTCAACGGGTGACTGGTGCCCTGGCCAACCTACTACCTACATTGAGCAAATTGACATAATGAAGCCTTGGTTTATAATTAATTTCACTTGATCATTTAACATTGTTATTCATGTTAATTTGCTTTATTTTTCAATAGACCTTTAGTTCCTGTTTTCCTAATAAAATTTGTTTTGATAAAACTATGAACCATGTCATCTCATTTTTGTCTCCCTAATTTTACATTCAAATCATCTATGACAAAAACCATTTGATATTCCAAAAACCCAAGCAACCAAAAACATTCTCTGGTAGTCTCATTCCTTTCTTCTTTTTATATTATACTAAATTGGGTAATAAACTTTAGATTCAATGTTTGGATATAAAATTACGAGGGGGTAACAAAAAAGAAAAACGCTTTTCCCTCACTAAAATCAAATCACTCTGTGTTTATTAGCAATGTTACCGGGCTACAGTTCAGTGCGTATATCTTCGTTTTCTACTTAGCATCGTTTCATGTTTCATCTTTTCTCGAGCATGCGAAGACGGTATTATAATGATTATTACTCCATTTGTCATTCTTCATTTCCCATATTTGAAGATCTAGATTTCTGATGTATGCCATTCAGTGCCGATATTGAATGCAGTTAAACAGCACAAGGGGTCCAGTAAAATTATTTGTTATATGTACATACTATTCTCATAACTTCATTTTTCTCTATTTCTTATTTTCGTTTGTACTTTACAATTATTATTTGCATTAGTTCTTTCATCAATCGTCATAATATGATAATAATTGGCTACATAATCATAGCAACTATATACAAAGCATTGGCCTAGAAGTGGCGATAACCTGTTCGAACTAGCTTTTCCATTACACCTAAGCAGCATCCGTTACACACACTTCATTACTAATGAGAGCCCTTCAAAGACAACGAATAGATGAATCGTATATTAGATAATTGAAGATATATAATTGAGGATATAGAAATCCTGAAACTACATGAAGGTAGTGAGAAAATTCCGATTGAGAAAGGAGTTAGACAGGGAGACATCATCTCTCCTAAATTATTCACAGTGAGCCTAGAAGCTTAAAAAAAAAAAGATTGTGAAAATGTAGAAATTGATATTAATGGAGAATACCTTAATAGCGTAGATGACAGTTCAATTTGGTGAGTCATGGGAGGAATTGCAAAAGATGATAGAAGAATTAAATAGAGAAAACACATGTAGGACTGAAGATGAATATGAGTAAAACTAAAAAAAATGTTCAATGAAAATGCAGACAACAAATAAGGGTTATGGACGAGCCTCTAGAGATTGTTAGAGAATAATTGTTTCCCCAGGATATGAGGCCGAAATTAAGGACAAGCATGGGATGGAGAGCGTTTGTTAAACAAAATGAGGTATTTAATCAGATGGTCCTACCAGTATTAACTTATGGATCGGAAACTTGGAGCCTTACTAAAGACTTAGAGGAAAAGCTAATTACAACTCAAAGAGCTAGGAAAAAGAATAATGATGGGAATAACACTAATAAAAAGAAGCAACATGGATACGAGAGCAAACTGAAGTACTGTAGAGGATACTCCAACAACATATAAAATAAAGAGAAATGGACGTGGACTGGACATATATAATGAGAATGACAGATAATAGATGTAAAAAGATTAACTGAAGAGGTCCCTAGAGATTCTAAACAAAGCAGGGAAAGGAAGAGAAGGCGATGGACTGACGAGCTAAGAAAATTTATGGGTATTGACTGGCATAGAAAGACGGGAGTGGAATGACATGTCTGAGACCTTTATACTGCAGTGGATATATATATATATATATATATATATATATATATATATATATATATATATATATATATATATATATATATATATATATATATATAGCCTACAGCGTTTTGCTTGTGGTTTTGTGAGTATTCAAATATTCTAAATACTACATAGTATATATGTATGTGTTATATAATTAGGAAAAAAACAAAATAGATAATTATAGACTTAACTGACAAAGGTTTACACACAGTAGTGGCGTAGCCCATGCATAGAAACTATTCCATTGCGTGCGTTGGTGCATGTTGAACAACGACTAAAGACAAACACAGCCGTCATGGTTTGATTTGCATGCCCTTTAACAGCAGAGACTTACGAACAAGATCCTTCAACTCACTCGTACTTGATTTGGGAAGCTTTTGAGCCCCCATCACAAAACCCGTCGAAGTACCTTCGGCGCGATGTCCACGACTTCAAGCGTATAACCGAGTTACCGAAAGCCTCCTCGGAGGTGTGTTAGTGTAGGACTAGAAGGAGGAGAGAGAGAGAGAGAGAGCAGCAACAACATCAGTAGCAGCTACACAGGAAGCAATACTTGATATAGCTCAGGTGTCTAGATGAACGACCCTTTTCCCTCTCATACTACCATAGCGGGATCCACTCTGAAGGGGTTCCATAGTTTTTCCCATCTTGCTAACTGATTTCTGTCCTCGTGCCCGTTGATGTCCGCTGATTTTCTCTCTCAAAATTGTCAGTCTTCATGAGAAAATTACTCCACGCGATTGCATGTCAATTACCCTTTAAGATGAAACTGAAATATGAAGGTCGTCGGGCAGAATCATGCTGCTGTGTCTACGAATGATGAAAGGCGACAATTTGCTTTGAATGTAAAATTGTAGCTTGAAAGGTTTACGAATTAGGTATCAGTGCCACAGAGCTGTATCACTGTAAGTATTTTATCATAGCCAATGTAAAAGGCTGCGTCTGTATCCAAATTTGTATTTATATTTATGAATTTCTGCCATATGACCTGGTGGTAAAATAAATCATGATTTAGATGGATAAAACTTAACAGTATCATCCTTTAGCTGGAAAATTGTTAAGATTTTTCAATCTCATACCAATCGATCATTAAATTATATCAATTCATTACATCTTCAGTTTTTTGTCTACAAATAATATTTGATCTTACTTAAAACAATTGTTATTAAAGAAAGTAATTAAAGCTGTCATACTTAGTAATAAGGGTTATGATGATGTTAATAATATCAATAACAACAAGAAAAAAATAATATTAATGATAAAAATAACAGCAATATCATCTTGCAAGTTTATGGTGGGCCATACCATTCAGTAAAAGTCTAAGGGTATAAACACCATCATTTCAAACTTTCTTCTTCTTCTTTGTCTGCATCTTTTCCCACTTCTATGTGGGGTCGATGTTTCTGGTCAGCTTTCTCCATCTAGCACTGTCCCACACTTCATCACCAATTAATCCCTTTGATCGAAGGTCATCCTTGATACAGTCCATCCACCTTCGCTTTGGTCTCCCTCTCCTCCTCGTTCCCTGTACCTCCATTTCCATCACTCTCCTCCCAATATACTGTTCATCTCTTCTCATGACATGGCCATACCACCTCAGTCTACTTTCTTGGATCTTATCTGATAGTTCTCAAACTTTAAGCTTTTTATTTACCCTGAAGAAGACTAAATTTGCCAAGGTGTGTTAAAAAATCAGAACTTACTTAAATAATGCATACGGAATGTGGCCGTCCCTGCTATACAGTGGGACTAATATTGTCGGAAGAAGTAGAGAGGTAATACTTTGTTTAGAAGTAGGTTGAACAGGGCACCAGCCACCCGTTGAGATACTACCACTAGAGAGTTATGGGGTCCTTTGACTGGCCAGACAGTATTACATCGGGTCCTTCTCTCTCGAGTAGTTTGGCCTATTGTTTATATATTCTCCTCTGTCCTCATACACCTGATAACAATGAGATTACCAAACAATTCTTCTTCACCAAAGGGGTTAACGACTGCACTGTAATTGTTCAGTGGCCACATTCCTTTTGGCAAGGATAGAAAGGACTCTTTAGCTATGGTAAGCAGCTCTTCTAGGAGAAGGACACTCCAAAATCAAACCATTGTTCTCTAGTCTTGGGTAGTGCCATAGCCTCGGAGTCTGGACCATGGTCTTCCACTTCCACTGTCTTGGGTTAAAGTTCTCTTGCTTAAGGGTAGCCTACACTCGGGCACACTATTCTATCTTATTTCTCTTCCTCTTGTTTTGTTAAAGTTTTATAGTTTATATAATTGAATTGAATATAGGATTTAGGCATTAAGCCAAGCACTGGGGCATCAAAGGCCATTCAGCGCTATATATAGTTTATATAAGCGACATTTTAATGTTACTGTTCTTAAAATATTTTATTTTTCCTTGTTTCCTTTCCTCACTGGGCTATTTTCGCTGTTGGAGACCCAGGGCTTATAGCATTCTGTTTTTCCAACTATGGTTGTAGCTTAGAAATTAATAAAAATAATAATAATAATGATAATAATAATAATAATAATAATAATAATTGAAATCAATTGTTCGTGCACATTCATATATCTACCAAGCCAAAGAGGAAACATTACCTTAGCCAATCAAGCTGATGATGAATATTTTACTTCAGGCCGGTTTTCCTGGTTCTAACACATATAACCCTAAATAGGTATGCTGAAGGTAATCATGTGTTCCCTAGTTTGCAATTTGACTTTCACATATGTTTTGGAGTATGTGATGCCCTTCTTACACTCTCCATTGCTGCCCATAAATCCCTTGATTGTGGTCAGGATTTCATATGATTGGTTTTGATTTTAGATCTGCCTTTGACAGTGTTAATCATGAGGTACTTGTTTTCAAACTCAAATAGTTGGGAATAGGTAGCTCTTTTCTTAGCATCATTGTTGCATTTTTAAAGAAATAGACTGCTAAGAGTTTTATTGATATAAGGCACTATGGTGACTATGGGAATGGGATATCTGGTGTTCCTCAGGGTAGAGTTCTTGGCCCATTACTCTTCATACTATATTATTATTATTATTATTATTATTATTATTATTATTATTATTATTATTATTATTATTATTATTATTATTATTATTATTATTGCTGGAAAAGCAGGATACTATAAGGCCAAAGGTTTCAACAGAGAAAAATAACCCATTGAGGAAAGGAAATAAGTAAATTACTAGAGAAGTAATAGAAATTAAAATGAAATGTTTTAAGAACACTAACATTATAATAAATCTTTCAAATATTAATTATATAAACTTAAAAACAAAACAAGAGGAAGTGAAATAAGATAGAAAAAGTGTTCTCGAGTGTACCTTCAAGCAAGAGAACTAATCCAAGACAGTAGAATATCATAGCTATGGCACTACCAAAGACTAGAGAACAATGGTTTGATTTTGGAGTGATTTTCTCCTAGAGGAGCTGCTTACCATAGCTAAAGAGTTTCTTCTACCCTTACCAAGAGGAAATTAGCCACTGATCAATTACAGTGGAGTAATTATACACGATATGTAGTTTGGCCAAGAAAATAAGCTTGTATATGCAGATGATGCTACTCTTTTTGTATCAATTCCATCTCCTGACTGTAGATCTGGCGTTGCATAATCCCTTAATAGAGATCTATCTATAAAATACTGACTAGTGCAAATTATGAGTCCATGAGGTTGAACTATAACAAAACTCAAAGTATGATGCTAAGTAGGTCGAGGACTGGCTCCTCAATATTCTGAGCTCAGTATTGATGTTTAACCCTATACGACTCCTTTGAAATCATAGTTGTTAGTGTCAGATTGGCATGAAAAGTCTGGGGACTGGTTGTCATTTGGTTAGGGTTCTTATAGGCTAATGAGCTGGTATTTTGAAATCCCATTTAATATAATACTGATATAAAAGGAAAATTGTAATTTTATTGAAATACAAACACTGGCACCTGCGTAAATAATTGATGATATATTAAGAATAGACTGACTAAATCCATAGATGATTCATTGGCTAGATTCATCCAAGGATTGCCAGTTTAAAGGCACCTCATGAATGGCAGAGGCAAGGGACAGTGAAATTGCCCTATCAAGCAGGACAATGCCCTAGAGACTGACCATATATACAGTACTTATGATCAGCGCTAAGCTCCCTCTCCACCCAAGCTATGACCAAGGAGGGTTAGGTAATTGCTTATGATGACTCAGCAGATACAGTATATCTATAGGCTCCACCAAACCCAATCCCCCATCCTTAACTCAGAAGGATGGTAAGGTTGCAGCGACCAAAGAAACTAACGAGTTTAAGCGGGACTCGAACCTCAGTCTGGCGTTCACCAGTCAGGGACGTTACATCAGCCACCACAATCCTTGTAAAGCACAGTGCCTATCTAACCAAGTGCCCTTGTCGGTCAATAGGCCTAGGAGATGATGATGATGCTAATAAGAATGTTTTATTCATAGTGCTCATTCATTTCTTCTAATATAATCAGAAACAAAAGTTTTCCATTACTAATGATTGTCAAATATATGTAGTCTACTGCATCCTTTGTGCAATAACAGTGACTAGGATTTGAACTCTATATATGTAATTTTTGTCATCCATTGGCATAAATATCCATGACTGTTGTTTACAATTGTTAATTAGAAAGGTGTGCTGAAGACATTGCAAATCGTTGAATATTAGAATTAATTGGGACAGGAATATCTCTTTCAGAATCGATCAACAACAACAATGCTTTGAAAAAACTCTTTCATCTTTGACTTGAGTTCGGTGCAGTGAGAAAATTACTTTATGAACTATGTCCAAATGACTAAATAATCAGTTAAGATTATATTTGTGGAGAAGTTAAAAAACATACAGGGTTACATTTTTTTATGTGGGTCTTCTCAATGAATAATATTATGATCTTTATAGAATGACAAAAGATCTTCAGCAAAGTCTACTACAGCTTGCAATTCGTTCGTCAGGAATTCTTTTCTGATAGAATAAGAAAATTTGGGGATTAAGGAAGGCAATATATCTCAATAAGTAATCACTTTCTTCAAAGCGGATCCTTATTGATGATGATACTGTTAGCTATGATTTTTTATTGCAAGTTTACTTATGAAGACTTATCCGGCTTGTTTCTTCTTCTTCAAAAAAAAAGAAAATAACTCATTAGAGAAAGAATTAGGATTTTAGGTGATTAATCTATTCAGTAGTGTTTTAATTCTTTCATTTAGCCTTGTTTTGAGTATTGTTCTCCTGTCTGGTCTTCAGCTGACGAATCTCATCTTAATTTGGATAAAAACTTTCGGTCTATTAAATTTCTTTATCCTGATCTAGATATTAATATCTGGCACCGTCGTTTCATAAGATTTAATATATCTCTGACAATCCTTTGCGTTCAAATCTTCTCAGACAGTACCATGTTGTACGTAATACTAGGTAAGCAGTTAATTCTAATAGTCATGACTTTTCCATCATGAGGGTCAATACAACTCAGTATCCTAGAAGTTTTATTCCGGTCATAACCAGATTGTGGGATGACCATCCTCATCAGGCAGTTGAATCCGTGGAACTTCGGAATGTTTTTATGTTGAATAGGCTGACATAAGTCTCTCTTCAAAATCTATGTTACAAATCTGTTATAACGGTGTTAATATCTTAAGATATTTTTATATTCATTAATTCTCATATATAGTTTATTTCCTTTCCTAACTAGATTATTTTTTCCTGTTGGGGCCCTTGGACTTATGTAATCTTTTCCCAGCTAGAGTTGTGACTTCGATGATGATAATAATAATAATAATAATAATAATAATAATAATAATAATAATAATAATAATAATAATAGAGTACATCGTATGAAGTACAAAAGGGCCATACCAGCCTACAAGGTTTACAGAATAGAAGACCAGTATTTTGAAAGAAAAAAAAATAGGCCTATTATTATTATTTTTGTTATTATCAGCCAAGCTACAACCTTAGTTCGAAAAGCAGGATGCTATAAGCCGAAGGGTTTCAACAGGGAAAAGGGCCTAGTGAGGAAAGGAAATAAGGAAACAAATAAACTACACAACATGTAATAAATATATTATATGAAATATTTTAAGACCAGTAACGTTAAAATAGACCTTTCATATATAAATTATGAAGAGACAGGTCTATTTTAACATTAAAACAGACCTGTCATATATAAACTATGAAGAGAGGCTTACCGTATGTCAACCTGTTCAACATAAAAACATACACTGCAAGTTTCAACTTCTGAAGTGCCAACGATTCAACTGCCTGATTAGGAAGATCATTCCACAATTTGGTCATAGCTGAAATGAAACTTCTCAAATACTGTGCAGTATTGAACCTTATGATGGAAAAGGCATGAATATTAGAATTAAGTGCAAACCTAGGATGCAAAGGACAGTTAGATTTCATGCAACATGCATAAAGAATTTACTGAACGATGGTAATAGAGCTTAATATCAAGTTCGGGAATAAGAAATTTAATAAACCGTAAGTTTTTTTTCCAACAAATTTAGATTAGATTCGGACCCTGAAGATCAGACGGAAGAAGAATATTCGAAAGTAGGCAGAAAGAAAGAATTTAAATAGTTCTTCAGAATAGATTACTCACCGAAATCTTGCAATGGTCCAAGAACACTTAGCTACTCTGATAACACCATATATATCACATTCCTATACTCACTATGGTGTCCATCAGCAACAACTCTTAGTCATCTATTACTTAAAAATTCAATAATGATGCTGAGAAAAGATTCACATATTCCCAACTGTTAGAGTTTCAAAACCAGGCCCTCATGATTACAACACAGTCAATCCAATGAACTTTCTGGCCAAAATCAAAGGATTTCTGTCCTGCATTGAGATTGCACGGCCATCACATGCTCCGAGGCCTTTACAAAATCCAAATTGCAAACTAGGTAACAGATGGTTACCTCCGGCATACTAATTTAGACGTTTTGCCAAATTACATTAAAAAAAAAAACTGAAAATAATATGGAGTTATGGAAATTGGGCAGTAATCAGCTGGACTTGAGCTACCACAAACATTTACTTAATGGATTAGCTTTATAAATTCTCCAGAAAATGCAAAAAGAACCTCTTGTTAACTTGTCGACAATAACAGACAATTTAAGAGCCAAGTAATAGAAAAATAGCCTACAAACAGTAAAAAGATGACGAGGAAATGAAAAAAATAACAAATAGCAATCGAGAGAAAAAGTTGGGAAATTTAAAGAATGAGTGTGAAGAACATAAATATTTATTGGGACTGGATTTTGGGAGATCTGCCTCAATAGTGTCATACGTCATCGATGGAAGTGACATAAATAAAAATAAACTCATCATGGAACTCAACAGCAACAAACCAACAAAAGCTAGATATTGGAAAACGTAAGGGTTACAAAAAAAAAAAAGGTTCAATATGCTTTTATTTTAGTTATAGTTCTCAAAGAATTTATCCCTTATTTTTATGAATGACAATATATATATATATATATATATATATATATATATATATATATATATATATATATATATATATATATATATATATATATATATATATATATATATATATATATATATATGAACTGTTGGACAAAGGCATCAGAAAAGTCAATTCATGTCTGGGGCTGCTTGGCCAGTTTTCATCACAACGCTGGCCAGTATGGATCGGTGATGGTGTGAGATTTTTGGCTAATAGCTCAAACCAAACACACCTAGTATGGGTGCCCCTGACTTGTGCAGCTTTGCCGATCATCGCGATACACTAACCCTTTTGCCACGTTAAGGTATCCAGACTCATAAAGGTGTATGTATGTATGTATGTATGTATGTGTATATATATATATATATATATATATATATATATATATATATATATATATATATATACACATAAATATTATATACTATATATATACACACACACACATATATATATATATATATATATATATATATATATATATATATATATATATATACGTACATATACATATACATATATATATACATAAATATATACATATATATATATATATATATATATATATATATATATATATATATACATACATATATATACACACACATATATACACACATACATACATATATATATATATATATATATATATATATATATATATATATACACACTTACATATATATATATATATATATATATATATATATATATACACACACTTACATATATATATATATATATATATATATATATATATATATATATATATTTATATATATATACATAAATATATATAAATATATATATATATATATATATATATATATATACACATACATATATATATATATATATATATATATATATATATATATATATATATATATATATATACAGTAGACCCCCGGGATACGGCGTCCCCAGCTTACGTTTTTTTCACGTTACGGTGTGGAATACGATGTTTTTTCCTCCCCTCGTTATGACATTTTCCCCACCTTACGGCAGCAAATTCCAAAACTCAAACTTGGCGGTTTCTACGCGTACGACTGCGAGTCATAGCTTACCACCACGCTCATACGTCACTGCATACGTCACTAAGAAGCTGGTCTGCTATTGGTCGGCGTCACAGCGTCACTAAGATGCCGATACGCTATTGGCCAAAATCCCTCCCACAA
>NC_090755.1:74487158-74489537 GCF_036898095.1 Palaemon carinicauda
CACACCTAAAATTTTGAAAGAGTCATACAAATTTAAAGAAACATTATCAATACTGAGATCCGGATGTTGAGGAGCCACCGTCCTTGACCTACTTACAATCATACTTTGAGTTTTGTTAGGATTCAACTTCATACCCCATAACTTGCATCATGCACTAATTTTAGCTAGATCTCTATTAAGGGATTCACCAACCCCAGGTCTACATTCAGGGGATGGAATTGATGCAAAGAGAGTAGCATCATCTGCATATGCAACAAGCTTATTTTCTAGGCCAAACCACATGTCATGTGTATATAGTATGAAAAGTAATGGGCCAAGAACACTACCCTGTGGAACACCGGATATCACATTCCTATACTCACTATGGTGCCCATCAACAACTACTCTTTGAGATCTACTACTTAAAAAATCAATAATAATGCTAAGAAACGACCCACCCACTCCCAACTGTTTCAGTTTGAAAACAAGGGCCTCATGATTAACACGGTCAAAGGCAGTACTAAAATCAAGGCCAATCATACGAACTTCACGACCACAATCAAGGGATTTCTGTACTGCATTGGAGATTGTAAGAAGGGCATCACATGCTCCAAGGCCTTTACGAAAACCAAATTGCAAACTAGGGAATAGATGATTACCTTCAGCAAACCTATTAAGACGTTTTGCCAGAAGACGTTCAAAAACTTTAGATAATATGGGAGTTATGGAAATTGGGCGGTAATCAGTGGGACTTGAGCTACCACAAACACATTTACATAGAGGAGTAACATTACCAATTCTCCAACAAGTGCTAAAAGCTCCTCTTCTTGCTAACCTTGCGCAAAATAACAGATAACTTTGGAGCTAAGAAATCTGCTGTCTTTATAAAAAACAAAGGAAAAATACCATTTGGGTCTACACCTCCATAAGCATCAAGGTCCATCAACAGAGCTTTAATCTCACGAGATCGAAAAGCTAAACTAGTTAGTTTAGCCTCAGGAAAACAGGAATAAGGAAGTTCAAGTTTTTCATTACTCTGTTTACTGTCAAAAACATCAGCCAAAAGGGTTGCCTTTTCCTTTGGACAGTGAGTGACTGAGCCATCTGGTTTAAGTAAAGGAGGAACTGCTGCATCTACACCAAAGAGTGCAGATTTAAGGGTAGACCACCATTTATGTTCCTGAGTTGTACCAGAGAGGGTTTCTTTTATGATTAAATTGTACTCCTTTTCAGTTGAGGCATATACTCTCTGAGCAAAAGCTCGAAGCTGAGTATAGTTGTTCCAGGTCAAATCTGATCTGTTACCCTTCCAAAGGTGATAGGCCTCCTGCTTCTCCAAATAAGCACGTCTACAATCATCATTGAACCACGGTTTGTCCTTCATTCGGTACCTTAGCACACGAGAAGGGATACGCCTATCAATTATGTTGACTAGATTCTCATTCAAAGAGACAACAGGATCTACACTATTATATAATTGTGACCAATTCAAGCACAAAAGATCATGCAAAAATCCCATTCCAGTCTGCTTGGGATTTCATATAAATTTTACAGGAATATGATATATCAGGGACAGGCTGCTCAGTCTTCACTAATAATGAAATCAAGGCATGATCAGAAGTCCCAACTGGAGAATCAACCTTACTAGTTATAACGCCAGGGGAGTCAGTGTATACGAGGTCCAAGCAATTACCAGACCTGTGAGTAGCTTCATTTATTGATTTGCTCACAGCCTGATTCAGAGGCAAAGTCTAAAGCTCTTAAGCCATGGCGATCGGTAGGAGAGATAGAACTTAACCACTCCCTATGGTGAGCATTAAAATCACCAACAAAGACAAAAGAAGCCTTTCTATCATCTTCTTGTATCTTAGCCATAATGGTAAGAAGACAATCGAAGATAGAATCATCCATGTCTGGATTCCGGTAGATCGAACACAAATAAAAGTTGTTATGCCTGCCACAAACTTTTATTACCTGAATCTCATGACATCCACATTGATAGCAGGACTTATGAGAAGCAGGGTACTCGGTCCTAATATACACCGCCATTCCCCTGGCCCTAGGAATGGCATCACGTTTCAGCATTATTGGCTTCTTAAAACCAGTTATAAGGAGCTCAGATGAGTGCCTCATATTAGAAACCAAAGTTTCTGAGCACAAAAGAATATCATACTGTCTGGACGCAACTGTAAGGTCTTGGATAGTTGCATGAAGACCACGAATATTGCAATACAGAAGACGACATTGACGAAATCTAGGACGTACTGGTCCCGGATTTTGCTCAATGTCTCCAGACAGCATAAGAATTAATAGAAATAAAAAAGAGACATCATACTTAAAAACTAGATTAACAAGAATTATAACAAAAACAATATGTACAGAATAATAAAAAAAGTGATT
>NC_090755.1:74490037-74757537 GCF_036898095.1 Palaemon carinicauda
TTATTGAAAATCCAGTTTATTGGGTTTGGGACTAACTCATATAGCAATATAAATTTATTTTGTATTTTACCTTTATTAATTTGACAATAAAAAAGTTCCAGGCTGAAAGTGGAAATATTCAGGTAAAATGAATTCAGGTCACTCATGTTTGTTCTTGGTTGCCGTGGTAGCATGATTGAAAAACACCACCTCTTCACTGAATAGCAAACACTGGCACTTGCAGGACATTCCTTGAGATGTTATGGTGATAATGACTGTGCTTCTATCAACAAGTATGTTCGTACTAAGTGCTTATTTGCATTTTTCATGTAACTTGAAGTTATAACAGTTGGTGAGCAATGATAAATATGCTTGGATTTTCCTTACAATGTGGCTGAAAAATGAAAGGTATGGTTTAGTACCAACTTTCAGGTTTAGTAAATACAACCTTTTTATATAGTGAACACACTGAAGGGAAGTGTTCCTTCTTATGGAATTGTACATTGTTAGTTTTGGTAAAACCTGCCAGGCCTATGGGTACAAGTGCAGGAAATAGTCCCAAAAGAAAGGATTCCTCTCAGGAGAACAGTCCAGAGAAGTTGATTGTGCCTAGGCGAGCAAGTGACCTCCTTCGGGACGAAGAGGAGGAACCACCACCTCTGTGGGCTTGGTATTCACAACCTCATCAGATTGGCCTCAAGGATCCCTCACTGCTCCCCTCACAGCACCAAACACCCCTACAACCTATCCTCTCGACTCCTCTTTTCACGAGGCCATCAGACAACGACTTTTTAACAGTAGGTTTTGTCATGGTATTTTATGCTGTCTTGAGGAAGATGGTGTGAAAATTTTGCAGATAATGCTTTGACTGTGCATTGTACCTGAGTATTTTGTGTGATTCACTTGTGTTATGAAAATGCTTGTTATACAGTACTTTGATTATAAAATCTCAGTAGATGTGAAGGTAGCACTTTTGATTCGTAATGGTTACCACAGTTTCATATGTCTACTCACGATGCATCCTGATTTTGTGTACACTTTTCAAATACCAGATCTCTTTTGCTCATATTTTCAATGTGCACTGTGAGAGAGAGAGAGAGAGAGAGAGAGAGAGAGAGAGAGAGAGAGAAAACACCTTTTTGGAAAAGGAATTACCATAAGATTGAAAACAATGGTTAAAATTAAGAAAATCACTATAATGAGAGACCTAATTTCTTTTTCTTTAAATTGGAATCCAAAATAGAAACAATGGGCACACCTAGTGATCATCTTGTGTTTATAACACCTGTGTATGCATTACTAATTTTTAAAACTAGCAATAATTTCCCTTAAGCAAGCCTCTTTGCTTTCATTTACCTTATTGCACAATCTTACATTACATTTTATCTTTTTGGTATCTTTTGTTTCCTGTTTGTATACAGTATATCTCATCACAACCTATCACTCATATAAAGTATATGCCTAGCATTTATGTTCTGAATGTTCCCAGTTTCTACCTTTTTTTTTATATATATGAATATACCAGTCAAAAGATTTTTTTGTCATGTGGCATCTGAAATCTTAAATACAGTACAGTTATCCCTATCATCTTCCTCATTTTCTTTTGAAATTGCAGTTCTGTTTATAGCTCTTTTCTGTGGATGTTTGTTTCATGGCATGATTGGTATTTCAGTTCTTCGTAAGAATACTTTTCCTTTTGTTATTTCCAGTTTCTGATCACTCAAATATGAAGTAAATGATAAAAGCAGGGTTTTATTTAGTAGGTACGTATCTAGTGCCAGTATAGTTTTCCGGGTTCACTAGCTTAGTAATGTGTACTTATTTGTCATTCTCCCATCTGGAATTTTAGTGCTCTGTGCATAATTTTCAAATGTGAAAAAAATCTTTTGTCCTTTGAAATTGCAATTTTTCAAAGGACTTACTATCTATTCAAGGCACATAATACCTTCCTTTTTTAATATAACTACAGTACAGTAATGAACTACGGTTCTGATTAATGTGAAACCGAAATTACCAGAGTTTGAAACACCAACCTAATAAAGAAAAATTGATTCAAGCATCTACTCTTCATTATTGTCTTACTTTATATTGAGAAATGTCATCTCAATTTTGTAGGCATGGTTAGAACGGAAATTAGGACCTAGCAACTAGTCGCAGAATGACGTATGTCAGCCATAACGTAGGGCCCCGTGACATTTACATTTGCTGGGCCCCCCTTTTCTATATGATTATCATTATATATATATACATACATACATACATATACCAAGGCACTTCCCCCAATTTTGGGGGGTAGCCGACATCAACAAAGAAACAAAACAAAAAGGGGACCTCTACTCTCTATGTTCCTCCAGCCTAACGAGGGACTCAACCAAGTTCAGCTGGTACTGCTAGGGTGCCACAGCCCACCCTCTCACATTTCCACCACAGATGAAGCTTCATATATATATATATATAGATATATATATTTTGTATATATACATATATATATTATGTAGTATACAGTATATATCTATATATCTATATTTATATACACATACATGCATACATACATACACATACATACATACATACATACACATACATACATACATACATACACACACACACACACACACCACAGCACACACACATATATATATATATATACACATATACAGTACCCATGCACACACACATGTATATATATATATATATATATACACATATACACATATACACACACACATATATATATATATACACACACACACACATATATATATATATATACATATATATACATCATATATATATATATATGTATATATATATATATATATGTATGTATGTATGTATGTATGTAGTATGTATGTATGTATGTATATATATATATATATATATGTAAATATATGCATATATATACATACATATATATAGTATATATATATATGTATATATATAAGTTATATATATAAATATATGTATATATATATATACAGTATATATATATATATATATATACATATATATATATATATACATATATATATATATACATATATATATATATCTATATATACATATATATATATACATATATATATACATATATATATACACATTAATATACTATATTATATATATATATAGATATATATATATATATATATATATACAGTGGTACCTCTACATACGAATTTAATCCGTTCCACAACCGACTTCGGATGTAGAAAATGTTCGGATGTAAAAACGAATTTTCCCATAAGAATACATTGAAATAGGATTAATCCGTGGTTGAGCCTAAAAACCTATGATAACTCCTTAATAAATTACTACACATAATTACACATGACGATATGCACTCTAAATTAGATAATAGACATGTAAAAAAGAATATTAATCAAGAAATAATAAATAAGAAACGGGTTTTTAGCGTCACTTTACCTTAGAAAGTCCAGCGCAGGTGTTGGTCTTGCTACGCAGAGAGGAGACGGACGGACGGGCGGCGAGGAGGTAGAGAGGTTGACTGCGATAAACGTATACTACCGTAACTTATTTTAACTTACACTAAGTGAACCTTAACCTAACTTTAGCTTATTTATTTTTTTATTTTTATTTTTATATTTTACATTTTCTTTTTTTCTTTTTGATGATTAATTTTAATCACTTTCACTCTACACTGAAAATTGATTGAATTTTTTTCTCTTCAATATTTGCCGTTTTCTTTGTTTCACTTTCTTTCGCTTCACTCTTTGCTGTTTTCTTTGAACCACTTCCTTCCTCTTCATCACGAGTTCGCTTCGTAGTTTTTTTAAAGAAGCTATCGATAGGAAGTTGCTTGGTACAGCTTTTCAGAATGTTTCGAAAATAAGTTAGGGAAACATCTTCTAAATCCAAGAGTTTAAGTACTGCACTGTAATTGTTCAGTGGCCACTTTAATCTTGGTAAGGGTAGAAGAGACTCTTTAGCTATGGTAAACAGCTCTTCTAGGAGAAGAACACTCCAAAATCAAACCATTGTTCTCTAGTCTTGGTAGTGCCATAGCCTCTGTAACATGATCTTCCACTGTCTTGGGTTAGAGTTCTCTTGCTTGAGGGTATACTCGGGCACAGTATTCTATCTTATCTTCCTCTTGTTTTGTTAAAGTTTTTATAGTTTATTTAGGAGTATTTATTTTAATGTTACTCTTCATGAAATATTTTATTTTTCCTTAAGTTTCCTTTCCTCACTGACTATTTTCCCTGTTGTATATATATATATATATATATATGTATATATATATATGTATGTATATATATATATGTATGTATATATATATGTATGTATTATATATATATGTATGTATATATATATGTATGTATATATATATGTATGGTATATATAATAATATATATGTATGTATATATATATGTATGTATATATATATATATATATATATTTTTTTTTTTTTCACACATACATACATACATACCTTTGATAGAGAAAATGTGTTTTTATATTTCAATACAGTATGCAACCATTAGTAGGTTGAAGTTAAGGAATGATTGTTGAGGGTGCACAGGTAATATGATCATTATAAATATTTAATATGGCTGAGGATTGGATGGAGGTGAAAGGATAGTAATACTTTCTTAACAATAAGTATATTGTACATAGATAGTATAGCGGCTATTCATGAGAGAGAGAGAGAGAGAGAGATATTTTTATTTTTTGCCTTTTTTGTAAGAATTGCCTATTAATTAGGTAAACACAAGTAAGGCTCCAAATGAGTTTATTCAAATATAATAACTATTTGATATCTTAAGATTCCATCAGAAAGCAGTATAATTCACCAACTTATAGTATATATTAATTGATAACCATACCGAAATGGGGGCTGTGGTAGATGTAAACGTCACGGGGGCCTATGTCATGATCGGCAAACGTTATTCTGTAACTAATTGCCAAATCTTAACTTCTGTTCTTGCCATGCCCACAAAATTGAGATGACATTTCTCAATATAAAGTAAGACAACAGTGCGGAGTAGATGCTTGAATCATTTTTTTTTTTTTTTAATTAGGTCGGTGTCTCAAACTCTGGTGGTTTCGGTTTCACATTAATCAGAAGCCTAGTTCATTACTTATATTAAAAAAGGAGGGTGTTATGGGCCTTGAAATAGATAGTAGGTTTGTATAACTAGGATGAATATAAATTACTTTGATGATTTATATGTTTCTACATGAAAACAATCCTTTTGTCTTTTAAAATAGGTGATATTTTACTCTCCTTTTTAAATTATTAGCTTACTCTGGAGGTGGCTACTGTGCCCTCTCCCCTCTTTAATTTCTACTTTGGTTATACAGTTTGGAATAGACATGCCTCGCTGGGGTTTTGTAACTAAAACATTGTTGCATTCAAGTTTCTTATATGAAATGGCTAATATTCTGTACAGTATTGTGTTTTTAGGTGTGCACATATGACCTATTCAGTATTGTAAACATCCTTGTGTATACATAACAATATGACACTTGATAATTACTTTTTTTTTTTATTTAAGACATTGTAAACAATGCAAATACAATTGTTGTTGAACAGTTTTCCTGATTAAATGCGTAATTACGAGAAAGAAGTCTCTACACTTTCAGTACTGTCCAACCATTGCATCCTCCTGTGTTCGCATAGTACATGTCATGTCAAAAGCAACAGTCAATTTTTTTTTTATATCGAAGATTAAACTCTTAATGACCTGAAAATAAAACTAAGTAACAGAATTACTGTAAAGTATTAAAGAATATAAGAGAAATATTGATTAACTTTCCCTGCTAAAGTGTGAATGAATACCATTCTTATTAGAACTGCAGTTAGCCTTGCATTCGACCTTCCATAAGTGATCTTGTTACATTTTCATATAAGGGGTTATACAAGTTTGTATGACAATAAGACCGACAGGTAATACTGTAAGGGTGATTTTGCATATCTGTACTATTTTTTAATTACATATTGTACTGTATTTACATATTTGAAGTGCTCAGGTTACAGCACATTAAAATCTGTAGTGGATCTTCCTGGAATTATTTTCAAGGTACATTTTCAAATTTGCTTTGGCCAAATTTCATGATTCATCGCTGACTATATTTTTACGGTATTAAGATTTGGATTAAGCAAATTATTTGTTATTACATATGTTTTTTGCTTCTTTGTACTTCCCTGAGGTTTTTATTGCTTTTGTCTCAAAGCTCGGTTATATCATTTACCCAGAAAACTGAAAACAAATTCTGTTTCCTTTACAGTACTTGCAATAGAAGTAAGTCTTTATTTACGAGACAATCTAGCAGTTAATGGTAATAACATTGGAATGGCCAAGCCATACTGTCTTTGTCTTCAGTCTGTGCATCTGTACATCTTAAACAGCAGGCCCCTTCCCATATTGTCTGGTTACTTAGGTTTTTAGTGCTTTTAGAGCTAAAGGATGAGGAGCAACTATAGATCTTTGGGTAAATGGATGATGCAAGAATCAGCTCTTGTCATTTGCTTAGAACTTCTAGAGTTCTTAGATGACTTTCAGAATTGAGAACCAGTCGTGGTAGGAAAAACTGTGGTAGTGTTTTCAGGCATCCAGAAGGAGGGGGTTGGGTGGAATTGGTATCCCAATACCTAATAACATAAGTACTATTAACTTGGACAAATTTGAGAGGAATAATCCTTCTTCCTGGTTAAGCAGGTGAAATCAGATTCCTCTAAACGAATGGTCCTCCTCATCCGTCAGTGTGTCTTGAAATTTGGAAGTGTTGGGCTCAACCATACGTAGATATTTTTGAACAAAAGGATAGTGGTGTTTTGTTTACCAGTTCTATATCGATTAATTTGGAAGGTAGGAGATCCAATTACCAGACTGGTCAAATCTCAGCTTTACACCTTTTCACTGTTCACTGTGATTTGTCAGGTGATAAGTTCAGAATTTTTTATTGAAAGAGGATGATGATAGCTTTGTTTTGGCCACAAAGATAGTGGTTCACAGATCTGTGCCAATTGTTATTTAAGTGTCCGAGATAGTTGCTGTACAGTACAAAACTAATCTTTGAAAAATAAACACTGTATTGAATGTTAACTTGAAATGTTAAAACTAAAAAAAAATATTTCTGAAAAAATTTAATTATTTAAGGTTCAGGATAGGATATTGTTTGTCAAATATACACTGGTTCTAGATGAAAGCCCCC
Organism: Palaemon carinicauda; assembly: GCF_036898095.1. Lineage (NCBI taxonomy): Eukaryota > Metazoa > Arthropoda > Malacostraca > Decapoda > Palaemonidae > Palaemon > Palaemon carinicauda. Next base: position 74,497,196 of record NC_090755.1, read on the forward strand.
CCCCCCCTTGTTGTCTAAAGCTTTTAATGAGAAAATGATGATGGAGCACTTTACAAGTAATGGAATAAGACATTTTATGCAGTCGGTTCTCAGTCTTCTTTTCTCCACTGTAAGGGCTCAATACAGCAATATTCTGGAAGTTTTTTTCCAGGGGTAACAAGATTTGGAATAATTCCTTATCTAGCAGTGGAATCAGTGAAACATCAGAATTTCAAACAGGTGTAAATGCTTTCTGTTGAACAGGTTGATATAAGTGTTATAACTGACCAGTTTGTTGCTACATGAAAATAAATCTCGTTTGAAATAAACGAGGTGCTTGGAGTTGCGAGCAGGCAGGCCCACCCACCTGACAGTAGGCACAGTCTTCACTTTGGTTTTAGCCACAGGACAGTATAGACATACTGGTTTGCTGCCTGATGAAATGGGCTGTTTTAATCTTTCTTGCTTTTTATCACAGAATTGTGTGATTTTGGTGAAGAAGACTCCACCTGTGGACATCTGGGTATGCCCTTGTAACCTGGCCGTAAGTGTGGTAGTTTTGTGAGTACGCTGTTTGTGGATCCCCATCAACTTTGTGTGGTTAATGTAAGGACATCACTGTTTGCAATTGTCTCCTTGTGACAATTGTAAGTCGTGGCCTCTTTTGCAGCTGGTTAATTTAGGAAAAATTGAGAAAAAGAAGGCTAAGATGGATTCTTTGGCTTCAGGCTTTGCAACAACTAAGCTGATGCTGAAGAAGCTCTATAGCTCCTTTTTTTTCCTCTTGAAGTTTGAAACTTTTTGTCTCCTTCAGGTTCTTCTAGGGCTGGGGCCTCTGGAGGAATTCAGGGGGAGTGAGAAGACTCCAACTTGTGCTTAGGACCTCCTTCATAAAATCAGAAGTATTACCTTCACCTTGAAAGGATAATACTCCCCCCCCCCCCTGAAGTTTGCTTTCTGTTGTGCTGATCTAGAAGATGAGTCCAGAGACTTGGACCTGTGGAAGCTTTGGTCTTCCTTGGTAATCGATAGCATGCCATTTGTGGAGAAACTTTTAGAGGTATTGGGCGATGCCAGGACCCTGAAAATTTCTCTTGTTATGCCCTCTACTTTATCTTTTCTATATGCAGAGGAGCAGAGATATGTTGCAACAACCGTTGAATCCTCGCCTGTTGCTCTGGAGAAACTTGTATTCCTGCTCCAAGTGCCACCCCCTAATTGCTTGATGTCTTTGAAGCCTGGTAAGGGGAAAAAAATGAGAGAACGCTCTCTTCTTTCGCACCTCCCCCCCCATAGTACTCGTATTTTTTAACTCGTCCTAGGCTGTCACTTTAAATGTGACTTGTTACTCCGAAGAAGAGGAAGTGATGGTCACTGAAGTCAAGGAAGATGGTTTGACAGGAGTTTTGTGGGACTTTGACTGATCTCTCCCCACATATGCGCGAGAGAGATAGTGCAGCACCGAGAGGCCAGTCAGTCGGGAAGATGTATCGGTATTCTGTACAGTTGCTCACACTTCTGCCATTGCTCAGTCACATGCACTGTTGGTCTGGATGATGGATGTTGCTCTCATCCCCTTCCTTTTCCTGGATGTTCAAGGGGTTGCTCGTTACCTGCTAATAAGACTGAAGCCCCAAAGAACTATATGAGGGGGAGGATTATAACTACAATCAGTCTCCTTGCTCATACAATATGAGCGATGAGAGCTTTGTTCACTCAAAGCATATCTGAGGTATCCTCGAAATAGTCATCTTTGTTAGTCATCTCTGGGGGATCTATCCTATCAAGGTTGGTCTCCACCCCGGTCTCTATGCTTACATTCTCCACATGCTCTGTCAGCATGTGATTGTCTCCTCGCGATCAGACTTCTCATGATAGTGGGTCATGAGATCGCAATTTTCATTTTATCGGCGAATCAAATCAGATCACCGGACACCAGTTTCTGCCCAACGCTACCAGTGTGGGCACCAGATTCTTCTAACGCTGGGACTGGCTGCCATCACAAGATCTATCCTCTCGGTGAGACTGGTCTTGGACTTTGGGACAGATACTGCTTACCTTTCATCAACTCTCGTCTTCCCCTTACTCACCTTTGACATCCCAGTCCTACCCTCCCGAATTTTAGAAAGATTTGGCCCTAGTGGCAAAGGTGAAAGTGGAGGAGAATAACAAGCTCAACATCATCTGAGACAGTTCTCCAGGCTTTTACTGTCAACTCTTCCTGGCTCCACTGAACAAGTTTCTTCTGCAACCATCATTCAAGGTGGGGTAGCAAGTACTGTACGCTCCGCATTAGGGAAGAAGACTTCATACTTTCCATGGACCTAAAGGATGTGTATTTCCAGATATCCACTAGTCCGATGGAGAGTACCACCGCTTCATCCTCGGAGGAGTAATGTACCTGTGCTTCAGACTGTGTTCTGCTCCCCAAGTTTTCAGTCAAGTGTTCATTCACTTCTTGGGGCCCACTCAAACGTAATTTATCTCTTGAGTTATAATATCTCAACAATTGGCCGATTCTATCATCCTTCAGGAGGCAGTTAATCCTGAACCATGATATGGGGATCATGATCAGTTGGAAGAAGTCCAGTCTCTTGGCTAAGTAGAGGATGGAGTACCTTGGTTTGATGGTAGACACAGCAGCAGCAAGAGTCTTCCCATCGGATAAAAGTATCGGCAGACTCGGGGAAGTAGAGCAGCATTTTGGCGTGATCCAAAACTTGGATATCCTTCATTGTTGCAGGAACTCATTTCACAAGGGCACTTTCATCAGCGATTATGCCAGTAGGGTCTGAATTATGACTGTTCAGCAGCCAGCAATCCCCCTACTTTCTAGTTCCAGTGGATCAAGAAATACTGGACAAACTGGCCTGGTGGCTGATCAACAAAAACCTTGACTTTACTCCCCACCTCTGGAAATGCTCCTGTTCACAGTCCCATTTAAAGGGTTGGGGCACATGCCTTAGGAACCAGATCACCTTGGTAATGTTGTCCATGGAAGAAAAGCTATATCAACAAGCTGGCAATGCAATTAGCTTTGCAAACATTCCAAAAGAGTTGGACAGGGCACTCAGTAGCATTGATGAGACATTACCGTGGTGGGCTGTCAAAAATTAAGGGTACAATGGTTCACAGACCCTATGCAAATTGGTAAAGCAAGCTCACATTTTGGCACTCGAGAACATGGTAGGTTCTTTCCAGGCAAGAGGAATGCTCTAGCAGATGTGCATAATTGTCAGGGACAGGCAGAAGCACTTCTTGCTCTTTGTGGATCCCCATTGATTGACCTGTTCGCTACTTTGTTGAACAAGAAGCTTCCAGTATTCTGCACACACATTCCAAACCTGTCTACTGTGTTAGAAAATGTCTTCCAACACCCCTGGAATAACCTGGACGTGTACACCTTCTGCTGTGAGTTGGTAGGTTAGAAGTTAAGCCATTTTAGAGCAGCAAGCATTCGTGGATTCTTGCTTTTTATTTCCTGCCTCAACCCCTACTTAAGTCCTAGATCCAAGGTCAAAGTAAAGGTTGCGCTGACTGTGGTAGGGTGTAGCCTAGTTTTGCCCTCCAGCAACTACAACCACCTTTCAAAAGTTGAAACAGCCATTTCCAGTCTCACTGAAATCATACTCCTATTGAAGGACTCAGGTTTGTATAGTTAGGAAAACTAAAAATTACCCGTTAATGAGAAACTGATTTTTATATTGTTACTGATCAGTATTTTATATTGATGATTTCTCATATATAGTTTGTCGTTTCTTCATTTCTTTTCTACACTGGGCTGATTTCCCTCCTAGAGCCTTTGGGTTTGTAGCATCCACCTTTTCCAACAAGAAAAATAATATTTTTCTGTAAATTAAAGTACTATACATTGAAAGATATTTTTGTTATTAAGGGCTTAAAGGTAGTTATGTTGCCTAAACCTATGTTATAAACTATTTTCATATGGCCATCATGTTCCATTTGAAATGTATTAGTTAAAGATGGAAATGGCACTTTACTTGTCTATCATGTCAATCTTTTTTTTATATAAATTAGATGAAGTGTGAAGTGTAGACAGGTGTTTGATATTTGGCTTCATTGGAGAATATTTTTTCAAAGGGTTTTGTGAAACGTGTTATTAAATGGGTGAATTGTGGAGTGGACTGTGAGTGAGCTAAGTGAGACCAAGGTTGAAAGGATGATCATAACTAATTTTCTGTACAATTAAAGTTTGACATACATATGCATATATACACATGTACAGTGTACAGTATACCAAGGCATTTCCCCCAATTTTGGGGGATAGCCAACATCAAATAAATGAAACAAAAAAAGGGGACTTCTCCTCTCTACGTTCCTCCCAGCCTGACAAAGGACTTAACCGAGTTGGGCTGGTACTGCTAGGGTTCCATAGCCCACCCTCCCCCGTTATCCACCACAGATCAGATGAAGCTTCATAACGCTAAATCCCCTACTGCTGCTACCTCCGCGGTCAACCAAGGCACCGGAGGAAGCAGCAGGGCCTACCGGAACTGCGTCACAATCACTCGCCATTCATTTCTATTTCTAGCACGCTCTTTTGCCTCTATCACATCTATCCTCATATCACCCAGAGCTTCCTTCACTCCATCCATCCACCCATACCTTGGCCTTCCTCTTGTACTTCACCCATCAACTCTTGCATTCATTACCTTCTTTAGCAGACAGCCATTTTCCATTCTCTCAACATGGCCAAACCACCTCAACACATTCACATCCACTCTAGCTGTTAACTCGTTTCTTACACCTGTTCTCACCCTCACTACTTCGTTCCTAACCCTATCTACTCGAGATACACCAGCCATACTCCTTAGACACTTCATCTCAAACACATTCAATTTCTGTCTCTGTCACTTTCATTCCCCACAACTCTGATCCATACATCACTGTTGGTACAATCATTTTCTCATACAGAACTCTCTTTACATTCATGCCCAACCCTCTATTGTTTACTACTCCCTTAACTGCCCCCAACCCAACCCTCTATTGTTTACTACTCCCTTGACTGCCCCCAACACTTTGCATCCTTCATTCACTCTGACGTACATCTGCTTCCACTCCACCATTTGCTGCAACAACAGACCCCAAGTACTTAAACTGATCCACCTCCTCAAGTAACTCTCCATTTAACATGACATTCAACCTCGCACCGCCTTCCCTTCTCGTAAATCTCATAACCTTACTCTTACCCACATTAACTCTCAACTTCCTTCTTTCACACATCCTTCCAAATTCTGTCACTAATCGGCCAAGCTTTTCTTCTGCGTCCGCAACCAGTACAGTATCATCCGCAAACAACAGCTGATTTACCTCCCATTCATGTTCATTCTCGTCTACCAGTTTCAATCCTCGTCCCAGCACTCAAGCATTCACCTCTTTGACCACTCCATCAACATACAAGTTAAACAACCACAGAGACATCACACATCCCTGTCTCAGCCCCCACTCTCACCGGAAACCAATCTCTCACTTCATTTCCCATTCTAACACATGCTTTAATACCTTTGTAGAAACTTTTCACTGCTTGCAACAACCTTCCACCAGCTCCATATAACCTCATCACATTTCACATTGCTTCCCTATCAACTCTATCATACGCTTTCTCCAGATCCATAAACGCAACATACACCTCCTTACCTTTTACTAAACATTTCTCGCATATCTGCCTAACTGTAAAAATCTGATTCATACAACCCCTACCTCTTCTAAAACCACCCTGTACTTCTAAGATTGCATTCTCTGTTTTATCCTTAATTCCTATTAATCATTACTTAACCATACACTTTTCCAACCACACTCAAGAAACTAATACCCCTTGAATTACAACACTCATGCACATCTCCCTTACCCTTATATAGTGGTACAGTACACTCACAAACCCAATCTACTGGTACCATTGACAACACAAAACACACAAAAAATTTCACCAACCATTCAAGTACAGTCACACCCCCTTCCTTTAACATCTCAGCTCTCACACCATCCATACCAGATGCTTTTCCTACTCTCGTTTCATCTAGTGCTCTCCTCACTTCCTCTCTTGTAATCTCTCTCTCATTCTCATCTCCCATCACCGGCACCTCAACACCTGCAACAGCAATTATATCTGCCTCCCTATTATCTTCAACATTAAGTAAACTTTCAAAATGTTCCGCCCACCTTTTCCTTGCCTCCTCTCCTTTTAACAACCTTCCATTTCCATCTTTCACTGTCTCTTCATATATATATATATATATATATATATTTAAATATATATATATATATATATATATTTAAATATATATATATATATATATATACATATATATATTTAAATACATATATATATATATTTAAATTATTTAAATATATATATATATATATATATATATTATGTATATATATACACATACATATACATATACATATACATACACATACACACACACACACACACATATATATATATATATATATATTGGTATATGTAGATTATTTATTATTTTAGGATTTCAAAGCTTGTGACAGGTAATGGATTATCAAAATATGATAATCAGAACATGTTTCAAATGTAATGCTGTCAAGTATATAGCTACTTATTGTAATAAGAAGAATAATTTTGTTTATACATAAATGAAAATCATTACAGATTATTTTTTTTTAATTATAAGAGAAGCAATTATTTAGTTCTGTAGAAATGAATTGTTTCAAGTACCTGTATGCCCTTTTCCCCATTACTGTATTGAAGTTTAAAGATGCTTTTGCAGGTATGAAAATTAACCAAGAACTATGTACCCAAGTTCAAAACTTTCACTGATGTCTTTGGAACTAGAAGAAAATGTGTAGTACATATCTTTATAAATAAATATACTATATAGGATTAAATGCTGTACAGTTTGAGGCTTGTTCTGTTATAATTATCTATATTTTACTAAAAAGAATTTCACATATTCCTGAAAATATATAACTATCCTTATGTCCTTTGTAACGTCTCTATTCCTTGTTAATATATTAAATTACATGGATTACATTGTTATCATATAAACACTAAAATGCGACACTTCAAGTTAGGTCTTTCCATTGTGTTTATATGAGGGCTTGAAAGGAAAACTGGGTACTCTCAACAGCTGGTGCGATGCCTCGGCCAGCTGTATATCAACCCCTTCGACCAGGAGTTAGTATCATTCAGAGCGTTCCTATTGGTGCTACAGTAACTCCTTCTGGATATGCTACCTATAATCATGGTGTGTTTTTAAATTTTTTCATTTCTTTTTCCCACATAGAAAGCTCGGTACCATTTTGTTTTTTCCTGATTTTTCACAAATGTTCTGGAGCCCACAATGCAATAAAAAGCTGCATTTGCCTTAACCTCCCTCCCCGCAACCATTTGGTTTTAAAGATACCATCTGCTTTTTTATCGGAAGGCATAATAGAAGAATAGTTACGCTACTTCCTGTTTATGATATATTTGAGTATGTAATTAGATTTTTGTATCGATGATGGCTTGGTAGAACAATATCAAAGATGTCAAGAAATATGAATTAGTGAATTTTTTAACTTTTTAAAAATATTGAATATGCTGTTCAAGGGAAAGTAATTGTATCAAAGTTCAACACTTCTTTTTAATTTCATAGTGTGGTTATATCACTAAAAATATTCTCTCTCACTCATATATAATTAAAGTTGATGCTGTGCATATGTTTTAAGCTTTCCTCACCTAGAAATTATTGCTATTTAAACTGTTCATGTGTCAAAATGCAAAAATTTAGTTAGCATGAATGGAAACATTTCAGCAATGTATATTAGGTATGTTAGCAAGATTATTTTATCAAAACTTACTTACAGAGGTAGATAATTGAAATTAGTTCATCAAAATTAAAGAATAGTGTTATTTTATTGAAAGAAAGATAAACTTGGTTTCTTTCACCAGTAAGTTTAACTTCCCTTTGTTGTTATGGTTGTATTAAGTTGCAAGATTGCTCTTTGCTTTCTTTAAATTTATTGTACTGTACATAGTATCTTAATTTTCTTTTTGGCAAGTCTTTCACAATTCAGTCAGGGGATTGTGCTGTCAGTGCACTTTATGGGTTGCACTGTAAGCATTAATTTTAGGGTCTTTGCAGTATCCCTTCGTCCTCTAGGTACACCTCCTTTTAAGCCTACTATTTTACATGTATTCCTGCTTTTACTTGTCAGTGCAACTGCAGAATTTTCCTCTAGTAGGACCTGGGCACTTAATAACCTTTCCATCCACAACACTGGGCCATGTGCTACAAATTTCTAATTCCAGTTCATAAATCTTAGTGAGTCCCAGCCACTATTTTATGTACTTAAGTTGTAAAGTAGTTGCTAATAAGTAACAGCCCCGAGTTTCCTCTTTGAAATTATAGTTTTTATCTTTCTCCAACATCAACACTGCTTCTGCAAAAACCTGTATGTTGTGTTGTCTATTAAAATTTGACTGTGTGGTCAGTGAGAGAACTTGCCTGGCTGGAATTAGTGACACAATTTCTCGGAGGCTGATAGTAGTCCAGGAGAATATTATCCACACCTTAAACTTCTTTGTTCATTGTCAGTGGAGTAAGCTCCTCTGGAGATGGCAGACATTTGTATTGTGAAAGAATTGTCATGTTTACACAAAGTACAACAAAATTGAAACGTGGCCTGAAATTACCATGAACCTAGTCTGGGTTCTAGTCTAACATGAAGTGAACTAACTAGTTGGCAGCTCATTATTAGTTAATAAATAAATATAAAGAAAAAAGTAAAGACATGCTCTTATTTGGATTCTTGGTTCTAGTTGAATGAAAGCAGCATTACTTTAGGAAATATATACCCTCTAAATTAGTTGTCTAAGTATCCCAAACTCATGTCAAGTTATTTTAAATGTATATAACATATATCCTGCATTCTTTGTAGTTGAAATTTGTTATTTTCCATTGATTTCTGATATTGAGGTATCAGCTAACTTAAACAAAACACACACTTTTTCTCTATCTCTTGAATGGTTAATTTTACATATGCTGAAGTGAACAGCACATTAGTAACACATTCTTTTGTGGGAAGTTTTGTTAGTGTTGCTTTAAAGTTAATAATTTTGACACTGGGACTTAAATGCCTAGTGTGAGGTGGAAACTGTAGACATGATTAAAAGTTTTTTCATCATGAAAAACTTTCCTAGGCTTTTATACACGTTTTAGGAATTTCTGTGGAATATTTGTAGGTAAAATCCTTCCCTATTAAGTTAGTATGTTGTGTATACTACGTTTGGAGTGAACATCCACAGTTAAAAACCCCCATTGCTTACACTTTTTTTGTTCTACTCTCTTTAAGAAGTATCTATTCCATTATATAATTTAATCTAAGTTGAAGGCAAATTGAAAAGCAGCCATATTTTGTTGCACTTTGAAGAACTAGTGCTATTTTGTTGCACTTTGAAGAACTAGTGCTATCTTTGGAATGAGAAGTCAACTAGGGCTTTCAGAATATTTGCGAAATGCACTTATACATTGTGATACCAAGTTTGCTAGCTTGAATGTTTGCATCCTGATTTATTGTAGTTTACCAGAAGTGTATAGCACCATGAATTTATGACTTGTTTATTATGATTCATGTGGTTTTTGCTCTTATCCTATTTTTATGCAGTGCACAGGATTCCCTTCCTTCAGTTACAAAGAGTATGGTAATGATGAATCTGATGTATCTGCTTGATTGATTGGATTATCATTTGGATTACGTAACGCACAGTTATGCCATTATAGATGTAACAATGTATTGTATTGATGTGCTTGCTCAATCTACCCTGTTATTGTACTTCAGTAAGCATGCAGTTATGTACTGTAGTTGATGATCTGTATTGTGATAATTTTGTAACTTGATAATGCTTCTTTGAATGTAATTATTTTTCTATATGTTCATTTAGGGCATTACATTGAAGTGAAAACTATAAATATTGTTGTATTTTCTATAAACATTTTGCACTGCCCCATATAGTTACTTTTAGTGTTGTAGGAAGGTTCTAAATATGCATTTACTACACCCCATTAGTATCTGTAGAATTTTAATTCATCATTTTAAACAAATTCTTTAGTTTTATTTGCCTATATTGTAATTTATAGCTTCTTTGTATTGCAGGGAAAAAGTAAAGGTTAAAGGTAGAGTATAATTTATTGCCTTATAATGATATATTTTTCAAATAATTTATAAGTTGAATGTTGCAAAAAGAATTCCTCGTTTGAGGTTAGTTGTATGGTTGAGGAACACATGGAATAGGACTGTAGTGTAAGCTTTGTTTGTATCAGTAAATTTTGTGCTCAATCTTCCCCTAACAAACAACTATTAAAATTAAATTATAACATTTTATTTTCAACTGTTAATGTTTTTAGTTGTGCATAATGCAAACTATCATTTTACCAAAGATTTCTAACTTGGTGCTCAATGGAATTTGGTGACAGGCACTTGGAAGATAGTGAGGGATGCCCTAAAGAGAGGTCAGATCAGCCTTTAATGGCAGTAATATATAAAATAGTTGACTTTGGTTCTCATAATTTTTGATAGCTGTTTTCTCATGTTCCTAGTTTGCTGTTAACATGTTCTTTACATCAGATCAATCCAAGTGAAAAGGTTACTGTCTTTGAACGGCAAATTTAATTCAAATCTCGGTGATTTGAATACACTTGCTATCCCTCTATATTGCTATGGTTTTCCCAGTGTTCTCTGTATAGATCTTACATCCTTGAAAACCAGTAAGTTTTGTGGCCTGAATTGTAGCCCTCCATGCTATTTTTATTTTTTGTTAATTTGAGAAAATTTGTTCTTGTTTTCGGTTGTCATTTTTGTTGCCGCTTTTTGCTTGTTAGTTCATCCTAAATCAAAATTGTCGCTTGAAGTTTTCAAGCTGCAGTCATATTATCTTTAACTTCTAGTTTCAGAGAAGCATTTGAAATATTACAGTACTGGACTCTACTTTAAATTTTTAACACAACACACATGCTTAACACGAGTTCTTTATGAATGGCAGGTCCCATCCCTTTTGTATTGACTGTTTGGTTCCCCTAACTCTTGGACATTTACTTGTTGAATATCCCAGTTTTGGGGCTATCAGAGAACGATTCCTCTCTAAAGCTTGAACTGAGGATTGCTGGTACATCCTGAACAAAATTCTTGGAGGTGACATTTTATATGATGCCTTAGGCATTTTTAAGTTCATAATAGAAGCTGGTCTTCTTACTCATTTTTAAGTGGTATATGAAATTTTAAATTTTAATCATCAATTAATTGTAATTAATCATAATCCCATCAGCATCAGCAGTCATTTATTCATTATAATTCTGAATAAAACTTCTTTCAGTATGACCTCCAAGAAAATTTGTTGGCTTATGTTTTCCTCTATATATTACTGAAGTGTAATCATTGTATTTTTACTACAAAGAACTTTCTGTTGTCAGTTAATATCTTCAAGGTATTGACAGCTTCACAAGGCTTAATTTTCCAGCTTCATGCTGTACACCTTGCATTAAAATTCCTCTCTAGTACTGGTTTAAACCCTAAATAGTTTGTTGTTGGTTTTACATTATCTGCTCCCATCCCATTTATGTTACCCTCCTGTTGCTGACATCTTGCATACTATTTTTATCATTTTTTATCACTTTTGAGTGTCAGTCAATGGACAGAAATATCCTACAGACCAGTCCTTTACAGTAGTTATATGCTTAGCACCCTAGCCTCATCTCCAACAAAATTAGGACTAGGGAAGGTCAGGCATTGGCTGCAGATCGCTCAGCAGACCCCTTCTAGCTAACAGGGATGAGGAGGTTGTGAACACTACTGAAAACTTCCGGGTTGAGAGCTGGGTTTGAACCTCCGAGCCATGAATTGTGAAAGGGAAGCTTCATCCTCTAGGGTACCTCAACTTTTTATCCTCCTTTTTGCCTTTCCCAGTGATATTTGTTTCACGTTCTTAAAGTACTGTTTGTCAAGTCTGAACTGATTAGGGCTTCTCTACTGTAGTTACTACATTTTGTAAGTCTCATCTTGAGCCCATAACTTTCCTTGCTTGGTATATTGCTCTTATATTTAGTCTTAATTATTGTTTAATGAACTAACTCTTTGGTCCCGTTTACATCATCTGTGTGGTCCCGTTTACATCATCTGTGCTGCTAGTGTTGTGTTTCACATGACCTTGTAATTTCTGTTGGCCTTCTTCTTGAAAACAGTAATGTTCAGTATGCTGAACTACATTGTTTTGTTCTTTTTCTTTACTTACTAGTACTGTATTTTTATTTTCTTTCCTGTACGTCTAGTTTTTCTTGACCCATATATTAGTGAGAGAAGGAAGTTCTGCCATCTTGTTTTTGGTTTGGATTTATGGATTTTTGGCTATTTAATCTCTGGGCACCACCTCTTGTTTTGGTTCTGGGCAAGGGAACAAACAAGCTATACTGTACGTGCTTCAGGTGAGATTTTTCTTTAGGGCATTATTACTTTAAAAACCTCTTGGACAAACCGTGAATAAATATAAAGGTTGAAAATACAGTTAGAATGTAGAAACAAGATAAATTACTTTCAATATGTATGCCCACCACTTTAAAACTGAAATCATTATTTGTTCCGCTGCACAGTAACTCCCTTTCCCTCTGAAATCACAAATGCTTTAGAAAAATGGAGCCTGAAGAAGGCACCACATAATCAGGCTCAGGGAAGTGCAAACAAGCGCCATAAATCAATTCCACCAAACTGTTATAAAAAGCAAAAACACTGGCCTGGATTGTAATAATTTAAACTTGTGCATTAATGTACTGTATGATTATTGCCTCCCTTGGGCAATTCCTGAAAAAAGGACATCTGAGAAATGTCTTCAGTTTGGCAGTTTACTGTAGTTCAGAGGCACTTTAAAAAAGTTCTGCCGATCATTCTCACCTCAAGAACAATTCCTATCAAAAAGGTCTCCTACCATTTTGGTTTGGTGTTATTTACTGTCTCTAATGGCCAAGACAGACTATCAAAAAGGTCTCCTACCATTTCTGGTTTTGTGTTATTTACTCTAATGGCCAAGACAGACTTTAAACCAGTTGCAAGTTTATTGGAAGTTACCACCAAGTTTTCTACTGAGTGTAGGGTTTTGCACAAACCTGAAATTAAAGGACATCTATGAGATCATTTTATCAAGTTAAATGATGGAAAAATATAATTTGTTAGTACAGTACCCATTTAAAAATTTAGTGTTACACCGCGATATGGTGAGGAATTATTGTAAATATGCTGAAGGTAATCATATATTCCCTATTTTGGCTTTTGCAATGGACTTAGAGTATGCGATGCCCTTACAATTTCTAGTCTTTACAGAAATCCCTTGATTGGATCAGAAAATTTGTATGATGTAGCCTTGATCTTAAAGCTGCCTTTGACAGTGTTAATCATGAGGCTATTGGTTTTTTAAGTAGATGGGTATAGCAGAGTCTTTCCATAGCATATGCAGATGATCTCACTCACTCTTGCAATTCCATACCCTGAAAATAGACCTGTGGTTGCTGAATCCCTCAACAGAGATCTAGTGAAAATTAGCGTATTTTGCAGATTATGGGATAAAGTTGAATCCTAACAAAACTCAAAAGTATAATCATAAGTAGGTCAAGGACAGTGCCTCCTGAACATCCAGATCTTTTCAGTGATATCTCTAACTTTTTTAAAATTCTAGTTGTGATTCTTTCTTTCAAATTTATTATTGAGAGCACAACTGATGTTTCTTCATTCGCATACAAAATTGACTTGATAAGATTCTTGGTAATTACTGAAAAGTTAGTTCTTAGTGTTCTTGAAGTTGTATTACAACGGTTACCAGACTGTGGAATGATATTCCTAATCTGGTAGTTTAATCTGTGGAACTTCAGAAGTTGAAATTTGTTGCAAATGCCTTCCTGTTGAACAGGTTGATGTAAGTCACTTTTCATAGTTCACATGCAAGGTTGAATGTCATGTTGAATGGAGAGTTACTTGAGGAGGTTGATCAGTTCAAGTACCTGGGGTCTGTTGTTGCAGCAAATGGTGGAGTGGAAGCAGATGTACATCAGAGAGTGAATGTATGTGCAAAGTGTTGGGGGCAGTTAAGGGAGTAGTAAAAAATAGAGGGTTGGGCATGAATGTAAGGAGAGTTCTATATGAGAAAGTGATTGTACCAACTGTGATGTATGGATCGGAGTTTTGGTGAATGAAAGTGACTGAGAGACAGAAATTGAATGTGTTTGAGATGAAGTGTCTAAGGAGTATGGCTGGTGTATCTCTAGTAGATAGGGTTAGGAACAAAGTGGTGAGGGTGAGAACGGGTGTAAGAAATGAGTTAGCAGCTAGAGTGGATATGAATGTGTTGAGGTGGTTTAGCCATGTTGAGAGAATGGAAAATGGCTGTCTGCTAAAGAAGGTGATAAATGCAAGAGTTGATGGAAGAAGTACAAGAGGAAGGCCAAAGTATGGGTAGATGGATGTAGTGAAGAAAGCTCTGGGTGATAGGAGGATAGATGTGAGAGAGGCAAGAGAGCGTGCTAGAAATAGGAATGAAAGGCGAGCAATTGTGACGCAGTTCCGGTAGGCCCTGCTGCTTCCTCCGGTGCTTCAGATGACCGCGGAGGTAGCAGCAGTAAGGGATTCAGCGTTATGAAGCTTCATCTGTGTTGGATAACGGGGAAGGGTGGGCTGTGGCACCCTAGCAGTACCAGTCGAACTCGGTTGAGTCCCTTGTCAGGTTGAGAGGAACATAGAGAAGAGAGGTCCCCTTTTTTGTTTCATTTGTTTGATGTCAGCTACCCCCCAAAATTGGGGAAAGTGCCTTGGTATATGTATGTATATATCACATCCATTCATTATTAATGATCTTAATAGGTTATCTATTTTTATTAGTTATATCTCGACTTCATTTCCTCACTGGGGTTCTTTCCCTGGTGGAGCCCTTTGGTGAGAGTAGCATTCTACTTTTTCAATTGGGTTACGTATAGGTTTGCTAGTAATAATGATAATTATAGCAAAAACATTTTCCTATGCCCTATCAGAGCTCTTTCAGATTGATTTTTATCACTGTCTCCAAAAGTAAATGTCCAGTTCTGTTACCCAAATTAGAAGTATACAGTAGCCCTTTGGTTTTAGTAAGTTCTCAAGAGTACCCAATACTCGTGTTGAAAGGGAAAACTTCACTTCCGCTAAATTACTGAGTGGAAGGGTCATGTGTTGGCTGTAATTATCTTAGTCAATCATTATTTGCCTACCCTGTAATGATAATACTTTTAATGTATCATTTCCATGATTTTTTACCCTTATTTTTTTCTTTTTAAAAAAGAAAATAGACTATGAAGATTTTTTTAAACTCACTAAAAGTTGTTTACAGGTTATATTGAGTATGTACTTTTTAACCAAAATTTTTTATTTTCGTAACTTAACATCATCATCTTGTCAATACTGCTTTTTAGTATTAGTTTGTATTTTAATGATTTATGTAACATTTAAACCTTTAACTATCTTCTCTATTACAGCAATATTTGAATGCTAGCATAGTAGGCTAAAAATTTCAAAATACTGTAACTAGTACAACTGTGGAATGACTGTGAAGATTAGGGAAAGAAAAATAAACCTTATATGATTGTTTTCAGAATATGCCTGCTAAAATTAGAGTGCACCTTTAGTAAGGTTTTTACAGATTAATTGCACATAATTTCACAAAAACATATTAACCATTATCTCACTTTTTAGTCTTGTAAAGAATATATAAATACTAATGAAATATTACTTTAGTGCATAAACCATCAATTCTTTAGAAACTGGTGATAAATGCTGATTTTCTTTGAAAAATAGCAAGTATATAAATATGATTTTTATTTATTAATTTTTTGAGGCAATCACTGATTTTTCCTTTCTACCTGCAGCTGCACCAACGGCTATTGTGACTACGGTTGTTCCCTTAGGTTCTCAGTCGACACACATGATATGTCCTCATTGCCATGCAGAAATAGATACGGCTACTAAAACTTCTCCTTCAATGGTTGCATGGTTATCTGGTTTCATCATCTGTATTTTAGGGTATGTTAAATTTAGTTTTCATGACTAAACATTAAAAAATTCTTGAATATCAGAATTGAATGAAATTGTCAATTATTAATATTCATTCACTGAAAATAAATGGAAAATTTCCATCTGTCTTGTTACGAGAATTTCTTCACGATTAAAAACTATCGTCTGTTAATATGAGTATGACTTCAATAAAGCTGGAATGACCTTTTAAACTTTTTGAGGCAAAGACAGCCGCAGTACAGTATGGACATACTTCTCAGCAGCCTTGCATGTTGGCTGCTTAATCTTTACTTTTTCCCTTTTCTCAGTGTTTGTGTTTGGAAGGGATTCCACCAGCAAACATGTGGCTAAGGCTTGGCTCAAATTTTGGGTATTACATGAATACTTACTTACTTCACTTACTTTGACGGCTGCTTTTCGCTGCTTTTCTGGTCCCATACAGCAGGGAAACCCCACTCTCTACAGGACCTCCACTGTAGTTATATCTTGTTCGTTCAGAGTATTTAAAGTTTCATATCACGTATTGCTCATTTACTGTTGAATCGTCACTGTCATATGTCTCATTTAATAAGAAAGTCTTTAGTTTCCTCTTGAAAGCCTTAATGGCTTCAATCATTTGGACGTCTCGTGGGAGCTTAGTGTATAGTCTCGCGGGCCGCATATTAAAGGCTCTGGAGCCTACAGTAGACATATATCTAGGTTCCAATAGTTTGAAACCATCTGTAACTATTCTCATGTCGACACGATTTGTTGGCTGCGCTATATGTAGCAGTTCTTCTAAGAATTTTGGACGACCGGTTCTGATAACTTGGCTGGTTATTGTACATATTTTAATTCAGTTCTCGCTTCAATTGGCAGCCAGTGTAAATCAATTACAGTAGTATAGGGGGATGCTTTCTCTAGGTGGGACACCTTTTATCAGTCTTGCTCCTCTGTTTATTATATTTTGTAATTTCTTGAGTTTTTACTTTTGGTAAATTGTAATAAACGGATTTTGAGTGAAGCGAAAAATCTATTTTTGGGTGAGATGGCCATGTCGTCCTGATGGAAGTTCCTATAAGTAGCTTCCTAAGGGATATGTGTACTACAGTGATATTCCCAGAGAATTTTACCTTTAGGTATCCAGAATTCTAACTCCTGGCGCGAATATCCTTAAATTTTCTCTCAAGGATATCGCATAATATCAGAGGACGTATTCTTGACACACCATATAGCAATCTGCACCCCTAATAGCGTTTACGCTTCGAGGTGGAAAGTGGAAGAATTAGAAAGGGAGCCGTATCAAGGTTACCCTAGTTCCCATACTACTATTGAGTATCACAACAGCGCCATATCCAAAATGGCGGACATTCCTTGTAGCATTGAGCATGGGTGCTACAGATACAGTACTTCGGGAGGGATACTGTGAAGATCTTTTCTTTTAGAAAAGAAGGGTGGGTCCATCAGGACGACATGGCCATCTCGCCCATGTCGTCCTGACATGTATCTGTGGATTTTCATCAGGCCTTAACCTTGGGACAACATTTCTATGGTCATTTGGACCATTTGAGACAAATGACGTTACCGTTATCCGTCATCATCACTAATCATAAATGATGTTAGTGCTTCCTGCCCCCCTACAGGGAAGAGTCATTCTAGACAGTAGAAAAGGGACCTCAAGGTTAGCATATATTGTATGAACAAACATAAGTATACCACTGAATATACAAACAGTCCTCATAGTTTGTATATACAGGCAGTCCCCAACTTACGAACACAATAGGGACCGAGAGTCTGTTCGTAAGCTGGATTGTTCGTCGTTGGTGTTAAATTTTGGTCTAGAGTAAGCGTAACCTAACTCAGATGTCTACGATTTTCAGCCGTAGAAGTCAACAAATAGCCCCATTTCATATAAAATAGGTTATTACAAATATTTTACTTTATCATATTACAGTAGTCTGTATAATACTGTAAAGTTCAGTACAGTATGTTGTTTTATTATCCTGTACTGCACACTACATAATAGAAACTTGCACAAACAATCGGCTATACATATACACTGCATTTCTGAATCAGATGACTTGAAGTAAAATCGTAGTAAATATAGTGTACTGTACATTTAGTACAGTACTGTACATTAATTCCTTTTTAAATAAATGTACTGAAAGCTATTTTATTGTTCCATTACCCATTTTTTTTTTGGCTAGAAACTTACGTAAACAAGCGGCCATTTGCATTATGTACTGTACTGTAATGTTTACCTTTTCACGCGCTGATCAAATCAGCTGACTTGTACCGTACTGTATTTACTTTATGTAACAGTACTGTGCATTTAACTGCTTCGTGGTTGTTTTGGTATTGTTAAATAAAATGCAGAGGGTTAGTTTACTGAATTGTTTTATTTTAATTTTGACCGACGGAATCATTCTTTGTAGAGTATACGTCACGTATCTTGTGACGTCATGTATTTGGCGGAAGCGCGCTGACAAACTGAATGATTTCCTTTCATTATGTTGCCGAGTAATCTTATTACAGTATTCCCATAATCGAAACACCGAGTAACGATATCAAGTGTTTTAGTGGTCTGTATCATTAGTTATGAGATTACTACAACTTACCGTAAAGTTAAGAAAAAAAAAGTCTGATGACGTTATATTTCTTCTGGCGGAAGGCGAGAGCAAACCAAGTGATTTTCTTCCGATCCGTTACTATTCCCATAATCGAAACATCGAATAAGGATATCAAGAATTTTTTAATAATTTTCAAAGAAATATGAAGATTTAACTGCATTAAAAATCAAAATACGGAGAGAGAGAGAGAGAGAGAGAGAGAGAGAGAGAGAGAGAGAGAGAGAGAGAGAGAGAGAGAGAGAGAGAGAGGGGGGGGGGGTGCGGGGGGGGGGGTGGTGCGTATTCCGTGTATAACTAATAATAAGGTCTATCAACGAACTGTATGAAAAATGTGATACCCTATAATATATTGGCGCTGTTGTAATATTCACTATGAAGAGATTTCGAATATCAAGAAAATTATATAAATCAGTGTTATTCGTACTATATGTGCGCATAATCGTAATACTGCAGCGTCACCTTGAGATCAGCTGATCTCCTAACCAAAAGTAAATCAAAAGTAATTGTTGATTATTGAAATGCTCAAGAAATTAAAAAAAAATATGAACATGCTTTAATAAACCACAATTAAACACAATAATGTCTAATGAAATATGAAGGCTTAATATTGAACGAAAAATTGAATACTGTATGAAGCTTTAGAATTAACTACCCGTATGCGATTGACAGAGCGAGCACACACACACACACAGAAAGAGCTACAAACGATTTCGCATGATACCGAATAATAACTGTAGGGAAACTGATTTTCTGTAACATATTGGCGCTGATGTAATATTCATCTTGAAGATATTTCTAATATCTTAAGAAATAAAAAAAAATGCCAAAAGTCTGATGACGTTATATTTCTTCTAGCGGAAGGCGAGAGGCAAATCAAGTGGTTTTCTTCCGATCCGTAACTATTCCCATAATTGAAACATCGAATAAGAATATAAAGAATTTTTTTAATAATTTTCAAAGAAATATGAAGATTTAACTGCATTAAAAATCAAAATACAGGGGGGGGGGAGAGAGAGAGAGTGAGAGTGAGAGTGTGTGTGTGTGTGTGTGTGTGTGTGTGTGTGTATTTAAACTTGCGATGAAATCTACGGATGTTTACGAACATGTTTGAACTTCCTTCAATTTGTGTTCGTATGTCCGGATGTTCGTATCTTGGGGAGCGTCTGTATTGCTGAATAAGTATCAGTGTCCCTTATATCCATTGTTTGCGAGCATACAATGATATGAAGAATACTTACCTCAGTAAGTCAGAGAACTCTGGTGTCTTAAACATGCAATTGTCGGGCGATTTAGAACGCAATTACATTCTAGTAGACATTTATTTCTAATAAATGACTAAATGAATTAACAAGTAAAACAAATGTAGCATGATAACGGAATTATACATGTAACATATACAGAAATTATATTTCTTTCTTGAAAGGAAAGAAATGATGAGTGCCACTCTCAGATTGAAGAAAAGTTTATAATAAAATTTCTCTTCGTAATTTCTGTACCAGTTACATTCTATCAACACTGTATTACGTACACACGGCATTAGTGCTATCTGTATAATTCCACACTTGGGATTTTGAACAGAGTTAGTGTCACCATGATAACACTTATTTAAAAGGAGGTCACACTGAAAGTGATGACCCCTTCTCCCTTTAATTGACAGTCCCAGTCAATTAACTGTTCATCGCAGAATTAGACGACAGGTTTTAATACACTACCTGCCGCCACCACATAATGCTTCAGTTCATGGACCTGCTTAGCATAGTGTTTGTAGAACACTCTGGATGATTTCCATCCAATATATGAGCGAAGCCGTTCTAAGTCTATATACTGAAAAAAGTTCAGTGATGAAGCAATTTTTCTCGGATCATGACCTGCGGGAGTACTGTCAGGATCTGCTCTACGAATAAAGTAGGTGAGCTTCGCCCTCAGTTGTTTTAGGGATAAGTTTGATCCAGAGGTTTCTCCTTTAAAGAGCTGTCCTCCCCTGAAGTCTGAAGTTCTACGAAGATAAACCTTTAAACACTCTACTGTACATAGAGAGACATCTTCCTTCAGAGGGCAGATTCTTGTAGTGGGTAGCTCGTTCTTAGCAAGAAAGGTTGGATCAGGGAAGAGATTCAGCTCTCCCGCTTCTGTGAACGGAATGTGGCCCTCATCTCTAGATAGTGCCACTATTTCGCTAACTCTAGCCCTGGAGGCTATAGCGAACAAAAAAATAACCTTCTGGGTTAGATCCTTAAGGGAACAGTCTTCATTGTTCACAGATGAGGCATAATATAGGACCTTATTAAAGATTTAATTCGTCAGATCCACTTGAAAGGCATATAGAAGAGGTCCAGTCAAGGCTGACTTGCACGTAGTTATCGTGTTGGCCGCCAGACCTTGATTATGAAGGTGGACAAAGGACAGACCGTTTTCGGTCCTTTTGCTTTTACAAAAAGCAACCCACTTTTTCGAAGAAGACTCATATTGTCTTCTAGTTGACTTAGACTTGTATTCTTCTAAGAATTCTATATTGCCTTCCGAGATCCCAAATCTTTTCCTAACCGCTAGGGCAAGAAAATCATGAAATGAAGGGTTCGGGTTCTCTGTGGTAAATCGAAGGCAATTAACTTCTGAACCTTCTGAAATAGTCCGGGGTTCAGAACTAGGGCCAGTCTCAGCTTCAGTTCCTTCACTAAAGAGGACAGATTGCTCTTGGGCTACTTGGGAGCCAACAGAGCTACTCTTCCTTGGAAGGATCTCAGCATGTTGAGGACCTTCAGCAGGAGATCGGATGGGATGAACAGGAATTCCTGAGTCCATCCCTTCCATACTAGAGACATGATGTCTTGTTATCTCCACTAGAGGATCCTCGTATGGGGCTACATATCAAGGTAGTTTCTTGAAGACGCTCATGATGAAGAGGTCGATCTGCAGTTCGGGGACTTGTTCCCATCTGGGAGAGAAAGGTCTGCGTCCGCTTGAGCCCAAGTAGAGCATCTACTGTCACATTGCGGATCGATTGTACATGAACTGCTGATAGGTGCCATCCCTTTAAGTAAGGGATGGTTAACGTCACCTAGACTGTATGAGACGTTCTTTAGCATTGTCGATTCCGACGTCTCATTATCGCTTCGGTGTCCCAGATCAGCCGTAGGAGGTCTGATCTGCGTGGAGAGAGTTTCACCACTCATGACAGGACCAACATGGTCTTGGAACTTTTGAACTCTGTCCTTCGTTAGGGAAGCGATTAAGGAAGGACCGATATCGGTCTTTTTAGATCTCTTTGAGCATTTGATGCGTATCTTCTCCAGACTCTTAACGCATCTTTCAGCTGTGCTCCTAGCACTGGGTCTGTCACTATTGCGAACTGGAGAGAGTTCAGAGCTCCTCCCTGTTAACGTCTTGGAAATCTGACTGATTACCAGTCTCTTGACCGACCCTGCAATCTCCTTTTACATTCCCAAGGGAAAGGAGAGTTGGTGTGACCATAGGATTCAATGGTTTTTTAGCTATTGAAGCCTTTGAGCTGGAGAGAATCGATACTTCTTGAAGTTTATCTTGCATCCGCGATGTTCCGGGAACCGGATCATTTCCTTGGATGTTCATAGACCAGCCACTTCGGGTGCTGCCCACCCCAGCCTCTCGTCCAGGTACATTGTTGCCTGAAGTATTTCTAGGCTTGGGTTTTGCGTGACTGTGTCTGCCAATCCTGTGAAGCTACTTAGGACTGTCTAGTCCGACAAGTATCTTTCTTAGGGTATACGTTACCCTCTGTAACTTGAATCCTAGATAGGAGGGGAGGGGGTGACTGACTGGAAGTTGCCAATAGACACCTTTCAGGTCTGACAATAGACTACGAACACCCCTTTTTGAAACGGTCCTTATGTTCAGAAGGATTAACATTCTGAACTCGCTGTTTTATTTGAACTTGTTGAGTGGCGACAAATCCAGAATGACTCTGAGTCTTCTTGAGTCCTTCTCGTGAACACCAAACAGCCTTCCCTGGAATTCGATGGACTATAGTTTCCTTACCACCTGTATGCTCTAGAGCTCTAAGGTATACTCCTCCAGGAGGGTTTTGGATTGTAGGAAGAGTTTAGGAAATGATGGTGGAGACATGTCTACCTCCCATCTTAGTCCCATCTTGATTAGGCCTTGAACCCAAGGATTGAAGGTCCAGCTATCCTGAAGGAACCTCCCTCCTGCCAGAAGCATCTCTATGCTTCAAATGATCTGTAGGTTTATATATTCGACCACCTGCCTGTGGCACCGCGGTCACTGCAACTGTGGGATGTTGTTGAACAGCCCGAGGTATATTTCCAGACTTTTCCGTCTTCCTTTTAGGTTGGGGACCCACAACCGTGGAAGACTTTCTCTTTGAAAGGAAGCCCCACTTTTGGAGAAGTCCTATGTTCTCCGTGGTGGGGTTCTTAATCACTTTTCTAACTACCTCGTCTGGGAAGAGGTCTTTACCCCAGATGTTGGAAGATATTAGCTTCCTTGTTTCATGTTTCACTGTTGCAGCAGCGAACACAAACTCCCTACATGCACTCCTAGCCTTCATAAAGGCATAAAGGTCTTTTACTAAGGTAGCCATTTGCATTTTGGCTAAGACCATGAGCATGTCTGGGGTACTTTGATGGGTTGAACACAACTATGTAGTTTTGAAGGGATAGGGAGGCTGCAAGTCTCTCCTTTGTATCTTGTTCATTATACAAGAGAAACTCGGATAGTTTAGGGAGATTCTCGTTAAACTGTCGACTGGCAACATCCGCATCTAGTCTTCCTACTGAAAAGGTTAAGTGGACTTCCTTCCAGTCCTTCTCCTGTCTGGGAAAGGCTAGTGACAGAGGCTTGCACTCCTCAAGTACAGGACATGTCTACCTGCCTCCACTGCCTTGGCAACAGATTCAAATGCCTTCCCCGTAAAGGGGAATGAAATTGAAGCAGGAGCAAGAAAGGAAGGGTGTCTGTTACCTAGTGTGAATACCTTCGACACCGAGTAACCTGCCTTTTTCAAGCTACTTGACAGGATAGCCTGTGCCTGTGCTTATCATGGTGGAGAATCATGACCACCTCCAATTCCGTTCCTTTTCTTGACATTGGTTCATGCTTCAGTCGAATGAAACAATTAGGGAAAGCGTCAAAGCTTGGCCAAAACTGGAGTTTGTCCAAAGGAACAGCACCCATCTTCTTCGAGATGTAGAGTTTACCGTTTAAAATCGGCATCAGCTTTGCAAACCTCCAGGGATTGGTTTTGGAGCATGTCGGAAGGTTTTGATCTATGGGTCGTTTGGCTGACCCTTGGGGAGCGACAAGTGAAGCTTCACGGGGCTCTATCTTGCATTTCGCTTCCTGCTTTTCGTCTTGTTTGCGAAAGTTTTCTATTAGATTTTTCACTTGGGCCCATAATTGGTCCATTCCATCTAATAGAAGGGTAGGAGGTGAAGATGTCGATGTCAATGGCTCTAGAGCCGGCACATACGGAATTAATTCCGACACGACATTCTCCCCTTCTTCCCGTGGGGGCTTCTTGCCCTCCGTCCCAAAAGCTATCTGGCCGTCGAGAGATGTGAATCGTGCCTGGGGCACCACTATTTCCTTACTTGCTTTCGGAAATAGTAGATTACGCATCCTATCATTAGGTAGGTATGGTCCCGGAGAGATTTTCTGGAAGCCTCTCACCCAGTTGCGTAATTTGTTACGAGCTGCATCCCTAGACTCTATCGACTTGGGATTCTTGAAACCCTCGGACATTAAGGTCCGACATACATTGCAAACTTGCGGGTTCCAATAATGGAGGGATTCGGAAATAATATTGCAGGGGGCATGAAACCTGCATGTATTATGACTGTAAAAACACTTACTCTTGATATTGCAGAACACTGCAACACATGTCATCTGGGGTTCCTCCTGTAAAGAAAGGAAAGCCAAATGAGTATACAATTGATTGTCTCACTGATAAGCAATATGTAAAAGTCATCTTTTAACTAAAATAGCTTAGGATAGTAAGCTAGAAAGGGATAGTAGGGGACACATACTTGCGTATCCCCTGCAAAAAAAAAGCTGTTACCTCCCTTCAGTATTAACTATAAGGAGATTCCTTTATCAAAGGAACTCCAACGAAAGGGTTCTAACTCCTAGGGGTAAAGAAGTGAACAAATCACTGCCCCTTTATATTCTTAACACTGTGGGGTAAGGATGACTGATTTCTAATCAGAGTATTGAAGGAATTCTATTCTTTCAATATAGGAACGGTACCAGCAGAAGCCCGCACAAGGATACCCAAGATAGTGTTGGAAAAATATAGGCTATTGTATAATATATACTGAAGTTTTCTGTTTGCAGTATGATCTATATTGCAAACATACTGGCTACTGTATAGTTATATACTGTAGTTCTAGCCGGTATATTGTCGGCAAGGTTAGCACCAGGGACGGTTCAGTCAACATATTGTCTGCTGTGATGGTGGCCGGCAGTTCGCCTGAAGAGGAGAGATGCCGTCAAGGCAAGTTCTATAGACATCTCCCTCAGGTCGAAGTAGCGAGTCTGAGAAATGCTCCTTTCGAGGGCAATTCTTTGTTCCATCCCGAGGATGTCGAGCGGGTGGCAGAGAGGTGGAGGAAGTCCAGTCAGGACTCCCTCATCCAAAAGGTCTTAACAGCTAGACCTTACCCCTCTCAGCCACAGCGGAAAGCACAGCAAAACCCGCAGCTGAAAAGGGCTAGAGACCCAAAACAGCAGGGTAAAAAGGGTGCAATGCAGGCCTTTCACAGCAAAAAGTCCTTCCGTGGAGGAAAGGGTAAGAAGGGATCTGGCCGAGGCCAATCCCAGTAAGACAGGCAATCCTCCCATTTGCCCACCTGTGGGGGAATGCCTGCAAAGCCGCTGGCAGAAGTGGCTTCACCACGGGGCCGAACCCTGGACGGTTGAGGTGATTCGTTCAGGGTATCGTATTCCGTTCACGGTCTCTCTCCCTCCACTGACTCGAGTGCCGATTCCATTGAACTCCTGTGCGAAGGGATCCGCACTGGAGTTTGCCCTCAGGGCAGAAGTCCAGTCCATGTTGGAGAAGGACGCTCTCCAGGAGGTCCTCGACGGGTCCCCAGGCTTCTACAGTCGACTCTTTCTTGTGAAAAAGGCGTCTGGAGGCTGGAGACCAGTCATCGACCTCTCGGCCCTGAACAGGTTTGTCGAACAGACACCTTTCAAGATGGAGACGGCCGACACAGTCAGACAAGCGATAAGACCCCAAGACTTCATGTGCACTCTAGATCTGAAGGACGCATACTTCCAGATCCCAATTCACCCATCTTCCAGGAAGTATCTGAGATTCATGTTCAATCGGAAGCATTACCAGTTACGAGTACTGTGTTTTGGTCTTTCCACAGCACCCCAGGTATTCACGAGAGTATTCGCCCTAGTATCATCTTGGGCTCACAGAGTTGGCATCTGTCTCCTAAGATACTTGGAAGACTGGCTGATTCTGGCAGACTCGGAGGCGTCCCTTCTTCGCCACCGAGATGAGCTTCTAAGGTTTTGCCAGGATCTGGGGATCGTGGTAAACCTCGAGAAGTCTCAACTGCTCCCCTCTCGAGAACTGGTATACCTAGGCATGCGATTAGACACCCTAAGGCACAAAGCGTTTCCATCAGACGAAAGGATCCAGAGACTGAGGGAGATAGCACAGGTCTTCCTCAGTCGGGAAGAGCTCCCGGCGCAGTATTGGCTTCGCCTTCTCGGTCACCTCTCTTCCCTGACCCTACTGGTCCCCAACAGTTGTTCAGGATGAGATCCCTCCAGTGGCAACTAAAATCCCAGTGGAACCAACACTCCGATTCCCGGGATCACCTAGTCCGCATAGGGCTAGAGGAACAGTCGGACCTCAGGTGGTGGCTGGCGGAGCCGAACCTCTGCAAAGGGGTCGATCTTCTCATCTCTTCCCCGGAATTGATGCTTTTTTCGGATGCATCAAAAGAAGGGTGGGGGGCTCACGTGCTGCACCATTACATCTCCGAATCAGAAAGGTACCAGCACATAAATCTCATAGAGATGAGGGCAGCCTTTCTGGCCCTCAAAGAGTTCCACCAGGTCCTAGCGGGGCACTCCGTGGTGCTGATGAGCGACAACACCACAGTAGTAGCTTATCCAAGCAAACAGGGCGGTACCTTTTCGCAGCAGCTGTGCCATCTTGCAGTAGAGATACTCAGATGGGCAGAGGACAACTCGGTGACTCTATCAGCTCGCTTCATTCCGGGCAAGCGGAATGTGCTAGCAGACAAGCTGAGCAGAGCGACTCGGATAGTTGGCACCGAGTGGTCTTTGAATCCTCTGATAGCCAACAAAGTCCTGACTTTGTGGGGTTCCCCGACTGTGGATCTGTTCGCAACGGCCCTGAATTTCAGGCTCCCGTTGTACTGCTCCCCAAGCTCTTTGGCAAGATGCTTTTCAACAACGGTGGATAAACCTGGACGCTTACGCGTTTCCCCCATTCTGTCTGATGAGAAAAGTCCTCAACCAGGTACGAGCAAGCAACAACTTGCAAATGACCCTCATAGCTCCGCTATAGCATCACGCAGAATGGTTCCCGGACCTTCTGCATCTCCTCACGGAGATCCCGAGGGAGTTTCCTTCACAGCACGACCTCTTCAAACAACCACATGCCTACATCTTCCACAGAGCTGTAGCCTCGCTTCGACTTCACGCCTGGAGACTATCCAGCACCTCTTCACACAAAGAGGCTTTTCGCAACCGGTTGCGAAAAGAATGGCTGGACACCTCTGGAGATCCACAGAGGCAGTCTACCAGGCGAAGTGGTCAGTTTTCTGTGGTTGGTGTCGTGGAAGGGGTATCTCTCCCCTGATGCCTCTGTTCCAACTATAGCGGAGTTTCTTGTATACCTTCGAGAAGAAATGCTTCTCTCGGTCTCGGCAGTCAAAGGCTACCGCTCAGCCTTGAGTCTCGCCTTTAGACTGAAAGGAGTCGATATTTCCTCCTCGTTGGAACTTAATTTGCTCATACGCAGTTACGAGCTTACTTGTCCCCAGGCAGAGCTAAGACCTCCCCCTTGGAACGTGGTTCGGGTCCTCAGGTCTGAAGGGCTTCCCCTATGAACCACTACGCCAGGCCTCAGATCACCACCTCACGTGGAAGACAGTGTTCCTGCTCGCTCTGGCTTCGGCCAAGAGAGTCAGCGAATATCATGGTCTATCTGCTGATGTCTCCCACTCTAGGAGATGGGAGAAGTAATCCTCAACTACGTCCCTAAGTTTGTTGCTGACTCAAAATCCGGGTGTGCCGGACTCCAGGTTCGGCCCATTTCGGATAGAGAGTCTTCGTTCTGTAACCGAAGATCCAGACCAACTGTTACCATGTCCAGTAAGGAATCTGAGGTGTTACTTAAAAAGAACAGCAAAAGCTCGCCCCCGTGTACGAGCACTTTTTGTCAGCACGGGGAAGGTCAAGAGGAGGGTCACGAGGAATACTATTTCCTCCTGGATAAGGAAAGTAATCGAATACGCTCTATATCCAGATCCTCCTCTGTCCAACCGACCCAGAGCTCATGACGTCAGAGGCATTGCAACGTCTCTGGCGTTCAATAAGAATTTTTCTTTGGTACAGGTATTGCAAGCGGGCGTGTGAAAGCGTCAGACGACCTTCACAGCCTACTACCTGAAAGACGTAACCCACAGGAGCATGGAAACCTTCTCCATTGGTCCTGTGGTGGCCGCACAACAAGTGCTCTTATGCCTCAGGCTCCTTGATGGACAAGTAGCAGAGGATTGAGGGCTGAGGTTACCCGGGTTAGTCTAGGGTGAATGAAAAGAATGTCTGGCTCACTTCTTTCTTTCTCCTTCTCCCCCTCTGGGGAAATAGCTCCGCAAGACCGAAGTATAGCTGACCTCACCCCTCTGCAGGTAAGAATCATTTCCCTTGTGCATCCTGAGTATGAATGAATACTTTGTTACGTCTTAGAATCCTCGAGTTCCTACGTAAAGACAAGCTACGAATCTCTCACACAAGCTTCTGCAGGCCGCTATCAGTCAGTTACCTTGTAACTACTTTGATTTTAGCGAGGGTAGGGTTTATAGTAATTAGATCAAAATCAATTAGAAGGAACCCCGGGTCATGACCAAGGCCAGTTGGTACAACTTCCTCCCTCCTAAGAGTAAGTCACCCTATAAATAGCGAAGGTTTGTATCTGTGTCGGAACAAATAACAAATTTGGAAATAATTTTTATTTTTCCTAACATTCAAACCTGGAGCTATTTATACAAATTGGTCCGCCACCATGTCCCCTTGAAGTCCTGCCAGAAAGCAAAAGTGGTTACTCAACCGACAGGTGTGAGTGAGCGGGGTAGCTAGTCTACCCCAACCCCCTCCCGCTAACTAGCGGATGGGGTAATTATCCCTCACTAAAATTGTCTTGGCTGGTTTTCAGCATTGCTGAAAGTAATACCCTATAAATAGCTCCAGGTTTGTATGCTAGGAAAAATACAAATTATTTCCAAATTTGTTATATTTCCTATGTAAACTATAAAAACTTTAACAAAACAAGAGGAAGAAAAATTAGATAGAAGTGTGTGCTCGTGTGTACCCCCAGGAAACAGAATTCTTCCACTGCAAAGTACCACCCTGATTCTGTTCTCGCACTGGTCTTTGAGTACTGTTCTCCGAAGGGA
Source organism: Palaemon carinicauda (assembly GCF_036898095.1). Taxonomy (NCBI): domain Eukaryota; kingdom Metazoa; phylum Arthropoda; class Malacostraca; order Decapoda; family Palaemonidae; genus Palaemon; species Palaemon carinicauda. The sequence continues at coordinate 74,526,501 of NC_090755.1, forward strand.
ACTGTGAACTTTTAGTGGTTCATGTCAAATCCCTGCCTTGTGAGGGGGAGGAGTCTCAGGAGGTTATCAGCCCTGTGTCACCTAACTCGGGTCCAGTGCCAGCAGAGATGGAGAATCCCAAGACAGAGTCCAATGTCAATAAGGTCCTCACCTTTATCCATGAGTTCAGCAACCTCAGGAAGGTTTCCATGGAGCCCATTAAGGCCGGAATGATAGCTATTGATCAATGCTTCAGTGCCCTTCAAGGATTGAAATCCGTCCTTTACCTTCCGTGATCAATTTTTACTTGAGGGGTAATTGGTAAGATCAATCATCAGATCTTCTGGTCTATAGAATTTTCTATGCTTGAATTGTACAAACAAGATCCTGCCTCCGGCCCATTTTTAGAAGTGGATCCATCGCCATGCTCTGCCTCCGACTGTGCTGTCAAGGAAGCTGCTTCCATTGCATACCTCCAAGTGACATCCTGGATCAACCACTGGTCAAGGGCAGTTGTATATTTTGTTTCATCTAAGGGTTTATCAAATCCCAGGACAAAAGAAATATACAGACTTAGTCCTCTCGGGCACAAAGGCGGTGATGTAATTTGCTCATCAGTTAGCAAACCAGTTGTCTAATTGGGTCCAGAAGAGAAGTGACATGATTGCTTCCCATTTTATCAGGAAAGAGGGGCAAGAAGAATCACTTGTTCCCCAGTGCTGGAGTCTCCAGCCCTATTCCTGCAGAAGGACATTGAAGCCACTGAGGAGGAATGGAATAAGAAGAGTTACAACTCCTTGATCCTGCAAACAATTTCCTCTAAGTGTCTCAGGCCCCTTAAAAACCTATGATCTGATAACCGTCCTGATTCAACTCCTAAAGTCTGTGTTGAAGAAGCTTACAACAGCCCCCATTTCTATGTTTGCTACTTCGGCCCCTTCTACCCTTAGGAAAGGAGGGGACATGTCCCTCACATTTTCCCCCTACCCAACCGTGCCAGAAAGAGCGGTAGAGGTAGGAAGGGGACACCAAATTCTGCAATCCCCTATTTCAACTGTTGTGACTGGGAGGATGACTGTCAAGCCATTAGATCTTGCTTGCTTAATAGATTGCCTTGCCTTATGCAAACACGGGCTCTTGCGTTGCCCTCCCCTCACTTGCTCTCCAATGACGTTCCTGAGGTGCCTTTCGTAATCGCCAAAAGCTCTTGACACTTGTGGCAGAAGTGAAATTGATGATGGAGAAGAAGACACTATACTCATTTTTTTTAAGGAGGTGTATTTGCACTCACTCGAGGTGTGCCCTTATAGCTCAGAAGATTATAAAGTATGGGGAATGTAAGTGTAAATTTAATAACATCTGCTGAAGTCAACAATAGGAACCTGTTGTCAGATGCACGCTGCATAATTTTGTAACTCGTAGTTTTAAACTTTGTGATAAATTAACACTAAGCATAAGAAAAACATGTTATAAACTTTCTTTGTGGCCTACATCACCAAGGAAGGAGGAACTGTTTCAGTCCCTTGGCAAGTTGCCAAATCAGGTGTACACTTGGGCATTTGAAAATGCAGATCAACTCTCTTCAAGGTTCATTCCAGGCAAGAGAAATGTCCTAGGTAACATGCTTGGCTGTCAGGATCAGGTGGTAGGATTGGAGGGGTTCCTACCACCCAGTGTTAGGAATGCATCTTGCCCTTTAGGGTTCCTCATTGATAGACTTATTTGCCACCTGGCTGAACAAGAAGCTTCCAGTGTTCTTCTCTCTGGTCCTAGATATTCCTGCACCAATAGAGGATCCCTTCTAACATTCCTTGGACAACATGGATGCTTATGCTTTTCCTCCCTTCAGCCTGATATGTCTATTAATCAACACTGGAGGACAAAATATCAGGATGACCCTGGTGGCTCTAAAGTTATCACACTCCAAATGGTTTCCAGGTCTAATGATACTTCTCGTCGAGGTACCGATAAAACTACGCAATGGCTCAACATCCTCTGTCAGCCCCCCCGTCTACATGGGTATCACAACTCTGTAACATCCCTGTCACTTCACTGATGGCGATTATCCAACATCTCTGAGTGAAAGGCTTTTTGCAAGGCATGGGACAGATTTCTTGATATCTGCGAAGATCCTCGGTAGAAAGCTACCAGGGGAAGTGGGCCATCTTTGCTGATTGGTGTCTAAATGGAATACTTCTATGGTCATAGTTTCCACAATTATTGCTAATTTCTTTGTGTACCTTTATTGAGGAGGAGCTCCTCTCAAGTCTTCATGATGAAATGCTATTGCTCGTCCTTCAGACTGAAGAGCTCGTACCTTTCCTGTTTGTGGGAATTATCTATACTCAAAAGGAGCTTCAAGCAGTCTTGTCGTGTTGAGAGAACTCGGGTTCTCAGAATGGGACATCACGAGAGTTCTCGCCTCTCTTAAGTGGTCTCCATATGAGCCCTTAAGAAGAGCATCAGAGAGGGGTCTGACCTTCAAGGCAAACTGCATGGCATCTCTTATGTCACAAGTCATTTGGAAGGATGAAAGGAGGTCTCCTTTACTTTTGTTTTTGGCCAAGACCCAAAACTCAGCCACTCAAGACTCCAGGTTCGAGGCCTTCTCCATCACTTCTTTCTGAGACATGACTAACAATTGAGATAACATGCTTTCTGTCGTGTGTTGCCACTACAGTGCTACCTGAAGAGAACCCAGTGTTTCAAAATGGAGCATCAGAGGCTGTTGCTTAACACTGAGAAACCAATAAGGTGAAAAAGGGGATACCCTAGAACAGTTTCATTCTTGGCTTCGTGAGGCTACCAGGCACACTTCTCCAACTTCCAGAGATTTCAGAATGACCGTCAGGGTCACGAGCTCAGGAAGTCTGGTATCATTTCTGGACTAGACTTATGAAAAATCTGTTGTGCCAGTTCTGAAGGTATGAGTCTTGAAGCACCAGACAACCTAAATTTCCAGTATCTACAGGAGCATACCTGTAAGTCCCTGGATAAGTTTATCCTTGGACTTGTGGTACCTGCTCAACAGGATGAATTGCAAGCATAGGTCCCTCACGGGATGAGAAGCATCTTGTTTAGGAAAGCAGTTGCGATATAATTCGAGACTGAAAAGTAATAATGTTTGGCTGTTTATCCTCCTCTTTGTTCCTCTCTTTTGTGGTTTGGCAGTCTTGCTGTTATGAGCTGGACTGGACACTAGATGCAAGTAAGCCACTCAATTGAGCAACTTTTCTTTACAGCTTTGTTTGTACTGAACTATCTCCCCCATCCTCCTATACGAGGGGAAAAATGAACTGAATGTATACAAACCCTTTTCTCATAATCCCCATACATTTTGACACCATATCCTTACGGATTTAGATTTTTCTATGACAGTCTACCAGTCCCTGGTAGGAATGACATTTTCATGCTCTGGCAGTTAGGAGGATGACATTTCCCCTGTTTGTTTACCAGCCAGTTTGGTTATAGAGATTTCTGCCCTTTTAAGGATAAGTCTCCTGCTGAAGAGCGATGGTTTGTATTCGTGTAATTAGTAATTTTCCTAACTACAAACTACCGGTCTTTTAAATTAAACTGCCCACCACAACAACCCCAAAACTCCTAGGTTAAGGTCAAAGTGATGGTTACCAACCACCAGCAATTATGTTTAAACAAATTATATAACAGTTTGTTTCGCTGAAGTTATAGTTCTATCAAAGGACTCAATTTACTTGAAAATGTTTGTGTGATTTTGTAACTGCCAACAACCCTGTAATTTTTGCAAAATGAAAAAAAAAAAAAAAGTGGTTTGTGTGTTGTCTGTGCTTTAGTAATTTGTTACTGGACAGTACTTACCTGTAAAAATTATGAATTTCACTATAGAAGGTCCTCAACTTTAACTTGATAGGTTCCAAGAAGCTGTTTGCAAGTCAAGTTTTTTTTGTTTTTTCAAATTTTTGACCTAGGATAGACCTAACCTGAATCCCATGCTTATGATTTTGAGCTAAATAGTATCGTTTCATATAAAATAAATAGGTTATTGCCAATAACGTTTTGCTTACAGTATTAAATGATATATTGCTTTATTACATTTGCTTTTTATCTTTGTTATTTTCAGTTGGATTTGTGTTTGAATCTCCGAATGTTTGTAAGTTGGAGACCTTCTATATTTTAGTCTTCAGTTTGTTGTGTAAATTGCTTCTGCATCTTAAGAAATATCCTATTTTCCAGGTGCTGGATGGGTTGCTGTCTTATTCCTTGCTGTATTAATGAGTGTATGAATGTTGAGCATAATTGCCCAAATTGCAATGCCTTCCTAGGAAAGTATAAGCGAGGATAATTGCTAAACATCTCACTCCCAATATTGTTCTTTACATCTTCGACTATAGCTGTATTGTGTTGGGTTATAGCTCAATGTAAAGTTCTTTATTTACGGTGGAGGTCCTCATAATGATTTATTTGTTGCCAAATAAGCTACCATTACTGAATTGTTCTATTACATACCAAGTAGCTTTTACAAACTTTCAAATAAACTTGTTAGTGGAACATATTCATCCTCCATAGTATGGAAAGTAAATGTTATAAAATTATCAGCTGTCAGAGGGAGTTTTGAAATCTTTTAGGCACAAGTCGGTAGAGTAAGCAGCGATGACAATTTATTTAAGACAGTGAATCTTTCTATTTCAATTAGTTATCCAGTTTTATTTGTGATAACTGAATGCTGCCTTCAAGTACAGGAACTAAATTTTAAAGAAAATTATCAAATTTCAAGTAATGAAATATTTCGTTTTAATATCACATTTCTTCTTGCATTTAAAATGCATGTTCCTGTATATTAAAAGTGTACTTGAACAAATCAAATGATTAATTTCATAAAATATTTTATTGGATTGTCATAAACACACACAAGGTCTTCTTTAGTAGGATTGAAGGAGATATTTGATGTTCATACTATTACCTTTGATGTATCCGTTTTGATAAGATATTAAATTTTTTTGTTCACACATTTTTGAACAATAATCTATTTTACAGAATCTCTCTTATACTAAAATCATTACAGTATTATGTTTAAAGAATCTCAAAATATTAAAAATATTTCTTGACCTTTTGAATAACTCCAGCTTTAAAATTATACAAGACTGAATGTGTAATATGGTATATACATTTGTAGACTTAACATTTATTAGAGCATTTTATCACTTCATTTTCATATGCATAGGCAGCCATTCATTGTTAAACCACTGGTAGTAATGTAAATGCAATTAAAAACTCTTGGAATACTATTCAGTACAAAATAAAATTGAATCTCAAAATTTATACCTTAGCCTTGAAAATACAACAATTTCCAAATTTTAATTGCAAAGATTCTTCACACAAAAAGTAAAAACAAAAATATGGTTTAATGTTAAGTACTTGTTCTTCGGCCAGATATACTTTCATGTTAAGATGCCATTCATAGGGATACTGTATGTTGTGAAAGTTTCTATTGTTGATGAAAAGTAATTCCTAATATTGGAAAGGGAATGCTTGACATCCATCCATGTGTGTAAAGTGCCTTTTTATGAATGATAGGTACTACCCATCCATGTTTGTAAAGTGCCTTTTTAAGCAAGTTAGTGTCTGGTACCATGAATCAGTGATAAAGAATGTAGGCTGTCCAGATTTTTTTCTACTAATGGAAAGTATGTCCATAGGGTATGGGTAGTATGGAGTAATTTACGCAAGAGGCTTAACATAAAACAGGTTAATACCAGATACTAGAGTTAGCTTGTGCCATTCAAAAGTATGAGAACTTAAGTAGTTCATTAATGCATGCAGATAACTAGATTTGATATAGGACTTTGTTTGATCTTGTAACTTTTTTTTCTTCAAAAGATTCAAGATAATTCTTTAATCATTGAATGTGAGTGACTAACCTGTAACCAACCAGATGTCTTTTTTTTAAATTACCTAACCAAATTTTGGTCAATTCAAAAGATTAATTTTTTGTCAGTTTGTAGTCAATATTAAGGTAGTACTGCCAAAGTGTAAGCCAGATGACCTATGATCAGACTGTTTAATAAATTGAAATATTTTATAATTGTCTGTTACAGCTTAGAGTGAGAAATTTAATAACATCACAGGAAGTATATAGTTTTTATATTGAAATGATCTTAGATCACTGTACAGCTACCATACATTCCAGGCATATTTAGTGTTTTGAATGGGAAAAAAAATTAGGCATGGAATTACTGTACAGTATTCCATTTTTACCATGTAATAATAATAATACTGTAATGTAATAGTGCCATACCTAAACATATATATATATAAAAATTTAAATGAATTTTGCCAAGAGCATGTTTATCTACTTTTGTAGAACAAGTTACTTTCAATCATGTGAAATCTGTATTTGTATCCAGTTTTAACAGAAAACTAAAGTACGTTTGAAGTAGATATGCTTAAGTGCACTATTATTAGCATTCTGATAATTATCTTTTACAAACTATTTCAATTTGATGAAAAAATTAACTTTAGTTGATATTACATTTCTTACGAGATGCTGCTCAACTCTACGAGTCTCAAGTTTATGGACCAAATATAACGAACATCCCATGAGTTTGGAATTATTATGACAAGTCTAATCATTTTTCTTAGATGATTATAAAAAGTGTATATATATATTATATCTATATCTAGTTGACTTGAAAACAAAACAAATTTTGTAGCCTATCAAGGTCTGACAGTGACAGTACACTTCGTAATGCAATAGTGGTAAAAGGTTGAAAATAGATTTTAAAGTGCCCTGTATGAATGGATCTTTTTTTTTATATATATATATATTAGTATTCTCAATATGTCTTACGAATACTTTATCTTAAAAAAATAGGACGTAAGTAGGAAATGTTAATAATTTTTTTAACCTTTTGAACTTGCTTAGAAATTGTGGTGCTAACTTGTGATATTTTGGCCAACGCCCCTTTTTTGTTAGAGGTCCATCTTTCATTTTTGCTAGTCTACTGTTAGACCAGTATAAAGGCTGATTTGTTGCATATCAAATGCTCTCATTTGTTAGGTGCAATTAGCTGCCGTACATTTTTATATGGAATGAAAATTAGCAGCTTTGCATATTCTGTAGGTACATATATTTTGTGCAATGTTTAACCTTCTGAGGATCTGACTTGTAACTGTAAGTTACCATAACGATAACCTTTTTTTTTTTCCTTTGTTAGCTACACTATGAAACGGCAATATAGTAGGTTTACACATGACATCATTGCTTCCTGGACAAGAGGGTTAAGTATATTCAAGCCAACGTACTGTTTCTTTCTTCTCCAGAACATTTAAGGTCTGTGGCAGTGGTAATACTACCTTAAATTTATTTTACTTAGTTTTATTTTCTCTTTCTTATGAAGAGAAAAAGAATGTATAACAATTTTTTTCACATAGTAGTTAAAATTTCTGTAATGAATGAATATTTAATAAAAAAGCAGCTAGCTTTACCCGTGGAAAGACTTTTATATTTGATGGGAGCCCCAAGATTAAAAAGCACTTCGGATTATTTGTTTAGACAAATTTTATAATGTAAATAAGATAGCTGTTATATTAATGTTAATTGGTATAATATTACAATTAGGTCTAAATTCTACAACCTATTAGTATTGATTAACATTTATTAAGAATTGTCTCAAAGCAAGCAATAATTTGGTTCACTTCCTAGTAATTGCTCTCTCTACATTGAAAACCTCAGACGTAAACCAGACTGTACTACCATATGGGCAAGTTTTTCACTTGAGAGTTTAAATAAAAACTCAATAAAGTTATAATTTAACATTTTGCATTAGGATACTATTTTTTTTTGTTTTCTTCATCCTCACACCATACTGTTTCATAACATTTAATGCATGAATATTTATGTATGTTATAGAATCCAATGAATGTTTTTTCTGATAGAATAACTTTGAATTGCAAGATGCATTTATTAGTTTTGCTTCACAAACTTGTATAGCCTTATTTGATGTCCAAAGTAGTTAAATGACATCCCAGGCCTCAGTACTGGGTTGCATAACTTAAATTCTATATATCCATCTATATGCAGTCATTTAATAAATCTGAAATACTTGTTTACAGTAATTTTTAATTAAGTATTGATGGAAACTGATGCAAAATTAGATATCTATATTTCTGAAGACTACTAATTATTGCTGTGTAATTCTTTAGATGGTACTTCAATATAATGTATTTTTTCTAATGTACATAGTACTAAATATGCAACATTAATCATTAAATGCATATAACTGACTGACCATATCTTTGAGAAATATAAAATAAAATACTTGAGTATTTTCTATCTCCTGTAAATAACTCAAGTTAAACCTTGACAAGAAATTAGCTAAATTTAGTTATTTAATAACCTTGCCTTTGAATAAATTCAATTTATAACATTGATTTTAAGGCACCAAACTACTAATGACTTTAAGGGTATGAGGTTGTTTTACTACCTGCCACTTCATTTAATGTGTTCTTGAGGAATAAAATGAACTTAAAAAATATACCGTAATTGACAGCCTATAAGACGCACCCTCATTTCAGCAGGTCATATTCAGGAAAATGGTTTTTAGTGTATTTAAGCATATGTTGAAAATAGTCTAGCTGTACATTGCACAAGCAGAAACATATTGTATATTTCCGCACATAAGACAACCATTACTACATAGACTAGCTTTAGCTGTATACTTAAAAATCCAAAATAAATGAAATAATAAACATTTTATATCATGCTTTTGCTAAACACACAACATTAAACTGAAACCACTGCTTTGTTTACGTTTCATCAACTATCATAACCAACAAACGAACGCATTTACAAATCTGTATAAATTAACTTTTGGAAGCAACAGATATCTTGCCAAGTTTTGGGGACGAGATGATAATGTTATTACGGTAATTGTGTTTTAATTACTTTTTTCCTTAGAAATTAAAATTGATTGAAATAAGAGCGATTCTATATAAAGTTTTTCCTAATAAACACTGCCTAGAACAGAAAACGTTTTGTACACGTTTCATCGCCTCATAATGAACAAATGCATTTATATATTCAAGTGATAACTAACATTACTAGGAGCTTTTAGCAAAGATATTACAAATATTTTCCTTGCCATATCCCTAATAATTTCCACACGGCGCATAACGGAAAAGCCATTTTGTTTGTGTTTAGTCAATATCAAAGTACCGCTAATGACAGTATGATGGGACAGAGAAGAGTGGTGCTTTATTGGAGAAAGAGGGAGGATAATTCAAATCATGGTATATTTTTAATGAAAAATATGCTAAGCTAAATTTGATTACTGCCGTTATTGACGATACCATAAACATGATCTAAGGCTAAGGAAAGAGAAAGTTAAAAAATTGCCGAGAACGCAACCATAACTCGATGTTTACATTGTGTCTGCTGATGTTTATAAAAGAGTCAAAGCATTTAAACAAATTCATTTTCAAAGCACCAGTAATAATACAATAATACCAGCAATAGAAAATAAAGTAAGGATGCATGGAATTACATGATGGTAAAAGTACCTAGCATAAGCTGGGTTAGATTAGCCTATGCCTACGGTAGGTCTCAAACTTTACTTACAATGTATAAGAAGCAGGCCAATTTTTTTTTTTTAGCCAAAATTTTGGGAAAAAAGTACTTCTTATAGGCTGTCAAATACAGTAACTGTTAATTATGAATTACTTCTCATGAGTTCATACATACAACATTTGTTTCAATGAAATAAAAGCCATCTTTTATATGGAAATATTTGCAGTACTAGCTGAAAATGTTCACAAAGTGGTGGTTCACGTTTGAATAGTGGGGTACTGCCTACTCCCTTTTCTGTAAACCCCCTCTTTATTCATCTTCTGTTGAGCAGTACAAATATGTTTACTCTTTTGATGTTGGTTTCTTTCCAAATATTCATAAGTATATTAAGGTGCTTTGTATTCTATCCAATGCTTTGAAGACTTGTCTTTTAAGTGATAGATGGCTGTTCTGACGGGGTAAAAGTACTATCTAAGGGTAATGTAAAATTTGTTCCAACACGGAGTACTTACCTCGAACTACTTTCTTGGGAGTATCTGGGATTCTCTTCCCAACCGACCAGAATTTTGTGTAGTTTTCCCTAGTCGGGTCCCTCTGTGACGGATGGATACTCGCCCTGAGGCGACCTGGGTCAGCGTGCGAGAGCAAGGAGCTCCGTTTCAGTCGCCAGTAAGCTTCTGGTCGCGGCGTAGTTCACATCCCGTCCGACCCTTTGTGTTACCATGTGGTTACTGCGTGTTATACCCATTCCCTCTTGCCCTTTCATTCACCTCCTTTCCCAGTGTTCTTGTGTTGCTTGGTGTTTTAGTGCTTCCTTATGGAATCTCAATGCCGTTGCCCTGGGCCTAAGGCCGGTAAGTCTTGTGGTGCGTGGCTGTCGAAGCCAGAGGTAGACCCGCATTTGTTGTGCTCCTCGTGCAGGGGTAGTGTTTGTTCCCCGTCCTCCACGTGTCCAGAGTGGGCGTCCTGGCCAGAGATCCAGTGGGCCTTGTACGCCACCAAGAAGAAGGCGGCTCCGAAGAGGTCCCCTAAGAAGGCTGGCGCCGCGTCGCCTGCCGCTCCGTTGGAGAGAGGTTCCCCGTTGCCTTCCCCTACCCAGAGTAGGGGACGAGGTAAGTTCGTTGCGGGGAAGCGGCCCATTGCTGTGCCCCATGAGTCCGATTTAACTGATGTGGGGGCAGTTGTTGCTTCGCAGGCGTTTGGGGGGCCTGTTGGGGGGGGTGTGTGTTCGGAGACGAGGTTCTGGTGCCCGCAGGACCCGTCTTGACTGAAGACCCGGTGTGGGGGAAGGCTGGATCGGCTCCTTCCCCTGCATCATGGCAGTGCATTTCAGGTACTTCAGCGCCCAAGGGAGAGGTAGACAAAGAGAGGCAGCCTACAAGTTCGTCGGACCCCGATTCCATCGTCTGGACGGCTCCTAGGACCCCCTTCAGATCACCGATGCGCCAAGAAGAGTTCGATGGTTGGTTCGCATCTAAGAGGGCGCTGCGGACTCCCCCGGTGCCGTCGTCGACGCTCCCGCTAACTTCATGCAGCCCTTCACGCCGGTGGAACAACGCCAAGATCCTAAATCATCGTTGGAGGACTCGGCTAGCTCTTCTTCCGTCTCTTCCTCCTCTTCTTCATCGTCGTCGTCTTCAGAGGACTCCGACCACCGGGAGGCGAGAAGGAAACGGAAGAGGTCTCGTAGGAGGAAGTCTCGCTCCCGTTCAGGCCCTTCCAGGAAACGATCGAAGACCTCCAAGAGGAAGAGCAAGAAGAGGCGCTCGTCCGGAGACAAGTGAACGCAAGTGGCTTTCCTCCATAGCGGGTTGATCAGGACCTCCGCCGCTCCAGTGTCTGCCGCATTGGCCTCTGGAGCCGCCCCTGCGCCCTTGCCACGTGTGTCGTCCGCTCGATCCGCCCATCGGTCGAAGCCTCCGACGCACGTCGGCTTCACCATGCCATTACCCGCCAAGTCGCCGGCTTCATCCGCCCAGCGGAGAGAGCTGCTGTTTCGGTCCGGTATCATGGCCTGCATCCCCGGTGCCACGGCGGTTCTGACAAAGCGCCCTGGCCAACCGGTGGTTCACCGTGGGCCCCATGCCCCACGGATCTCCCCGGGAGGAGGTAGACCCATGACGGCTACCTCCGGCTCGGCGGATCCACCCGTGACGGAAGTATCCGCGCTATTGGATCGGCCGGAAAGAGAGGACGTAGCCTCCCACATGGATCCATCCGTGCTCGTCGATGCACCCAACATGGAGGACCAGGTGGTGGAAGGCTTGATGGACGTCAGAGAATGTTCAGTGGACGAGGTTTCGTCCTATAGGAAAGTCCTGGCCCTAATTAGACGCCATCACCGGCTAGATGATCCTAAGCCGTCGACAGAGCAAGCTTGGCTCTTAGGTTTGGGAAGGATGGCGGATAACCCCGTCCAACAGAAGCCATCACCAACCCTCCCGTTGGCTCCGGACGTAAAGTTGGGGATGGAGCACATAGACAGGTATGTCGCAGGGCAGGTAAATTCACTCAGAGCCCAAGGGTCCTTCAAGCTACTGCCGGGGCTAAGGACCCAGAAAAGGTTTTACGTTCCTGACGGACAGCACTCTGGACCCCGCGCGATGGAAGCGGCGATATCCACCCTCAACCAGGACAGCTCAGAAGACAGGACCTCCTCTGCCCCAGTGTGCTTTTCGCCAGCCGAGGCTTCCATGATGGAAGATATGGCACAGGATATTGTGAACGTGACATCGTGGTTAGACTGGTGGGAATGCACCTTGGTGGGCTTTCAGCTGTCCCACGACCTGATGGTACCCGAAAACCAGACTGCTCTAAGAACTTATCTACTCAGGGGGAAAGGCCATGAAGTTCCTTACCTTCCAGTCCCTCACACAGACGGCGAACTGGATCTTGCGGAGCAGAGACATGGTCCTCAACAAGTTGGTCCGTAAGCTCCCTGAACGAGAGGCAAAGTGTCTAAGGAACTTGCCAGTGTGGGGTGACTCCGTCTTCCCCCGAAGGCAGTGGAAGAAGCTATGGAGAGGGTCTGGAAGAAGTAGACAGGAGATCCCAGATCCCCTACAGTAAGACGTCCCACTCATAGAAGGGTTGCGCCGGACGGCCCCCACCCTTCTGCAGCACAGGCTAGAAGAGATTCCCCTTCTTCGTCCTGGCGTCAAGCGTCACAGCCCCTCATAGGGGAAGTACTATGCCACATGCCTCCTTTAGACTGAGTTACTCTGGCTCAAGGAGAGGCCGTTCTAGCCGCGCCTCCGGGAGGATGTAGGGAGAGAGGCCCCCCACTCCTGCCGAAGCCTCAGACATTTTTGGCAAGCATGGAGGGACAACGGGGCGGATCTGTGGTCCGTGGCAGTCCTGAGGGAAGGATCCAGAGTGCCCTTCCTAGCGGAGCCGTCCCCTCTGATCCCCGATCAACGAGCAGAATGGCTGGCACCCAAGGACCCCTTGAAGAAGGCAGCACTGCAGAGAGGCTCCTACAAGAGGAGGTGTCAGCCATGCTGAGCAAGGGAGCTTTAGAACTAGTCAAGGACTCGTCCCCGGGGTTCTACAGCAGGCTCTTCCTGGTGGAGAAGGTGACGGGGTTGGATGCCGGTCAACGACCTCTCGTCCCTCAAGTTCATAAGCAAGACGGACTTCAAGATGGACACACCGAAGTCAGTGCTGGCAGCCTTGAGGGAAGGGGATTTCATGATGTCCCTGGACCTCAAGGATGCATACTTTCAGATCCCTGTCCACCCCTCCAGCAGGAAGTTCCTCAGAGTGAAGTGGGGTTCCCAGTCTCTGCAATTCAGGACCCTATGCTTCGGCCTGTCGACAGCTCCGCAGGTGTTCACGAGGGTGTCCACCACAGTGTCAGTATGGGCACACGAGCAGGGGATTCGCCTGATCTGCTACCTAGACGACTGGTTGCTTCTTTCATCCTCAGAGGCAGCACTGAAGGAGCAAGGCACGAAACTGTTACAGTTCTGCAGGGACTTGGGGATCACCATCAACATGGAAAAGTAGCAGTTAGTCCCCTCCACCAGGATGACATACCTGAGGAGGGTCCTAGACTCCAAGTTGGGGAAAGCATTCCCCTCCGCGGAGAGGCTCGAGAAGTTAGATCAGGTACTCTACCACCTTCCTATCGGACATACCAAGGAGAGCCAAGGACTGGCAGAGACTAGTGGGCCACCTGGTATCGTTGGAGAAGTTGGTCCCTCGAGGAAGACTCAAACTAAGAACGGTTCAGTGGAACCTGAAAGAACTCTGGTCCCCCGGAGAATCTCCGCACAAGACGGTCGACGTGTCACCGGAGACAAAAGAGACACTGAAGTGGTGGTCCGACAGGTCGAACACCCTGAAGGGGATGCCATTCGCGACCGCCCCTCCAAAGATGTTGCTCTTCACAGACGCGTCGAAGGAGGGGTGGGGAGCCCATCTCCTCGAAGAAACAGCAAGAGGGAAATGGTCTCCGGAGGAGAGGGCCTTATACATAAACGTACTCAAGCTGTTAGCGGTCCAGAGAGCATGCATAAAGTTCGTTCATCATCTCCGAGGGAACACGGTGGCGCTCATGTGCGACAACGCCACCGTGGTAGCCTACGTGAAGAAACAAGGAGGACTAAAATCAAGGGAGTTGTGCGACCTCACAGCAAGGATCCTGGAACGAGAAAGAGCACATCGAGTTAACGGCCAGATTCATTCCAGGGAAGAAGAACGTCTTAGCCGACGGCCTCAGCAGGGTAGGTCAATTAGTAGGGATAGAATGGTCCCTACACCCGAAGGTGGCCCAGACAGTTCCCCACTAGTGGGGGTCGCTGGTGATAGATCTGTTCGCCACGAGGCTCAACGCCCAGCTCCCCGTGTTCTGTACTCCAGTACCGGACCCAACAACAGCGTTTGAGGACGCCTTCCAGCACCCGTGGGACGGACTCGACGTGTACGGCTTCCCACCCTTTGGGACCCTCTGACAGGTCCTCAACAGAGTCAGACGGTCAAAGAACTTGCAGATGACTTTGGTAGCGCCCTGGTGGCCGGAGAGAGAGTGGTTCGCAGACCTAAAGGAGTTAGCGCACTCCTCCCGCTGTGGCCGCTACCGGACAGAGAAGACCTCTGTCAGCCCCACTTCAGAAAGTTCCACGAAAACCCTCGGTCCCTCCGGCTACACGTGTGGAGGTTATCGAGCGTCTGCTGAGGAAGGAAGGATTCTCGTCGAAGACCGCCGCGAGGATGACTGGTTATCTGAGGAGATCCTCGGTCATGGTCTATCAGGCGAAATGGGCCACATTCACAAAGTGGTGTGCCTCCCAGAACCTGAGACCGTTGGACAAATCTATTCACAAGGTAGCAGACTTCCTGGTTCACCTGAGAGACGACCTAGGGATGTCTATCCCAGCTATCAAGGGAGTTCGAGCCGCGCTGGGCCAAGTCTTCCTCCTCAAGGGACTCGACCTAGGAGCCTCTCATCAAATCTCTATGCTCATAAGGAGTTTTGAGCAGTCATATTCTCCCCGCGCCTCTAGAGTACCGCAATGGGACGCAGCCAGAGTCCTTAAGGTCCTATCTAAACCACCCTTCGAACCGCTCAGGAATATTCATGATAAGGACCTTACCCTTAAAACGGTCTTCCTCCTAGCCTTGGCCTCCGCTAAACGAGTCAGTGAGCTCCACGGGTTGTCATACGAGGTCTCACACTCAAAGGGTTGGAAAGACCTAAGATTTAAGTTTCTTCCAGACTTTGTAGCCAAGACTCAAAATCCTGCTTCCTGGGATCCCAAGTTCGAGGGCTTTTTGGTCCCAGCAATCGCATGTTCAGACAATCCCTTAGACTTGTCGTTGTGCCCAGTCAGATCAGTCAGAAAATACCTTGAAAGGACAGCTAGGCTTCGGCCAGGGATCAAGAGCCTGTTTGTTTCCTCAGGTTGGGTAAAGAAGGCGGTGTCTAAGAACACCATCTCTTTCTGGCCGCGGCAAGTCATAAAGAGGGCTTATGACAGCGACGGAGCCACAGTGCCGGGAAAACCGCGCCCCCATGACATTAGAGGCCTAAGCACGTCTTTGGCCTTCGATAAGAACATGGCAGTGGGCCAGATTCTGAGAGCGGGTACGTGGTCCAGGCAGTCTATATTTACGGCCCATTACCTGAAAGACTGTACAAGGAAGTCTCTGGACTCCTTCTCCATCGGCGCAGTCATTTCCGCACTCCAACAGGTTTAAGGTTGAAGCCCCGGGGAAGCCCGTGGGAAGTAATTCCAAGCGACCCAAGTTCCTCCTTACTACCCCCTTTCCTGCTTCCCCCTCTGTTCCCTTTCCTTTTCCTCCGCCCATGTGAGAGTTGATTGTTGGAGACGCCTATGTTCGGATATTTTTCATAGAGGTGAGTTACATAGGCCAGACAGTACTACATAGGACCCTTCTCTCTAGTTACGGTTCTTTCCTTTTGCCTACACAGACACTGAATAGTCTGGCCTATTCTTTACAGATTCTTCTCTTTCCTCATACACCTGACAACACTAAGATTACTAAAATATTCTTCTTCTCTCAAGGGGTTAACTACTGCGCTCTCATTTCAGTGGCTAATTCCTCTTGGTAAGGGTAGAAGAGACTCTTCAGCTATGGTAAGCAGCTCTTCTAGGAGAAGGACACTCCAAAATCAAATCATTGTTCTCTAGTCTTGGGTAGTGCTATAGCCTCTGTACCATGGTATTCCATTGTTTTGGGTTAGAGTTCTCTTGCTTGAGGGTACACTCAGGCACACTGTTGTATCTAGTTTCTCTTCTTGTTTTGTTATAGTTTTTAAAGTTTATATAGGAAATATTAATTTTAATGTTACTATTCTTAAAATATTTTTTGTTCCAACACGAATACTGTACTTACCTCAAACTACTTTCTTAGGAGTTACCTGTAATCTTCTCTCTACCGACCAGAGTTTTGTGTAGTATACCCTATACCCGTTTTCTATGGAGGGCTAACCCGGGAGTGAGAGAACGTGCCCCGAGGGTAGCCTTTGAGCTAGGTCGAGGTCCGCTTGGGTCTCGTGAGCCAGTAAGTTCTCTGGTCGCGACGTGATACCATACGTTGCTCTCGTCTCTCTCGACCCTTTGTGTCCGCCTCGTGTGTCCCGCGTGGTTACCGCGTGGTAGCTTTGTGCTTATCCCTTGTGTTCTTGTGTGTTCACTACCCTTCCTTGTGCTTCCCAAGTGTATACCTTTGATTCCCTTCGTTCCTGTGTCTTGTGGTTGTGTGCTATGGAGCAAATCCGCCGTTGCCCTGGGCCTAGAGCCGGTAAGTCGTGTGGAGCGTTCCTCTCCAAGCCCGAAGTGGACCCTCACTCCCTTTGCTCTTCCTGTAGGGGCAGGATGTGCTCGCCATCGGATACGTGCTTTGAGTGTGTTGGTTGGAGTGAGATTCAGTGGGTGCGATACGGCACGAAGAAAAAGAAGTCGTCGAAACGTTCACCCAGAAAATCTAGCGTCTCTTCGCCGCTACCGTCACCCAGTGGACGGTCTGACGGGGCTTCTGTCTCGCCTTCCCCTACCCAGAGTAGGGGACGAGGTAAGTCCGTTGCGGGGGACGAGGTAAGTTCGTTGCGGGGAAAGAGCCGAGGGTTCTTCCCCAGGAGTCTAGTGTGTGTGAAGTGGGGGTTGCGGGGACTTCTCAGGCTAGTGGGGAGCCTGGTAGTGCTGTGTCGGGGGGTTCTGGAGACTCTGCCCTTGTGCTTGGGGGGCACGTTTCCTCCGACGACCCCTTATGGTGTAGTAATGTTGTACCTGTTTCTTCGCCCCCTTTGTGGGCCTGTGTTTCAGGTTCTTCGGCAGGTGGCGACACCCAGGGTAAGTTAGACTCCACAGTAAGTGATTCCTAAAATGCCAGGTAGGTCCCCTATGCGGATGGAAGAGGGCCTGGATACCTGGTTCCCTAGTGTAGGGCGTCAACCCTCTTTTCCAGCTCCTCTGACGACGGTCCCAGAAACCTTCCTGCAACCCTCTACCTCGGGTACGCAACGAGTCGCGAAGCCCTCCGTAGCCCCCGCTTCTGCCCGTCGTGCGGGTGGTACAGTTTCGTCGGGCTCTTCGGATGGTGGGGCTTCATTCTCTTCAGAAGAAGAAACCAGGAGGAGACATCGGTGCCGGAGGGAGTGGTCCAGGAGCAGGCGTTCCCGCTCAAGATCCCGTTCGAGGTTCAGCAGGAGACGGTCCCGCTCTCCACGGAGGAAACACAGGAGGAGTAGGTCCCCCGATGGTGATTGGGTCTTCGTTCCCCGTAAGTCTGAGTTACAGTGTTTCCTGGTCCGGCAATCCAGGGATTTCTCGCCACAGAGGCCATCCTCCCGGCGTAGATATGACCCTCACAGGGAGAAATGCGAGAAGGCCTCTTCAGGCAGGCGTAAGGCTGCGAAGCTTCCGGTTCACCCCGCCCAGCAGGGGGAACCGTGCTTCCTTACGGGCAGCCTGGCCGAATCAGCCCAGCTGGTTCGGCCCTCGGACTTTAAGGAACGGTTCCCTCCGTCGGGTCAGCCCACGGGATCCGCGTCCTCGTCCCCCAGAGAGAATGCACAAACGGTAGTCCTTGCCGGCACGGCGATGCCAGTTCTGACCCCCGAACCTGGTGCAGAGGTTTCCGCCGGGGAAGACCAGTACCTCCGCAGGGGAGTGCCTGTTGTGCCAGAACCAAAGCGCCCGGTGACCCGGCTCCTCGGGATCAGGCCGAAGGTTCTGCTGACGGTAGGGAAGGTTCCCTGACCGAGGACTCGGCCTATCGGAAAGTTATAGTCCTGATCCGAAGGCATCATAGAATTGAAGAGCCGGTTACAACCGATGAGGACTACTGGAGGTCCAGCCTTAACCGCTTGATGCAGGCACCCGTCCAACAGAAAACCTCCCTGGCCCTACCTGTGGCCCGAGATCTCGTCCTGGGACGGGCTCATGTCGATAGAGTTGTGGCAGGCAATGCCGAAGCTCCCAAAACGCAGAGATCTTCGAAGTTGCTCCAAGGGCTCAAGACACAGAGCAGGGTTTATGTGCCAGAGGGACAACGACCGGGAGCCTGCAAGGTGGAGCCTGCCCTCGACGTTCTGGGACAGGGTGCCTCGGAGGACAGAGCCTCTTCAGTCCCGATTTGTTTTTCACAGTCGGAGGCTGCGATGATGGAGGAGATGTCGAAAGACCTAGTTCACGTCTCCTCTTAGTTGGACTGGTGGGCTTCCACACTGGTAGGTGTGCAAGCCACATATGACCTGACGGACCCAGAACAGCAAAGCCTCCTGAGGGAGCTTATCATCTCCGGGGGCAAGACCCTGAAGTTCCTCACGTACCAGTCCCTCGCCCTGTCAGCGAATTGGGTTCTTCGCAAAAGGGACACCATTCTGGCGAAGCTTTCCCGGAAGGTCCCAGACAGAGAGGCGAGGGCCATGAGGAGCCTTCCTGTGTGGGGTGACTCCTTGTTCCCCTTGAAGGAGCTAGAGGAGATCATGGAAAAGGTGGCTAAGAGAAAAGAAGTGAACGCTCCCAGGCCTCCACCGGTAAGGAGGCCCCCCTACAAGAGGTCAGCCTCAGACGGTCCCTCTACTTCTCAGGCCCCGCCTAACCTGACGAGGAGAGAAGCCCCTTCTTCCTCGTGGGCCTCAGCGCCTCAGACCCCCGTAGAGGAGCTCCAGCAGCGTCGGCCTCGTTTAGGACAGGTTATTCTGCCTCCAGGAGAGGCCGTTCAGGCCGCTCCTCCAGGAGGAGGTAGAGTGGGAGGCCCCCTACTCCTGGCCAAGCCTCAGGTTGGGGGATGCCTCAGACTACATTGGTAAGCATGAAAGGCTCACGGAGCAGAGCCCTGGACAGTGTCCATACTGAAGGAGGGTTACAGGTTACCGTTCTTGACAGAACCCCCCCCCCCCCTTTAATTCCGGCCAGCCTGTCAGAGTGGTTGGCACCCAAGGACCCGTTGAAGAGGGCTGCCCTTCAAGAAGAGGTGTCCACGATGTTGGAAAAGGGCGCCATGGAGGAGATCCTGCACCCAGGGCCAGGTTTCTACAGCCGCCTGTTCCTGGTAGAAAAGGCTACGGGGGAGTGGAGACCGGTGATAGACCTGTCAGCTCTCAACAAGTTTGTGCGAAAGACACATTTCAAAATGGACACTCCGAAGTCAGTCTTGCTGTCCTTGAGGGAGAAAGACTACATGATGACCATAGACCTCAAGGACGCATACTTCCAAATCCTGGTCCACCTCTCAAGTCGGAAGTTTCTCCGGGTGAAATGGGGTACCCAGATCCTGCAATTCAAGACCCTCTGCTTCGGCTTGTCGACAGCTCCCCAGGTATTCACGAGAGTCTTCACGACAGTCTCGGTGTGGGCTCACGAGCGAGGCATTCGCCTCATCCGGTACCTGGACAACTGGTTGCTTCTTTCCTCCTCGAAGGACGTTTTGAAGGAGCAGGGTATAAAACTTCTCCAGTTTTGCAAGGGTCTGGGTATCATGATCAACCCAGAAAAATCGAACCTATCTCCCTCCACCAGAATGACCTAGGCTATTTGGGGATGACACTGGATTCCCTACTAGTGAAAGCTTTCCCGTCGGAGGAGAGGATAAGCAATCTGATGAAGATCCTTCTTCCTTTCCTGTCGGGGCAACCCAGGAGGGCAAAGGACTGGCAAAGGCTAATAGGTCATCTGGTGTCGTTGGAGAAACTGGTTCCCCAGGGGAGACTCAGACTCAAAGCCGTCCAATGGAACCTGAAGAGCTTCTGGAACTAACTGGACTAGCCCCAGAAATTAATCCCAGTCCTACCAAACACAATACCCTCCCTGGAATGGTGGCATTGCCGGTCGAACTCGCTCAAGGGGATGCTCTTCGCGACCAACCCTCCCGAGTTGCTTCTATTCACAGATGCCTCCAACCAGGGATGGGGAGCCCATCTCCTCAACCGGACGGCGAGAGGAACCTGGATGGACGGGGAGAAAGGCCTACCCATCAATATCCTAGAGTTGAAGGCAGTCCAGAAAGCTTGCCTGCACTTTGTTGATCTACTAAGGGGAAACACTGTGGCGTTGATGTGCGACAACGCCACAGTGGTAGCGTACATAAAGAAGCAGGGAGGCTTGAAATCAAGGGAGTTGTGCGATCTCGCCCTAGAGATCCTAGATTGGGCAGAAGCGAACCAGGTAGTGTTATTGGCAAGGTTCATCCCCGGGAAAAAGAACGTTCTAGCCGACGGTCTCAGCAGGATGGGTCAGATAGTAGGAACAGAATGGTCCCTCCTCCCAGAAGTAGCCAGGCTCATCATTCAGCGTTGGGGTTCCCCGGTGATGGACCTCTTTGCAACCAAGCTGAACGCACAACTTCCCGTGTATTGTTCTCCTGTCCCAGACCCAAAGGCAGCCTTGGAGGATGCCTTTCAGCACAAGTGGGACAACCTAGACGTGTACGCTTTTTCCCCCTTTACGTTGATCAGGCAAGTACTCAACAGAGTAAGGGCTGCCCGGAACTTAAGGATGACTTTGGTAGCGCCCTGGTGGCCGGAGAGAGAGTGGTTCGCAGACCTAAAAGACCTGACGAGCCATCCTCCGTGACCACTCCCCGACTGGTCAGATCTTCTACAACAGCCGCACTTTCTCAGGTTCCACGACAACCCACAGTCTCTACGCCTTCACGCCTGGAGACTATCGAGCGACTCCTGAAGAAGGAAGGATATTCGGCAGGAACAGCTAAGAGGATGTCGCGATACCTGAGAAGGTCGTCAGCAGCGGTCTACCAAGCGAAGTGGGCCTCTTTCACGAAGTGGTGTGCTTCGAAGCACATAAAACCCCTCAAAGCCTCGGTCCCAGACATCGCAGACTTTCTAGTATATCTCAGGGACGAGATAGGGATGTCAATCCCAGCAATAAAAGGAGTACGAGCAGCCTTGGGTCAAGTCTTCCTTCTGAAGGGCATCGACCTGGGTTCCTCTAGACACATCTCTATGCTTGTCAGGAGTTTTGAACAGTCCTGCCCCCCGCAAACTGTTAGGGTGCCTCAGTGGGACTTAGCTAGGGTCCTGAAGATGTTAAGTAGCCCTCCCTTCAAACCAATGAAGGATATTGTAGACAGGGATCTCACTCTCAAGACAGTCTTTTTGTTGGCCTTGGCCTCTGCGAAAAGGGTAGGTGAGATCCATCGGCCGTCTTATGACGTCTCTCATTCGAAGGGGTGGAAAGAGATCTCTTTCAAGTTCGTCCCTTCGTTCGTGGCGAAAACCCAGAACCCAGCAGTCTGGGATCCTAAATTCGAGGGGTTCTCTCTGCCAGCTATTCCTAGGACTGGGAATCCTGAGGATTTGAGGTTATGCCCTGTCCGTGCCATTAGAAAATACCTTGAGAGGACTGCACATCTCCGGCCAGGCATCAAGAGCCTTCTCGTCTCCACAGGTGTTACAAAGAAGCAGGTATCGAAGAATACTGTTTCCTTTTGGTTGAGACAAGTTATTGCCAGGGCCTACAAGGAGGAGGGACTGGCCTTGTCAGGCACTCCCAAGCCCCATGACATCAGAGGTCTGAGCACTTCCTTAGCCTTTGAGAAGAACATGGCAGTGGGCCTGATCCTTCGAGCGGGCACCTGGTCGAACCAGTCAACCTTTACTGCCCATTACCTCAAGGACTACTCAAGAAGGTCCTTAGACGGGTTCTCCATTGGGACAGTCATCTCCGCGCTCCAAGTGATTTAACGGTAAAGCCCCAGGCTCAATCGTGGATAGCAAAACCAGGAGACACAGGTTCGTTCCTTTTCACCCTAATCCCCGTTTCCTATCCCTATCGGAGATAACCACACTTATGTAACCATTGAAGAACACGTCTCTGCAACTGCACTACTGGACTCGGCATCAGAAGAATTTTTCAAAGGGTGAGTACTTAGACACTAACGTGAGCTCTGTCTGTAGTTACCCTACCGTCCGTTTTCCCAGTTTTTGTCTTAAAACCTAGTTCATATCTAGGCTTCTTGGCGTCCGCTTGCTGGGTCTGAAGGTCAGGAAGTCACTCCCACCTCCTAAAGTGTAAGTCTCCTAAGAAAGTAGTTCGAGGTAAGTATTCGTGTTGGAACAAATCAAAGATTTTAAGTAATTTTTATTTTTCTTAACATACTTACCGAGAACTACTTTCGGGTAATGGCCCTCCCTACCTTCCCCGAGTGCCTTTCTGCCCTTGCAGGTACTTTTTGCAACATCCGAGGAACTTACTGGCTCACGAGACCCAAGCGGACCTCGACCTAGCTCAAAGGGTACCCTCGGCGCACGTTCTCTCACTCCCGGGTTAGCCCTCCATAGAAAACGGGTATAGGGTATACTACACAAAACTCTGGTCGGTAGAGAGGAGATTACAGGTAACTCCTAAGAAAGTAGTTCTCGGTAAGTATGTTAGGAAAAATAAAAATTACTTAAAATTTTTTATTTTTTTCCTTATATCCTTTCCTCACCGAGCTGTTTTCCCTGATTGAGCCCCTGGGCTTGTAGCGTCCTGCTTTTCCAACTAGGGTTGTAGCTTAGCATTTGATAATAATAATAATTAGAAGTTTTTTGCGTAGTTCTCCCCAAGTCTCCTACCCTGTTTTTGTTGTCAGCTAGAACCTAGCCTCCTATCTAGGTTCAATCGAATGGTACCTATCGGGTCTCCTGGCCTGTAAGTTCACCCCCACCTCCTAAAGTATAAGTCTCCTAAGAAAGTAGTTCGAGGTAAGTACTCCGTGTTGGAACAAATCACAAATTTTAAGTAATTTGTATTTTTCCTAACTGTACTTACCTCGAACTACTTTTGGGTTATCGCCCGCCCAGCCTTCCCTGAGTGTCTTACAGGAGTTCGAAATTATGGTTATCAAAAGCTTACTGGCGACCGAGACCTAGCTCCTTGCTCTCGCACGCTGACCCGGGTCGCCTCAGGGCGAGTATCCATCTGCCAGAGAGGGACCCGACTAGGGGAAACTACACAAAATTCTGGTCGGTTGGGAGGAGAATCCCAGATACTCCTAAGAAAGTAGTTCAAGGTAAGTACTGTTAGGAAAAATACAAATTACTTGAAATTTGTGATTTTTTTATATACAGTGATACCCCTCAATACGAAATTTTCACAGTGTGAAATGAGATACGATGAATTTTCTGACTCGCATTGTAAAAAATGTTTCGTGCTACAAAACGAGGTATGGTACGAGAGTTTGAACGTCTCTGAGACTGACTGACTAAAATTTGCGCGCCGCTAGCCTGTAAACTCGCAACCATCCTTCCGTGTTCTTATTGGTTTGTCTCCCTACTCGGATGCTAGTTACCAAGATCCTACTCTTCTATTGGTCAGGATCTACTGTACTGTATTCCATCATGCATCTATGCATTGGCGTTCCTCTTCTATTTCGTTTCGGCAGCAGTATCGTACGCATTAACTTCATGTTTGTATTTTGCTTTCATGACTATTGTACTGTATCGTGTTGCGAAATTACGTTGGATTATTAGCCATCGGTCCCAAGAAAGTTGCTGATGTGCAGGGAAGGAAGATTATGCTTTCTATGAAGATGGAAATAATCAAGAAGTACGAGGCTGGCATGCGTTTAAGTTTGATCGCTAAGGAATATAGCCGAAATCTGTCTATGATAGGAACGATTCTAAAACAGAAGGAAGCCATCAAAGCAGCAACACATTCTAAGAGCATAACTATTTTTTTCACCAAGAGGAGCCATGTCAAACGATGAGAGTGAGAAACTGCTGCTTGTTTTGATTAAGGACAAGAAAATCGCTGGAGACATGACCACCAAGATAATAATCTGCCAGCGCCATTTCGGTGATCTTGTACGTTTTCAGGCCAAAGACGACGCAAAAGAAGGGACATAAAAGCCGGCACACCCAGAGTTCAAGGCTTCTCGGGGATGGTTTGAAAAATTTAAGAGATGATCTGACATTCACTCTGTGGTGTGTCATGAGGAGGCTGCAAGCTCGGACACGAAAGTGGCCGAAGCCTTTAAGACATTAGACGAGTTGACTGTCCAGGAAGGCTACAGTCTCGAGCAAGTCTTTAACTGCGACAAAACAGTGCTTTTCTGGAAAAAAAATACGTCGGATGTAAATCACGGCATTAGAAAATAGGCTATCCGGACATAAGCCTATTAAAGACAGGCTTACTCTTGTACTCTGTGCAAACACCTGTGTGGATTGTGAGGTGAAACCCCTGCTGGTGTATCACTCGGAGACTTCTCAAGCCTTCAAGGCCCACAAAGTGATTAAGGAGAAACTTCCAGTGATGTGGAGGTCTAATGCCACAGCCTGGGTAACAAGAACCTTGTTCACCGAATGGGTAAACCTTTGTTTCAACCCGACTGTGAAGAAATATTTGGAAGAGAAGTGCTTCCCCCTGAAATGCCCGCTGGTGTTGGTCAATGCCCCTGCTCACCCTTCTGGCCTCGCGGAATATATCCTTGTGGATTCCTTCATCAAGGTTATCTATACCACCTAAAGCCACCCCTCTCCTCCAGCCTATGGACCAGCAAGTGATTTTGAACTTTAAGAAACTCCACACGAAATATTTCTTCAAGTGATGTTTCAAAATCACTGAGACCACCAACCTCACCTTTCGTGAATTTTGGAAGGAGCATTTCGATGTTGTGATATCCCTCAAAATCATTGATACAGTTCAGCGGGAGGGTTTGAGCCACACCTTAAACTCTGTGTGAAAGAAGCTGTGGCCTGATGCTGTCTCCGCACAAGATTTCGAAAGCTTCCACGTAGGCCAAGCTGAAGCCGAAGCCGATGCTGATATAGCTGACGATCCTGAACCTGTTGTTCAATTTGAAGTTACCGAAATCCTTAGATTCGGGACGTCCATGGGTCTAGTACTTGATGAGGACGACATTGATGAGCTTATCGAGGAGCACCAAGAGGAACTTATGACCGATGACCTGAAGGAGTTGGAGGCCATGTAATTGAACAAAGTTGAGGAACAGTTCTCTAGCGGTGAGGAGGATGCTCTATCTTTCTACCTTAAAATGGTGGCTTTTGTCGAAAAGACACCCAGAAAAAATTGTCACAGGCAGCGCGCTTTAATATTTAAATGACGTTAGCCAGAGTCATTTCAGGAACGTTCTAAGAAGCAGGCAGAAACAAGCTTTCTTGGACAGTTATTTATTAAAGAGGCCTTTGATACTAGTAGGCCAAGAGGAAGCTCAAAGTGATCCAAAAAGAAAGAAAAGTGGCAGTGATGAAGAAAATAATTAAATTTAGAAAATACAAAACGTTAAGTAAAAAAAAAATACAAAATGAGAAAAAAAAAAATTAATTTGTAGTTTATTGTAAAGTTAAGTTAATGTTTTCTGCCATTTATTAATCTGTATTGTAGAGTTAAGTGTTTATGTTTTCTGCTCTTGGACATTGCTTCACTCCAAAGGAAAGGTTCAATTTATTATTACTTTGTTTTACTGTTTGCTCTAATTATACATTTACTTAACAGGTTATTAATGGTTAGGTTATTATTGAATGATCCATATTTTTATATTTCATTGAGTTTAGCCTTATTATAAACATTTAGTGTGGTGGTTTTGTAATGCCCGGAACAAATCGGTCTATTTACATGTAAAAGGCAACTCGATACAAAAAAATCATGTTACGAAAGCCACTACGGAATCAATCAATTTTGTATTGTGAGGCATTAATGTATCTGAAAGATGCATTTGCTCCTATATAACGGATTTTGAGCGAAGCGAAAAATCTATTTTTGGGTGAGGTAGCCATGTCGTCCTGATGGAAGTTCCTTCATTAGTAGCTTCCTAGGTATATTTGACTACAGTGATATATCCCAGAGAATTTACCAAAGGTATCCAGAATTCTAACTCCTGGAGCGAATATCCCTTAAAATTTAAAAAGGGATATCGCGTATATCAGAGGACGTATTCTTGACACGTCTCATAGCTATCTACACCCCCAATAGCGTTTTCGCTTCGAGAGGGAAAAAGTGGCAAAAATATAGGAGAGTCGTTAAAGAGGCGATGCTCTCGACACTCCTACTGTACTGTAAATAGTGCGCCGAATCGCCACCGTGAGGCGCCACCAAGCCATTCTTCGTAGCTTTGTAGGTGTTGCAGATACAATACCATAGGGAGGGATTCATTATCCTTTTGTCAAAAAGAGGGTGGGTCCATCAGGACGACATTGCTACCTCACCCAAAAATAGATTTTTCGCTTCGCTCAAAATCTGTTTTTTGGGCTCAGGCCATGTCGTCCTGATGGAAGTTTACCAGACCATTAATGTATCTGTGGATTTTCAATAGTGCCGTTATCTCGAGATAAATATTTCCTATTTGGTCTTCTGGAGCAGAGACACTTGATGTTACCGTTATACATCAATTAACTGATCATAAAATATGTCAGTTCTTCCTGCCCCCTACAGGGAAAAGTCTGGGTAGACTTTAGGAAAAATCCCGAGGATTGTGAGTTCAAGGAACAATCTAGCAAACAGTATGTATATTAGTGTCATTATATACGTAAAGCATAGTTTGTACTTAGATGGTATAGTCCTGTATAGGTTACTGAATCCTCCCAAGTCTGGATATAAAGAGACAGACAGGTTTAAAACATGTAGGAAACCTTAAATCAGTAAGATAAACAGTTAGTACAATCAGTTCTTACCTGTTTGCTTGGAATGGTAGAAACCATAGTCCCCCCAATATTTCCTTAAATATTAAGAGAATCGAGGATGCTCTGATTTACTGTATACATAATTTCGAATATTTGAGGCGAAAGAGACGCAAAGATTCCTTCTATTGTTTATTACAAAAATAGAAATCATGGTTGTAATCAATTACATCTTACGCTGAACAATTCTGCGTAAAAGCATAAACAGTAATAACAGAAAATAAATAAGTTTCACCTGAAAAGGAAACATTAGCCACTCAAAGGGAAATATAATATTTCACTATGTATGCTGTTATTACTAGGAACACTGTGCATATAAGAATGCCTGGCACTTGTGTCAGCTTATTATGCTTGATGTCACCTGTATAGATAGAACAGTCTATAGTGTCTTCCTAAACACAATACTCAACATGATATACCTTAAAAGTCTATCATGTACACCCTTCACTAAAAGTCCCAATTAGTGCACTGTTCTTCGCAATAATCAAGCGGCAGGTTTTATAACACTGCCTGCCGCTACCACATGAAATCTTATTTCTTGTAATTGCTTCGCGTAGTGCTTGAAGAAAACTCTGGAAGACTTCCAACCAGTGTAAGCATGCAGGCTTTCAAACGACATTGTCTGAAAGAAATTCAGAGATGAGGCAACTTTTCTCGGATCATGACCTGCAGGTGTACTGTCTGGATCCGCTCTGCGTATAAAATAGGTGATTTTTGCCCTTATCTGTTTCAAGGATAACGTTGAACCAGAAGTCTCTCCCCTGAAAAGCTGACCTCCCTTAAAGTCTGAAGTTCCACGAAGATAGACCTTTAAGCATTCCACTGGGCAGAGGGATGCTTCTTCCTTCAGAGGGCAGATTCTCCAGGGATCCCATCTCTTAGTGGGCAGCTCGTTCTTGGCGAGAAACGACGGGTCCGGAAAGAGGTTCAGTTCTCCGCTGTCTGTGAACTGAATGTGGTCATCATCCCTCGAGAGGGCCACTATTTCGCTAACTCTGGCTCCTGAGGCTAGTGCAAATAAGAATAGCACCTTTTGAGTCAAGTCTTTCAGCGAGCAATCTTCACTGTTCAGGGTTGATGCTAAGTGAAGAACTTTATCCAAAGACCATGAAATGGGCTTTGGAGGAGCTGCAGGCCGAAGTTTAGCGCAGGCTTTAGGAATATTGTTGAAGATTTCATTAGAGAAGTCTACCTGGAAGGCGTATAGTATTGGTCTGGCTAGGGCGGATTTACATGTAGTAATCGTATTAGCTGCTAAACCTTGTTCATGCAGATGGATGAAGGAGGACAAGCAGAAATCCGTAGAAATCTCCTCAGGATACTTCGCCTTGACAAAGGCCACCCATTTCTTCCCGGAAGACTCATATTGCCTTCTTGTTGACTTTGACTTGTATTCTTCTAAGAAGTTAATACTGTCTCTAGAAATCCCAAACCGTTTCTTGACCGCTAGGGCGAGAAAATCATGAGAAGAAGGTTCTGGGTTTTCTCTGATAAAGCGGAGACAGTCAATTTCTGCACTTGCTGAGTCAGAACTGGTTCCGGCAACGGGATCAGCTTCAGGCGTAGTTCCGTTATCAGAGGGAACCAAATGCTGTTGGGCCACTTGTGGGCCACTATTGCTGCTGTCCCCCGAAAGGATCTCAGTTTGTCGAGGACTTTCAACAGAAGGTTGGTTGGAGGGAACAGGTAGATCTTGGACCATCTGTTCCAATTTATGGACATTGCATCTATTGCTTCCGCTAGAGGATCCTCGTACGGGGCTACATACCGGGGTAGCTTCTTGTTGTCGCTCGTTGCGAAGAGGTCTATCTGCAGTCCTGGGACTTTGCGTAATATGAAAGAGAATGATCTTGCGTCTAGAGACCATTCGGACAATCGGGTTGACCCTGGATAGAGCGTCCGCCGTCACATTGCAGAACCCTTGAAGGTGGACTGCTGACAAGTGCCATCTCTTCTTCTTGGCTAGACGAAGGATAGCCAATATCACTTGATTTATGAGGCGATCTCGAGCCTTGTCAATTTAGGCATCTCATTACTACTTCGCTGTCTAGAACCAAACGGATGTGGATTGAGCAGCGAAGTTTCAGCTTTTTCAGAGATAGAAAAACTGCCATGGCTTCCAGAAAATTGATGTGGAAGGACTTGAAGAGGGGGAGACCAGGTTCCTTGGACTTTCCAATGATGAGAATGACCTCCCCACCCCTCTTTCGAGGCATTCATATGAACGGTGACTGCTGGAGGAGGTGGTTTCAAGGGTACCTTGTGTCTTAGGTTCTTAGCCTCCGACCATGGCTTGAGTAGTGATCGCAGACGATTTGGTATCGGTCTTTGTAGATCTTTTCGAGCGTTTGATGCGTATTTTCTCCAAACTCCTGATGCATCTTTTAATTGTGCTCTCAATACTGGATCTGTCACTGAGGCAAACTGGAGGGATCCCAACACTCTCTCCTGTTGCCTTCTTAATATCCTGTCGGATTGAAGGAGTCTTTTGACAGATCCTGTCATCTCTTTCCTCTTCTTTGATGGAATGGAAAGGCAGTGAGACTGTAGGTCCCAGTGGACACCCAGCCACTGGAACTTTTGAGCTGGAGAAAGCCGAGACTTTTTTAAGTTGATCTTGAATCCTAAGTGTTCCAGGAACTGGATCACTTCCTTGGAGGCTTGCATGCATTCTTCCTCGGATGCTGCCCACACCAGCCAATCGTCCAGGTAGGCTACCACCTGGATTCCTTTCAGGCATAGTTGATGAATGACTGCATTCGCAAGCTTTGTGAATACCCTTGGGGCTATGTTTAGGCCGAAGGGCATGGCTCTGAAAACATACTTTCTTTTCTGTAGTTTGAACCCTAGGTAGGGGGAAACTTGACGGTTGATTGGAACATGCCAGTATGCATCCGTCATATCTATAGAGACTGTGAATGCCCGTTTGGGCAAAAGGGTCCTTATGTGCTGAAGCATCAACATTCTTAACTTGTGGTTCACTATGAACTTGTTGAGTGGTGATAAGTCCAGAATGACTCTGAGCTTTTCCGAATCCTTCTTCGGAACACAAAATAGCCTTTCTTGAAATCTGATGGACTTTGCCTTCCATATAACTCTTTTGTTCAAGAGTTCCTGAACATATTCTTCCAGTATGGGGGTTGAGTGTTGGAAGAATTGAGGGAAGTTTGGTGGAGTTGAGCTCCAACTCCACCCTAGTCCTTTCTTGATTAGGCTGTGGGCCCAGGGATCGAAGGTCCAACGATCCCGGAAGTGGAGAAGTCTCCCTCCTACCGGCAGCATCTCACTTGGAGTGCTGGTTGGAGCACTTGCCTCCTTGGCCACGTCCACCTTTGTTGCCCCTACCTCTAAAGGGGCTTCTAGAAGATCCTCGAAAGGAACCTCGAGACTTCGCCTTAAAAGTAGTTGATTGCCTTTCAAATACTTGGGTGAACACGGGCGACTGGGTCATCAGCGTTTGGGGCACCAGTTGAAAGGTGGTGGTTTGTTGTGCCACCGTCTGGGGCATCGTGGCCATGGGAAGCTGTTGCTGTTGCTTTGGCCGAGAGGGCACTCTTGGTCGTTTTGACTTGTTCTTTGGCTGGGGACCCTCATCAGCGGAAGATTTCCTTTTAGAGGACAAGCCCCATTTGGAGAGGAGATTCCTATTCTCCGAACCGGCTTTATCTACGACCTCTTTGACCACTTCACTTGGGAAGAGGTCTTTTCCCCAGATATTGGAAGCTATCAGCTTCCTTGGTTCGTGCTTCACTGTAGCAGAAGCGAACACAAACTCCCTACAAGCCCTTCTGGCTTTAATAAAATTGTACAAATCCTTGGTGACTGTTGCCAAATGAGATTTGGCAAAGACCATGTACATATCTGGGGTGTCTAGGATGCTTTCCATAGTCTCTAAGCCAGTCTGCAGAGATATGGAAGCAGCGAGACGTTCCTTAGTCTATTGTTCCCTGCGCAGGAGAAACTCTGACAGCTTCGGGAGATCTTTGTTGAACTGCTGTTCAGCAATATCTGCCTCTAGCTTCCCAAATGTGAAGGTGTTATGGACATCCTTCCAATCCTTATCATCTAAAGGGAAGGCGAGGGAAAATGGTCTACGCTCTTCAAGTGCAGGGCAAGGTTTCCCTGCCTCAACTGCCTTTAAGGCTGCCTTAAACCCTTTGTCCATAAAGGGGAAGGCACGTTTGGGGTCAGCAATAAAGGATGGGTGCTTTTTGCTGAGAGCCGGCACCTTGGAACTAGTGAAGGCCCTCTCTTTCAAGGTGGTTGTATATAAGGCCTGTGCCTTAGATAGTTCAAGGACAATCGTCTCCTTCGGCTCTGTTTCCTCCTTGGATACTGGTTTCGTCCTCAGACGGACATAGCAATCTGGATAGGCTCCTTTACTAGGCCAAATTCGATTTTCTCTACTGGAACTGTTCCCAGTTTCTCTGAGAGGAAGATCTCCCCCCCCCCCGACATAGGCATATGCTCTGCGTACCTCCATGGGTTAACGTCAGAAAAGGCGGGGAGGTCCTTGACGTTTAACTTCTTCGGGGCTAAACGTGACGCAACTAGCTGATGAATCTCCGTCCGGAAAGATGCTTCTTTCTCGGACGATTTCTTCTGAATGTCCTGCACCATGGACAGTAGCGAGTGTAGCGTACTTGTAATGGAATCCAACTGGGGTGCGGTGGAAGAAGTCGAAGGCGTCGGGTCAGTCACCGCTGCAGATGATACCGAAATCATTTCAGTTTTCTCGACTTCAGTCTCAGGAGGTATCTCCATGGGTTAACATCAGAGAAGGCAGGGAGGTCCTTGACGTTTAACTTCTTCGGGGCTAAACGTGACGCAACTAGCTGATGAATCTCCGTCCGGAAAGATGCTTCTTTCTCGGACAATTTCTTCTGAATGTCCTAGACTCAGTAGACTTTTGATCATCAAAAGCATCTTTAATCAGTTTGTCACAAACGGTACATACCTGTGGGTCCCAGTACTTGAGAGCCCCTTTGGTGACTGCGCAGCAAGCATGGGCCTTGCACATGCTATGTCCATAAAAGCTCTTACTACGGACCTTGCAAAAGTTGTTCCCGCACACGGGATGCTCCTCCTGTAAAGAAAGAAAAGCTATAAGTATTCGGTGAAATTCTCAGATTTCAGCATACATATTCTAATTTATATTTAATTAATATTAGCTTGGATAGAGTAAGCTAGAAAGTAGGAAAGACACCTACATGTGTTTCCTGTCCAGCCCATTGCTATGACCTCCTCCAATATTGAACTATAGATTCATAATGAATTCAAGGGGAAGATAATATCCTTGGATATAAGGTGTCTTCTTAACACAATCTTCCATGTTCAATATAGGGGATTAAATCAATGGGTAATAACCATTAATTGGTAGGGAGAATCACTCCCTAAAAGTGATGGTCTTGCAATTGGCTGCCCGTGATCCACTTTTGGGCTACAGCAATGACTGGCGGCGGCATGTCGCCAGTATTGCCGGGCTTGCCGGCATCTGCCGGGCCCGCCGGCATATGCCGGGCCTGCCGGCACATGCCGGGCCCGCCGGCACATGCCGGACCTTCCGACATATGCCGGACTTGCCGGCAAATGCCGGGCCTGCCGACATATGCTGGCCTAGCCGACATATGCTGGGCCTATTCTGGACTATTTGAAACAGATACTGTCTTCAAAGTAGTGGGCGGCAGATCGGCAGTTGCCGCTCTGCCCACCGGCAGCCGAAGGATCCCTCTATCAAGTAGGACCCGGTGGTAACTATATAAATTTTGGGTGGCCGGCTGCCGGCCGACAACTCAGTTGCCGGCAGCCGGTCATAGTATATTCATTGTCGTTGGGTTGTCGATCAGCGACACCCACGGCAAGTGGCGGCAGAGTAACTGCCGGCCGACAGACACCCAACATGGCTGACAACAGCTACTAGCTGCCGGCAGCCGGCCCAGTATATGGAAAGGCAGAGAGAAAGAGAGAATGGGGGACGGCAAAGGCTCAGCCTTGCCGGCCTACATCCCGAAAGAGGGTGCAAGTGGAAGGGTGAATTATATTCGGGCTTCCAGTCAACCATATCCCATTCATATGGGGTATGGAAGGCAGTCCAAGGGAGGACTGGAGAGCACACTCAAAGATATGAGGGTACCTGCCGGCAGCAGACAGGGAACCTCAGGCCAATTCTATAGATTACCCGTAGGGTCAAATGTAGAACAACGGCCAGAAGGGTGATGGTTCATCCAACACAAAAGAGACAGTGGGGAAGGGGTAAAAGTCCTATAAGTAAGGTAAAACCCTAGAGCATTACCTAACTTGAAGGATTCTGAATCCATGAAGTAACCTCAAATAGGAGAAATCATTTCCCCAGGTTAGGTTAGTTGAGTGAGAAAGCGGCCATAGGACACAATCTCACTAGAGAACAGAATCTCGTACCAGAGATCTTAAGTAAGGAAGAAATCATTTCTTCATACTAAGATCTACTAGTACAGGACTGTCTGCCAGACCGAGGAAGGAGGAAATTGATATACAAGAACCTCCAGTATGGCCTAGGAAGGACTAGCCTCCTGAACGGCAACCTAACCTGACTTGGGAAGCCATTTCACCAAGACAGTAGGATGCCTAACACAGACTTTACTCTGATTTTCCGTTCTCAACTCAAAACCGTGTCAGTGGTTAAGAGAAAAAGACAAAACACCCCAGTAAATTTTGCCAGAACACAGTTCGCAGCAAAGTTAACTGAGGGTAGCCTAAGCTGATCAGAGGGAAGGGGAATTGCTCTTAGATCTTGTTAGAGATAGTATCGACTTAAAAGGTATAGGAGGTGTCAGTCTCCCCTTAAAAGACAATACAAGCAATAAGGGACATGTAAGAAAGTATACTAAAGCCCCTAGGCTATTAAGTCTAGGAGCATAGAGAATCGTTCACCGAAACTTTCTTGTATACTATCTTGGAAGAAGAAAATGTTATGCAGTAATATCTTAATTGTATAAAATATTGCCTGAGCTTCAATAAAACTTACCAGGAAGGTTATATCATGCATGAAGTGTGTAGGTGCCTAGGCTAGGAAGCCTAGCACTCGTGAGGCTCGATCATAAATAGCCAAATCCACGACAACAATGACATAATATAAAATTCCCTAGCTAAATATCTAAATAGCTAAAGTTATTAAAGCGAAATAATGCCGGGAAATTGTTCTTGCTAACTAAATGAACAAGAAGAACGAGTGCGTCCATGACGCCATCTGGCTGGCAACAGCTCTTGTTATGTTAATTACGATCTCAATCGAAGAGTAAAACTGGCAAGAGCTTACATTTACACAATCCAAAGATATTACTTAACTTTCCAGAAGCTGATGAGGCTGGTGAAGACATCATAGCGACAAAATACTTCCAAAATAGCGAGAGATAACACGGGATAACACCGGTCAGCAAAGCTACAAACGAAAGAATGGTTTGGTGGCGCCTCGCGGTGGCGATTCGGCGCACTATTTACAGTACAGTAGGAATGTCGAGAGCATCGCCTCTTTAACGACTCTCCTATATTCTTGCCACTTTTTCCCTCTCGAAGCGAAAACGCTATTGGGGGTGTAGATAGCTATGAGACGTGTCAAGAATACATCCTCTGATATACGCGCTATCCCTTTTTAGATTTTAGGGGATATTCGCTCTAGGGGTTAGAATTCTGGATACCTTTGGTAAATTCTCTGGGATATATCACTGTAGTCAAATATACCTAGGAAGCTACTAATGAAGGAACTTCCATCAGGACGACATGGCCTGAGCCCAAAAAAATATAGACCATTATCCTTTGTGTGTGGGGCTTACGACTACATGTTAAAACCTTTCTCTTCCTAGACCAGTGCATGCTCTTTCTCAGGAGAGAGAGATAAGCACTGGGTACTGAAGAGATATATCTATGTACTGCTACTGCTGTACAGTATCCCCTATACCTGTTGCAGAGTTACAGACAACAACAGACTTCAGATGTCACTTAACACAGGACAAATGATTGTGAAGAAGTTTTTGAGAAATTGATAGATTCCACTGTGGTTTCGTGGGAGAGGACCCATGTCAAAACCCGACCTTTTGAATAGGAAGATGTTTCAATATGAGGTATAAGAGCTTGTGCTCTTGCTACTAGTCCTAGGTTTTGTGCCAGAGTAAGATCAAACACAATCACTTGCCATGGACATTTCCAAGACGTTTCAGTGACACTATCTCTACGCACACGACCAACTTAGTTGATGCAGGAGGAATCAGCCAGAAGTGAAGGGGTGTTTTGATTGCTCACCCAAGAACAAGAACCTCCCCTGACTGTTATCTTGATACACACATGGTAGGGAAAGTATGTACCAAGAATTCATCTACTCTGGAAGACGAGCCTAATACGCTTCCTTCCCGAGAGTATGTTTCATTAAGCAGTACCAGCGTTCAAGTGACTTTTACCAATGTTCGGTCTTGTACAGGATTGTGCGCAAGCTCTGTTGTTTGGGATGTGAGCTGCTGCTCTTGTTCCACTCCTAAACCTGGACTTTTGGAGCAATCAAATTTTTTTTATTTTTTCCTGACTTTTAAGAAACACTGCCCATCTCAACCACCCTCACAAGTTATGGTTTAAAGTCAAATAGAAGGTTATTCTACTTAGCAGGTGGTGGGGCCTATCTACCACTCACCAGCTACCACTACCTTATTAAAAGTTTGAACGGCTGCTCTAGCTTCATTAAAGTACTACTCCGATTAAAAAAATCAAGTTTGTATAACTAGGAAAAATTATGAATTTGGAGATAATTCATATTTTTTCTAACTATATAAACCTGAGTCCTTTATGAAGGAGATATAACAGTGAAGCCGAAGAATACGGTAGTTAAAACTTTTATAAGGGGCTGTAAACAGGTTACCAGTAATTACCTGGCCAGGAGCGGAATATGAGTAAAGGACTCGAGTTTGTATAGATAAGAAAAATATAAATCGTCTCGAAATTTGTCATTTGTTCTGGTACAAATACAAAACTTTGTCAATTACATAGGAGACTCATCCCTAGATGTGAGGAAGTCCCCATTCAAACCGGCTGATAAACTAATCCCGGGATTCCTAAAGTCTGTCCTTGCAGGTAGTGAGAGTTACAGTTCCTTACACCTCGTGCACTTGTGTGACCGTACCAGTGGATCCTGGGCCCGTGCAATCATGGAAACTGAGCAGAAAAAGTCTGTGTTGTAATGCTTAGGCATATGTATACTAATTAGTACTGTATATGTATACTAAGGGGTTTGTTTAGTTACTACACATACATCCTCATAAGGAGTGTGTGGAATAACACTTCCATCCTGTGTCATAGAAAAGCTACCAGTAAGGTGGGGCTTGCCTGGAAACAAATCTATTCTAGCTAACAAGGTTTTCAATGCTGTGCCGCAGTAGAGGCGAAGATGAAAGTGAAAGGAGAGTGCCAGTCGATCTTCACTTTCATTCAAGTTTAACATTCAACCTCCATCCTCGATCAGCTGCTAAATGTCTTGTAAAAGAATAAAGACAACTATACCACCTGCTGTGTAGCTACTACAGGTCCTAGCAAAAGATGTCTAGGGACCTGCGAGTCAATTCCCGCAGGTAATGGGTGGTTAAAATAGTCTGTTGTTTCTATATGCCTGCCTGGAGTTCATGCACCACAGTGAAATTCTTATGGAATGACAAGGTTCTAGATACTCCCCTGGCATCCTGAGTTTTACCCTAAGCTTCTCCTAGAGCAGGTGAGTCTTTTACCATTATTTAGTGAAAATTATATAAAAGAATTGTGTGTGTGTGTGTGTGTGGAGACAAGCTTGTTCATTGTATGCCTTATAATTATACATTATTGCAAACATTTTATGCCAAAGGAAACAGATATTTTTTAACATTTCTTTATAAAATGAAATATTTTAATGACTAGTTTTTTATATATTTTGAAGGCTATCTATCGTGGAAGTATTACATAATCACTTAACAGTAATGAAATAAAAATGCAAATTTCAGGTTAAAAAAAAGTATATCCAAGAGTCACAATTCTAGTATACAGCTACAGAGCGGGGACTGGTGCCTCGTACGGAAGGGGTTAACCACCTGTTGGGGAAGGAACTCTATAGTCCTGGTACTAGACAATAGGAGGTTTCAATCGACTTCCTAGAGGACTCTTTGGACCAGTACTCAGTCCTAATCAGGTGTCCCACTGAGCCCCACCAGAGGTCCGGCCACGAAGTAGCCTGCATGGCATACTTCATGACTTTCTCCTGGTTGATGATCTCCGATGCAGGGAACGAGACAGAGTCCGGACAGCCTCTCGAAGGAGACTCCTCTGGTCACTGCATCCACAGAGTGGTCCAGAGGGAAGGCTGGAAGAGGTTTGTTGGACACCAAGTAATACCTCCCCTGCTGCACAAAATGCAGCAGAAGTTTCGAGGAAGAGCCTGTGCGGAGGGAGCTGGTGATCTGTGACAGTGCCTTTCTACGGGCACTCCTTAACCCCTTGGATTAGAGTAAGGATGCACTGGCCCTCAGAGGTCTGGGCATGCCATAGACATGGTCAAGGACTGTGTCCTTGCCATCTTAGAGGCCGTCAATGGATCGGCCAAGCTGTTGATGGCCCTCATGCAGGCCAAGACCTGCCAGAAGGCATGCAATGACTCCCTCTACTCTGCTTCCATCAGTATATGGCTAGCAGCCTTAAGAAAATAGTCATCAACCTACGAGCTCACCCATACGAGCCAAGGGTGGGTCGAATTTGTCAGGACTGGACGCTGGAGGAACATCGCTTGCTGACGTCCTAGCGGATGGAGAGGAGTCCCTTTGAGATCTTTCTTGCTGATGTCTAGAGGCCCCCGCTGTGGACTTAGGGACGGTCTTAGTGTCCTTTGGCTCCCTGCGGGGAGGGAGGTGTTCCTCTAAAAGAGATAGTGTGGAGGCTGCCTTCCTGAGAGGCCGCTTTTCCTCTCTTGAAGAGGGGATCACGTCCGATAGGGTGGTCTTCTTCGGGACTGGATAGAGCTCTGGGGGGACCACCTCGATGGGGGATAGGAAGAGAGATTCTGTCAGCGAGATCTCCCTAGGAGATTGAGAGCCTCGACTTTGGCGACGATGTAACGTATCACCCTGAGGAGGAGTCAGGTTATTTGTCTTCCTCCTTAGCCATCAGTACTGGTGTCAATTGAACTTGCGAAAGACTTTCTGACCTACCTGGTTCCGCTCCTCCCCGTTTCCTCTTGAAGGGAGAGAAAAACATCTCTGAAGGGGGTCTAGAGTGGGCTGTACCTTTGGACCTACATCTGGGATCAGACGGTGTAAAAGAAAGACTGTTTAGGAAAAATACAAAATCTTTTAAATTTTTTTTTTTTTTTTTTTTTTGTAATTGTATTATTTTACTATTGATTAGTTGTTTTAGGAATTTAGTTAGCTCATGTCCATTACCACTCAAAATTACTTTCTTTGTTTTCTTAGTAGGTAGCTGGCGACGGTCCTACACCCAATAGGGCTTTTAAAAATTAAGTAGATTTATAATAAAACCTGAACTTTAGTTTAAGAGCCGTCGCCTGAATACTGAGATCTTCGTTTTCTGTGGTATGCAAAAGAATCTACCGTAATGTGTTGCCGTTGGATGTAATTAAAGATAATTCTGATGAACAGAACAGAGAAGTACTGTCATGAATAAGCGTGTGGATTTTAAAGACAAAGTAAACGAAACACATCCTTCATTAGATGCACGGATTGTCGTAATGTTATTTACTGGATGTACCCACACCTACAAGTCTGATGTGGTGACACTGGCTTGGTTTAACAACCGTGTCAGATTAATAAAGGGCATAGTGGAGTTAATGATCCCAACAAGAAATCCTCACTAGATAGGGGAAGAAAGTAGCTCCATAGTA
Organism: Palaemon carinicauda; assembly: GCF_036898095.1. NCBI lineage: Eukaryota > Metazoa > Arthropoda > Malacostraca > Decapoda > Palaemonidae > Palaemon > Palaemon carinicauda. The sequence continues at coordinate 74,565,507 of NC_090755.1, forward strand.
GGGTGATATCCTTTCTGATTGAAAGTGTTTACCTCCTGACTGTACTCTTGTATCAATTCAAGCTGCAATTTATAAAGCACAAGTAAACAATCAAGAGACCTGTACTTTACCTATACGAGTGTAGTTTGTAATGTGCAAAACCTAGAGGGATTTGGTGTCAGGCAAATTTCTCTAAATCAATTGCGCGAAGGTAAATTTCTCGAATTCAAGTGACCGAAAAATAATTTCTCGAACTATCATTTTCTCGAATGTCAATTACTCGAAAAGAAACAAGTAATTTTCTCGAACACAATCGAAAGTATCCCATAAGCGCCAAAGACCAATTTATAAAGAGGATATCAGCATCCCGTGATTTCCTGTACGTACGGGCGTACGTATAATGCACAATACACTGCGTACCTATTTGTAATCACACTTTTGCGTCCAAAAAGATATCAACTTTATTTTTTAGATAGAATAATACAGTATGGAAAAACAAAGTAGAAAGAAAATGAGTGAGACTGAAACAAGTGAAAATCAGAAAATAAGAAGAGACGAAGAGAGGCCTGTCGAAGAATATCTACGATGTGTAACATACATTTCATTTTGATTGATTAAATTTTAATACTGTATTTCATTCTAAATAATAAAATTTTTATGCATAGAATAAGATTATAACCTTTGTATTTTTTCATTCCTTCATTTACAATAAATTTTTAACATTTGTGTTTGTTAACCCAAAAGGATATATATTTCCTTGAAATACATGAAAATTTTTCCCTTCAATTTTCTCGACAAAATAGATATCAGTTTTCGAGAAATATGGGATTCGAGAAAATGATAGTTCGAGAAATTATTTTTCGAGCAATTGAGTCCGAGAATTTGACTTTCGAGAAATTGCATTCGAGAAATTTACCTAAAATCGAGGGATTTAGCTTCTGTAGAATACCTGTGTTGTTCAGTATACAAAGAGAATGAAATAAAAGTACAATTATATGCACTTGAATTTTCATATTGAAAGAAACTCCCAAGTGTGAGTAAATTTGACGGGACTGAATATTATTGTGAATTGGCCTGGCTATGATGAAATGATGCTGGTGGAGAGTGCTTTTTCTTCCAGTAAGTTTGTAGGAGGACCATCCTATACTGCACACACACAGGTACTAAGATTATTGAACTTTTGTGTGATGTTTATTCACTAAATGTGTGACTTACTGAATAACCCGTTCCCGGGGACTTTGTATTGTATTGATATGGGGGTGTCATACATGTGAACATTTCTTGTTTTTCCAAATCAAATTTTTCTTTTAATCTAGTTATTAGGAGACTGAAGGGTAGAGGGATATTAGTTTTTTTTCCTTTACAATACAGATTTTGAATCTAAATTGTAGTTTCAAATATTCATGTATTGGGTCAATTCACTTATTTTTTATTTTATAAATAAATTTTTCAATACATTTTTTCCTTCAATACATTTCCTCCCACACTATGTCCTATCCAACAGCATTAGAGTTAATTTAAACTTTTTCTCCTAATGTTAATAAGGTTTACTTAAATTTGAAAAAATCATACCTGGTATGCATACTGCTTTATTTATTTAGAACTCGGTGCAGAATACTGTGGAGAGAGATGGCATACTCAAGATAAAATAATAGTGAAGTAAGGTTTTAGCTGGGTCTCCTTGCCCAGTATAAAATATAGGAGTGGTACCCAGTGCCCAGTTCATCCTTGATCATTTACTTTTTGCCCACATCTCTGGACATTCCACCGTGTTTTGGTATGTAGTGAAACGGAGTGTGGTCGGCATTCGAACACTAGGCAGTCTGTATGCTACATCTGGCCACAGTCCGCAAACCACTACAACGTGGGCGAGGCTACGGAGTGGGTAGCTGATATTAATAGGGGAATCTTCGTTGTGCTGACCATGGACTGCGTCTACGGGAGGATTCCTGTAACGACCAGTGCGTCCAACCAAGCGTGCTCCTTCCATAACGACAAGCAGACCGTAGGATCCTTCGAAAGGCTTGGAGCAGGAGCTTTAGGTCTGGGAACCTGAAAAGACGTAAGGTTAGGTTCCTTACCTGGTACTATTAGCACTGGCCTGGCAGCTAACTGTTTTGGAAGAGCGCTGATCCCTAGAGGTGAAGGGATGATAGAACTTCGAGGGTTCCCTTTTGGGTGGGAACGGATCCGGGTGTCCGCCATGCAGGGGTTTCTTGGTTGCCGACACCTGTAACTACTCTTGAAGGAGTGTGGATCTCCTACGACGTGCGTCATCCAGTGGAGGGCAAAGGGTGTCGTCTCCACGGCACTCACTCACAGATTGACATTCACGAGCAGACCTGGAAGGAGTCGGGTGATCGTCTTGCTCAACAGAAGAGTAGGCTCTGCAAGGGAGGGGGGGAGCACTGTCTTTGGCAACAGCAAGAGAAGGCAAAGGGGAAGACCCTTCTGCAGACAAGGTGGCAGAAACTTTGGGGTCGCCATGGATAGCACTCATCGTCAATGGATCCACCTCCGAGGAAGCCAGTGTCAACTTCCTCTAAGGACCTAGATGGAGAAACTCCAACAATGTCTCCCTCAAATGGGGACCGACCATACCCAGCGATGCCCAGTCCTGCAATACAGTATATCAAAAAAAAGAACAGGCATTGCCCGAGGGGAGGGGGAGAACTGCTTTGCCAAGGGAAGCAGTTCTGTCCCTTGACCTGGAGTTAAATGGTCTACACTTCTACTCAACCATTCCCCGGGAGAGAACAATCAAGCAGCAGCTTCGGGACAAGATCGGGTGGCCTAAGGGGAAGTCCAAGATTTCTTCTTCTTTGAGGAAGACTCCGAAGGCAAAGATTCTCTGTTAAACTTCTTCTTTCTCCTCACCCAAACCTCTCCTATTGGGAGGCAGACAACTCCCAACACTCAAGGCATGTGCTGTCCTGATCACAATGCCGGCCTTTGCAAAACGGACACAGGTGGTGCGGGTTCATCTCCACGTAGGACATAAAGGTACCGCAGGTGCAGCCCTATGGCCCAAGACAGGTTTGCATGTGGCCGGGCAGGAAGAATCACAAGCAATCTTAAAAGAAAAAAAAAAAAAACAAAGATTAGTCAACGTCAAGTCAAAAGGCAATGGAGGAGGAGAGTCGTAACGTCCATTCTCCATTGAGCCTAAAGCAAAGTGGGTGCTCAGCCCAGGTGTGTGAGTGAGCGGGGTAGCCGGCTACAGCCCACCTCTCCCGCTAACTAGCGGTTGGGTGATTATCCCTTGCTAAAAGTCTTATGACTCATCTTTCAGCTTCGCCGAAAGTAATATCCCTATAAATAACAAAGGTTTGTATAGAGTAACGGAACAAACACTTCTTTATATCTAAGAACACTTAATGATACTGTAGAGTAAATAAAAGTCACTAATACAGCCTGTAGTTGATGCACGAAAATTGACAACAAAAGTTAAAAATGCTTTAATAAGATGCAATTTTCTTTTTAAGTCATGATTTTTAAGAATGGATAAGGTCTGCTAAACTTGTCAGTCTGAGTTAACGAAATCGAATGGTGTGTATTAAGGTTTTGTTTAAAGAAATACACTATTAGTATTTTTCAATGAAAGTATGTATGAATATTTATCCTACTGCAACTGAAAAAATAAGATAACAACAAGTGACTAAAACATCACTAAATGTTTATAAACTTTTATTGTAAATGTCTCTTTCAGCCACATCAGTCCAGAGAAAAGCTGCCACCAATATGTGTGCGTATGCGTGCGTCTCCCTCTTTCTCTTTCTCAGTAAAAATCCTTGTTACATTTGTATTTCTCCTAACTATACAAAACTGAAGCTCTTTACATAGGAGCATTATTTCTGCGCTAGCTGAAAACCAACCGTTAAAAGCTTTTGTAAGGTGTAACTACCCTCTACTAGTTAGCAGAGGGGGGTAGCAGAGTAACCTAGCAGCACCAGCAAACAATCATCCCTTTGCAATTACGGCAGGATTTCTGGGGAAGGTGATTGCGGTACCCGTACAGTATGTGTAATGAGCTTCAGAATTGTGTAGTTAGCAAAAATAAAAATTATTCCAAATTTTTCATTTGATCCAGCACTCTTTACATAGACTCACCTCATGGTGGGTAGAAGTCCCTAAAACCAACTGGCTGGAGACTGTCCCAAGGTGTCTCTCTGTGCTACGTAAGAGCTGTTTTAAAGGGCAACCTGACACCTTGTGATCTTAAAAGGATGACAGCCTAGCAATTGGTGCTAGCGTAGAATTTACCAATGGGAATTGACTAGGTAAGTGTAAAATTGAGGCTAAATTCCTCACTTACCCAGACATTGCCTGATTCTCCCACTTACCCATACATTGCCCGACTCTCCCACTTACCCAGACATTGTCAACTCTACCTCGCTTAAAGGACAGGGACATAAAAAAATAAATAAAAATATACCAGGTCGCATAAAAAGCATGGTACCCACCTGTAGTTAGAGGAGGTCTGCTTGCAGAGTTCCTCGAATGCTGACCCTCAAGAGAGGGGAGAATGAAACAGGAAGTGGCCAGTCAATCACACATTCATTCAAGACTTATTCACGGGTAACATCTGCCCTCAACCAACTGCTACTTGTCCAACAAGGGAGCTGAGGTGTCAGATGACCACGTTTTGTGCAGCCACCAAAGGACCTAAGATGAATGTGTATAGGTTTCTGTGGGTTATGTCTTGCAGGTAGTGGGCAGTGAACATGGTTTGTCATTTCCACACACCCGCTTGTGACACCTGCGTCTCAGAAATTCTTCTTGGATGCCAGGGATGTACTGAGATGAGAGAGATCTTACTGAATGGCTCTTTCATTCACCTGCCTGATACAAGAATATATATATCGATTTCTTTGTGAACTTCCTTTAAATTCTCCCCGTGCTTGCAAAGAGCCTGTTGATTTGCGGGCTGTCTCTCTCAGTTCTTTTCAAATATTTCCTCAGTGCCCTTACAGGGCAGAGTAACAGCTGATCCAGATTATCTGTTACAGACCGGAGATTCTAAATCAGGAAGGGCCCGAATCTAGGATCCGCTACAGCCGGATTTTGAGTCTTAGCTACCAACTCAAGGACGAAGCTGAGTGTCACTTGCCCCCATCCCCTTGAATGGGCAACATCATAGGACAGACCATGAAGCTCGTAGACCCTCTTCACAGAGGGCAGGGCTAGAAGGAAGACCATCTTCAGGGTTGTCTCAATCTGAGGCTTGACGAAGAGATTCGTAAGGGGCGCCTTTCAGTGAAAGTTCATTACTGTAGAACATTGACTACATTCCTAGGAAGATGTCTGCCTTCTGACTGAGGGAACATGCGCTCAAAATTCCGTAAGAGGAGAGACAATTGCATCGTGGAAGAAATATTAACTTTTTTCAATTTGAAGATAGCCTTTTACCGCCGACATCGAACAAAGTTTTTTCTCCCTGAGTTACAATATGAACTCCATTATCATTGGAACAGTGGCACTGAGAGGAGCAATACCCCATCCATGAAACCCACTAGAAAAAGACCACTTTGTCTGATATACTGAGGGAGATGACACCTGAAGGTATCCTGTCATTCTTTTTGTTGGATGACCTCCAGGTGTGGTTGTTTGAGTAGATCAGGAAGTGTGGGGAGCTCTTTCGGTCCCTCTGTGAGCAGATGCAGGTCTGGAATCTATCCTGCATGGTGCCACAGCGGAGCTATTAAGGTCATTAACAGATCTTGAGATAGCCTGACTTTGTTCAAGAGCCACCTTACTAGGATGAAGGGGGAAACACTTAGACGTCCATCCTGTTGGTAGGCCCCTTGGAAGGATGTCGCAAACAGGTCAATTGTCAGCAAAGCCCACAAAGTCAAAACTTTGTTAGCTATCTGTTTTTTCAAGGACCATTCAGAGCCAGCAAGTCTTCTTTCCCGAAATGAACCGGGCTGAAATGGCTACAGAATTGTTTTCCACCCCTGAGGATTTCCACAGCTAGTTGGCATAGGTGCTGTGAAAAGTTACCTCCTTGCTTGTTTATGTGTGACCATCACCGTAGTGTTGTCGCTCAACAACACTACGGAGTGTCCCAAAAGGAGCCTATGGAAGTGCTTGAGGGCGAGAAAGGCTGCCCTTATTTCCAGGAGGTTTATGTGGCACTGCTGGACCACTGTCCAGATACCGTGAGGTGCAACAGATGAGCCCTCACCCCTTTTTGATGCATCTATAAAGAGCAACAAATTCGGGACAGGAGAGAGGTTTACTCCCCTGCGGAAGTTGGTGTACAGCACTCATCATCTCAGGTCTCTCTTTTGCTCTTCACCCACTGATACCGAAGTGTTCAGTGTGTCCATGTCCTGAGAGCAAAAAATCTTCAGCTGCTACTGAAGAGATCTGATACAGAGACAACCATTAGAAACTAACTTCTCTTGAGAAGTCAAGTGCTCCAGCAGCCTTTGCCATTGATGTGCTGGAAATTGTCCCGCACGAGAAATAATTGGACTATTTCTCTTAGTCTATTTATTCGTTCCTCAGATAAATTCTCTTGCCTAGTTTGGTCCAGATTCTCCTTCCTAAATATACCGAGTCTTGAGATGGTTGCAGATGGGACTTCTCGTGATTTACCATTATCCCCAGATCTTGGCAAAATGCAGTAAGACTGTCTCGATGGAGGAGATGGGACTCACTCGAGTCTGCCAGAAGCAGCCAATCATCTAGGTAACGAAGTAGACGAATGCTGTTTATGCATGCCAAAGTGGACAAAAGGGGGGATATCCTTGTGAACATCTGGAATGCTGTGGACAGCCCATAACACAGCACCTTAAGTTGGTATATCTTTCCTCCTAACATGAATCTTAGGTACTTCTTTGAGGATGGATGAATTGGGATCTGGAAGTACGCATCCTTGAGGTCTAACGATATCATGAAGTCTTGAGGTCCGACAGCCTGTCTGACCGTCACGCTGAGCCTTCGGGCTCTCGTCACGCATCAGCTGTTCGCCATCCGTCGGCTACACGTGACTCGCCAGCTGCTCGCTATGCGGCAGCTGCGCGTGACCCGCCAGCTGCTCGTCACTCGTCATCTGTGCACAGTTCGCCGGATGCTTGCTACATAAGCAAGGTTACCAGCTTGGCCAGAGAAGAGTTCTGTGTTAAAGGCAGAATTGACAGATCTAACAGTATAGGAGATGGGTCATCCTCTTCGAACAGGATACTCTCTATACCATACGTACAGGGGAGGGAGTAACCAAGAGGAGTCAACAGCTCGGAGGGACCATGATGTTCCAACCCCCTGGGCGTAAGCCCTCTTCTTTACTACCTTCACCTCCCTTGACCAAGGCAATGCTACGCTAGTCTTGGTGGGTTCTGGCATATCAAAGAAGAGGTCTAAGACAGTGTCCTTGCCCTACATTGGAACTTGATCCTGTTCCCCTAGAGAATTGAGTTTCTTTATGCAGGAAAGGACTTGTAGAAAGAAATGGTCTGCATCTTTCTCCTTTAAGGGAGAGATCTTGGGGCTAGCAGATGCCGGCAGTGTCCCGTCAGAATGTTCCGAGCCATCATCGAAAGGTTCCTCCTCCTCTGATCAAGCACCCATAGCAGCCCAGGGAGAATCGAGGTTATCACCCGAGTTCCTTCTCACAGAGGAATGAGCTCTCGGAGGACGACCACTACTTCATCTGGTGTTACGGGGACAGACGTTGAAACCAAACTACGATCTCCTCGATGTTGATGCTCACCCATAGTGCCAATTCTTGGGGATGGTCTTAGTGTCCTACCTTTCCCTCGGATGGATGTTAAAATCCTTGATAAAAGGAGAATACTCCCTCTCCATCTGCTTAGGCCTTGCACCTTCGGAGGGAGTGATGATGGCAGGAGGTTCAGGCTAGTCCAACTCCATAAGCAAGAGTCTACAGTTGTCTGTGAATGAGATCTTGATCCCCTATTCGCTCATGGATGAACGGTATCCACCGGTGGAGGAGTGTTTGCTGTCTGACTCCTTTTCTTCCTCTGTGGCACAATGGGAATCACACCAAGCCTCTCACAGACAATGTCCTGGCTGGTGGGCCCCTTGGTATTCAGATATTTCTGATACCTTGCAGACACCTGACAAGAAAGAGGCTTGAGAGTGGCAAAAGGAGGAAGCTGCCTAGCAGAGCTACTGCTTCTAGGATCAGAAGGGCCCTCACTCCCCTTAGAGGAAGAAGAAACCTATAAAGGAATGGTAGGACCGCCTGGGGATGGAACTGTCGGAGGATGATCAGTCAATCCGGAGACCGCCTGCTTTACTGCATGGACATGGTCCAGGTACCAGGGAGCATCTTTTGAGAACAGAACTGCTCCTGATTAAGCCCCAAGAGCCTGTTTCCTTGGCTTAGGTGGAGTGCCAAGGAATGGGAGGGCAGGAGAGGTTGTCGACTTGTGCCTTTCCTAGTGCTCAACTTCTCTAAGGAAGAAGGTGCCGTTCACATGTTCAACCAAGAGATTGGTCTGTGAAGGTAAAGCTACCTTCCCTTGTAAAGGAACCTGCTGCAAGGTAGACTGAATGCGGGGCAAATGTTGGCAAAACGAGAGCTGATAAGGTGCACTTGTGCGCACACCCTTCTCAGCTCACAGGTAAGGTATAATCTACCTATACTTGTATGTCTACCTACGTGTAGCACACAGAACGCGCTAGCGAGGCAGAACTTGCCTGAATTCTAGACAATACTTTTTGCATGTGCTAATCTTCATGGGATGACTCATCCAAGAGAGCACTAAGCGTAGCAGACGTAAAGCGCACAACTTTGTCAGGGAAACAAACTCGGCAGCCCACTTAGTTTAGCGGTAGAGTGCGCAACGTTGCACAAGACTTGCCTGCTAGATTCCAGCTAGCTAAAGCATCATGAAGAGAAACTCTTGCTTGCCTTATCCCCCAAAGGGGAAAAACAAGCCGTGTTCTTTTCCCGCAAGGATGAGGAAGACCAGGCAGCAAAGCAGGTTCTACCTCCCAAGAGGTAAAAACTGAAAGCACAAGCTCGCAAGAGTTTGGCCTCCCATAGCGAAGAACACTATGTTGTAGAAAATGACAGAAAGGGGGAGGAATCGCAAGCAATCGCCTCCCACCATCGTCATCCAGTTCCGAAAACTGGAGCAGGGCATGGACGAATCCAGTGCACCTGTCAGCAAATTTCCTCATGGATGAGAACACTGCTAAGCCGAGGTTGGCGAAGGGAAGCTCTCCCTTGGAAGTGAAGGCTGCACAACACCTAGTGGAGGATACCTTTCCTTCAGAAGGGAAGGTTGTCCAGCGCCTAAAGGCGGACCTCTGGGCAGATCACTCTTTTTCACTTCGGTCTGAGCAAACCCAGCTAGGAGATCAATGTCATGAAGTGCCCAAGGGACATAGCCGAAGCTAGTCACAGGGTTCACCCAGGAGGGATCCCATAACAAGTCATACTGAGGAGTATTGCACTTGTTAGCAACTGCTCACGCCCGCCTGCCACCGAAGCAGAGCGAACGTTGTGGTGACCAGGTGCTGAGGTCAAGACGGCCGAGTGCATGTGTGACTCCTTCTGTCCTCAACCTATGGAGTCTCAAGGAGGAAGATGGGAATCAATTCCTGGGGTGGATGTCTGCTCCCGTTGCACACCCAACCATAAGACCTGTAACCTTTCCATGCACGGGGAACCCATGAGCCCCAAGGAAGGCCACAGCAGATGAACAGCGTCTTGGCAGTGGACGGCGTTGCTATGCTAAGGGAAGCAATTGAGCCCCCACGCCACGTAGGTTTCTCCCAGAGTCACATGGGCACTACCTGTGCTCGACCGACCGCCAGGAGAAGCCGACCGAGCGGTAAATATGGCGAGGTTGAGCTGACGGAGTTCGATGGCGAGGTTGTTTCCCTTTCAAGGATGACCCTGAAGGGGTAGAATCCCTCTTAGCCTTCTACTTTCGTCGCCTGTTAAACCTCGTCCACTGGGAGAGTGACCACTCCCAACACACCTGGCACGGAGACTACAGCATGCACGAGTGACCCCTACACGCAGGGCAGAAACCGTGAGGATCTGTCTCCTCTGCCGACATGAAAGTGCCACAATGGCACTCTTCATTGCCGGGAAAAACCAGCCAGATTGAGATCTCCACGGGCAGTCACACCAGTGAATAAAAAAGATTAAAAAGGAAATTTTTAGATTTTAGCCCAGTTATAATGGGAAAATTTTCATTTTGTTTGAACAGGGAAGTAAAACAACGTCTGTAATCCACTGAGCCGAAATAAAAAGGGGCAGTTGTTTACTAGTGCTGGTGTCAGTGGGGTGGCTGGTCTACCCCCACTACCCCCTCTGAAAAAGCTTTAACGGCTGGTTTCAGCAGTCACTGAAATAATACTCCTACGTAAAGAGCCTAAGGCTTGTATATAGTGTCAGAACAAATATACAGTAAATTGAATTCCTTGCAAGTAGATGCTTAAATAGCATTTAAAAATGTTTCCATGGTGGTGCCATTTAATTTTGGTTTCCGACTCGAATCCTTTTTAATTAATGAATTCAATGAAATAATGTGTTTAATACTAAAACCGGATCATAGTTTACTATTTTACAATGAAAAAAAATTACCTCCACCAGAAATGAAGGCAATTTCTAAATGCATACTTTAATGACCAGAGGCTGCTTTGTCCAGGTAACTGACGTCGATGACGATAATCTCTTAGTCGTACACCACCAACAACACACACTAATTGCTGTATTAATGCTATAGCAACTAAAATCCCCATGAGTATACCATAGCATGTACCAGATATTGCCAATCTTGACCTGAAAGGTAAGAAAATATGAATAACAGTTTCATAAAGAAAAATGTAGATACTGATTATTACAATAAAAGGATAAAGTGTACTGTATATTATGTACAATATTTACACAAGAAATATGAAGATGAATGAAGCCTGGGAAATAAAACAAAGAATGTTAAGATGGATCACATAAGGATGGAAGTTAATGAGTACAGCAAATGTGAATGGTGATGGTAGAAAATGTTAAACACAGAAAGGAATGTTGTATGAGTTCTGCTAAAGGGTTAGAGGAGAGGAGTTCCTATGGAAGAAAAAATTAAGATACGTTTTTATGGAAGTGAGATGTTGCACTTTAATGTACATTAAAAAAACAAGCAGCTGCAATCATAAATGATTTGCAAACATACCAGTTGAGATACTACAGTCTTTGTTACAATTATTTTTTCCTTTGCCTGGACATATATTGAATCGAGTGGCCTATTCTTTACATATTCTCCTCTTTCCTCATACATCTGACAACACTACTGCAAATTGTTCAGTGGCTATTTTTCACTTCATAAGGGTAGAAGAGAGACTTTACCTATAGAAAGCAGCTCTTCTAGTAGGACACTACAAAATTAAACCACTATTCTCTAGTTTTGGATGGTGCCAAAGCCTCTGTATCATGCACTATCTCGGGTTTGAGTTCTCTTGCTTTAGGGTACACACAGACACACTACTCTGCTTCCTCATTTCCATTCCTCACCGGGCTATTTCCTTGTTGGAGACCTTGGGCTTTTAGTATCCTGCTTTTTAAACTAGCTAATAATAATAATAACAAGAGCAATCAAGAGATTTTTTATCTCTGCCAGAGGTTAATGGAGTCCTCCATGGTCTAAGATCTATCTGTGTTGGAAATTTTGTCAAAATTCATCAATGTTTTAAAGTTATCTTTAAAATGCAAATCCGGATCTAAAATCTGGATCCAGATCCAGATCATCTTCAAAATTTAATGGGGTCGTTCATGACCTAAGATCTATCTGTGAAAATTTTGTCAAAATCTGTCAGTTTGTTTTGATGTAATATGACAAATTCGAAGATGATTTGTATTTTTCCAAACTATACAAATCTTTAGCTAGTTATTTAGGGGTATTACTTTCAGTGACGCTGAAATGACAAGCCATTAAAATTTAGTGAGGGTTAACTACCCATTCCGCTAGTTAGCAGGGGTAGGGGTTGTAGCTTACTACCGGTCTCACTTACACACCGGTGATTTAGCTCCCTTTGCTTGGAGATAGGACTTCAAGGGAGATAGGGCTGGCGGTTAAGTTTGTATAAATAGCTAAAGGTTTACATCGTTAGGAAAAATACAAATTATCTACGAATTTTTAATTTGTTCCGTAACTGGAATACAAACCTATACTGTTTATTTAGGGATGACTCACCTATTAGGAAGGGTGGACGTCCCTGCCAATCTGGTTTTTTGGCTTTACCCGGGGGCTCCTTACCTGAGTATATTTGTACCCAAAATAAGGAGTCCTTGCACCTCGTTAAAACCTTGCTACACAAGGTCCGTGGCCTATACAAACTGTGTGTTGAGATATTTAGAAGTGTGACCGTCCAGGTGAAAGTTATTCCGAGTCTTTTCTAGGAAAAACTGTTGCAACCAAGACTTTCCCAATACCACCTCGCTAGAGTATGGGGACGCAACAGTACTGTATTAGGTTAATACTAGGTACACAAGGGAGCATGGTTTATCTGCAGTGGTTTCAGGTGTGCTTAAGCAGAGAACCCAGGATGCTGCTTTCCCCAAGAAAGGGGAGGATGAAGAAAAAAAATAAGAACCAGTCAAACCTTTTCATTCTCGCAGACTAAAACCAGGTAACAGTGTCCTCAACCTTCTGCTACTTGTCCAATAAGGAGCTTGAGGTATTATACCAGCTGTTGTGCAGCCAACACAAGGCCGATAAAGAACGTATCGAGCATCCTGTGGGTAAGGTCTTGCAGATAGTGGGCTATGAAAGTGTTCTGATGTTTCCAAACCACAGCCTGCAGAACCTGAGTCACTGAGAAGTTCTTCTTGAATGCCAGGGACGTAGCTGCGCCCCTAACATCATGAGCTCTGAGGTGACGTGAAGGAGGAGGGTCTGGATTCACTGCATGGTCTATGACCTTGCGAATCCATGCTGAGATGGTGTTCTTGGTGACCCTCCTCTTGGTCCTCCCTGTGCTGACACAGAGTGCAGGCACACGGGGACGGGCTGCAGCTGTTCTCTTCAGGTACAGCCTTAAACTCCTCGATGGGCAGAGTAATAGATGATCAGGGTCATCTGTTACAGAACGAAGACTCAAAATCCGGAAGGAGTCGAATCGAGGATCCGCTACTCCCAGGTTCTGAGTCTTAGCAACAAACTCAGGGACGAAGCTGAACATTACCTCTCCCCATCCCCTTGAATGAACGATGTAGTATGAGAGACCATGAAGTTCAATGACTTGCTTGGCCGAATCCAAAGCTAGCAGGAACACCGTCTTCCAAATTAGGTGGCGATCTGTTGCCTGGTGTAATGGTTCATAGGGACTGAGAACTCTAACCATGTTCCATGGGGGAGGTCTCACTTCAGACTGAGGACAGGTAAGTTCATAACTCCATATGAGTAAGGAAAGTTCTAGCGATGAAGAAATGTCCATTCCGTTCAGTCTAAAGGTGAGGCTTAAGGCTGAGCGATAGCCTTTTACTGCTGAGACTGACAGGCGCATTTCTTGACGCAAATACACGAAGAACTCTGCTATTGCTAGAATAGTGGCATCGAGAGGAGAGGTACCCCTTCCACGATACCAACCACAGAAGACTTTCCACTTTGCTTGGTAGACTGCTGCTGATGACTTTCACACGTATCCAGACATTCTGCTTACAACTTGTGAAAATCATCTCTGAGCGAGGAGATGCTGGATAGTCTCTAGGCGGGAAGTTGTAGCGAAGCTACGGCGTTGTGGAATACAGTATGTTGCTTTTGGTTGTTTGAGTAGATCGTGTCGTGAAGCAAGTTCTCTTGGAGACTCCGTCAGGAGTTACAGAACGTACGGAAACCATTCCGCGTGATGCCATAGCGGAGCTATGAGGGTCATTGAGAGATTGACTGATGTTCTGGCCTTGTTGAGTACCCTCCTCATCAGATAGAACAGGGGAAAGGCATAAACGTCGATGTTATCCCACCATTGTTGGAATGCATCTTGCCAGAGGGCCTTGGGGTCTGGGATTAGGGAGCAGTACAACAGGAGCCTGAAGTTCAGGGGCGTTGCGAAGAGATCCACTGTCGGAGAACCCCACAAAGTCAGGACTTTGTTGGCTAATATATGATCCGAAGACCACTTGGTACTCACTATCTGAGATGCTCTGCTCAGGTTGTCGGCGATCACATTCCTCTTATCCGGAATGGAGCGTGCCGATAGTGGTATCGAGTGAATCTCGGCCCATCTCAGTATCTCTACTGCTAGATGAAACAGGGGCTACAAAAAAGTACCTCGTTTGTTGATGTAGGCCACTACTGTGGTGTTGTCGCTCATCACCACCACTGAGTGGCCCGCCAGGAACTGTTGAAGGCCCAGAATTGAGAGCCTGATTCCACTGGGACTTGAGTTGCCACTGGAGGGATCTCATCCTGAAGCAACTGTTGGGAACTAGACGGGCCAGAGATAAAAGGTGACCGAGGAGACGTAACCATGTCTAGGCTGGAAACTCTTCTCGTCTGAGAAAGGGTCTTGCGATCTTTCTCAGCCTCGATATTCTGTCGTTTGTGGAGATTGGTGTCTATTATCATGCCTAGGTATATCAGTCTCTGTGTAGGAAGCAGGGAGAACTTCTCGAAGTTTACCATGATCCCCAGTTCTTGGCAAAGCCTCAGAAGTTTGTCTCGATGTTGAAGAAGGGTTGACACCGAGTCTGCTAAGATTAGCCAGTCGTCCAGATAACGAAGAAGACAGCTGCCAATCCTGTGTGCCCAAGATGACACACGGGCAAACACTCTGATAAAAACTTGAGGTGCTGTAGAAAGACCAAAGCACAATACCTTGAACTGGTATTTTCTGTTGTTTAAGCTGAATCTTGAGTACTTCCTTGAAGACAGATGGATTTGGATCTGGAAGTACGTGTCCTTTAGGTCCAGTGTGCACATGAAGTCCTGTGGTCTTACCACTAGTCTGACCATGTCTACTGTCTCTGTGCTGAACGGAGTTAGTTTGACAAACTTGTTCAGAGCTGAGAGGTCAATGACTGGTCTCCAGCCTCCAGACACCTCCTTCACCAGAAAGAGTTGACTGAAGAAGCCTGGAGACCCGTCGAGGACCTCCTGGAGAGTGCCCTTCTTCAACAGGGTCTGGACTTCAGCCCGTTGGACTAGCCCCTTTGCTGATCCGATCGTAAAAGAGTCTATTAACACTGGATTCCTGGTCAGGGGAGGGAGAGATGTTATGAACGGGATGCGATACCCGAAACGAATCACAGAGATTGTCCAGGGTTTAGCCCCGAGTTGCTTCCACCTGTCTGAGCAACTTTGTGGGCATCCCCCTACTGGTGGACAAGCAGGGGGAGTGTGTAGGCATCCCCCTACTAGTGGACAAGCAGGGGGAGTGTGTAGGCATCCCCCTACTAGTGGAGAAGCAGGGGGAGTGCCTATCCTAGCGTTTGCGGCCTCAGCCCCTCCCTTTAGGATATTTTCCTACCCTGGAGGACTTTGCGCCTTTCTTGTCCTTAGAAGAAAAGGGTTTCTTAGACATCGTTGTCTTCGCTGCTGTTTAGTTCGTCGTGATCTTGGCTGAACGGGACTACTGAGGAGCTGGGGGTTTATAGGGCTTGGATGTCAAAGCCCTATGGAGGAGGGAGTTCTGGTGTGACTTCCTCTATCTCTCAGCAGTATGTTCCATGTCCTTAGGTCCAAATAGATAGGAAACAACAGTCACAATCCCCAGGAATTGCTGACTACCCTACAGCGTACCTGGTTGCCCAGGTAGTCCAGAACCCTTCCCATTTTCCAATGATCGGAGAGGGAAAATTTTCCTCACGGGTCAGTTGGTACAACCAGTCTCCTGCAGCCTTGATAGACGTTTATGAGAGAATGCCTCCTTATGTGGGAATGCATGACACTGCCCACTAGGATGCTGCAGGAGACAGCTTGTACGAAAATACTCTGGTCCATCCTACTTGGGCATGAACACAGACCAGAGTTTTGCAAGGAAATCTTGCACAGTGTTGCGCACCAATTCACCGAGCCCTAGTGAAGTGGGTGGGCGGGAACCTACGCCTGACAGAGGACTGCATGTGATATAGGTTGCCCGTTATTTTAATGATAGAGGTGGATTCTTCCCGAGGATCAAAGCTCGGTTGGTCTCCGTACTCAAAGTGGGATCCATCACCCTCTAACCCTATATCAGATAATTCAAGATTCCTTTGCTAGGTAGCACACTATACTGAATGTAGCAGATGAGTATTGGGAAGCATCGCGCACCCCACTACCTAGCAAGGTGGGCAGGTGAGCTTGTCTGCCTAACAAAGAGGCGCGCCTCACTTCTGCTAAGCATAGTGCTCTCTTGGGCGAGTCTCTCCATCAACACTCACACACACAAGAAGCACTGTCTAGAATAAAGGCAAGTTTTATGTTGCGAGCGCGACCAGGGAGACAGATGCATACAGGTAGACTACACCTTACCTGGCCAAGCTGAGAAAGGCTTCATCAACTCTTGCCTCGCCAATGTGTACAGTCTTCTTGCAAGCACGCACGAGTAGATCTGTTGCCTTTGAGAACTGTGAAAGGCATGCAAACTAGTGCGTAGTTCCAACTCTCACCTTGCAAGAGCACATTCCCAGTTAGGCAAACTGAAAGGAGCGCACAAGCCAGCGCACTCTACCAGCTTTCGCCCCGCAAATGAGGAATCTTCTGGCAAGCGCACACAGGTAGCAATTACCTGTAAGAACTGAGAAAGGCGCGCAAGCAAGGGCACTTTTCCAGCTCTCGGGAACAGTATTCACTACATCGCCTCGTGAGCATGCGCTCCCAGGAGGATGAACTGGAAGAGGTGCACAAGCCAGAGCAGCTTGCCAGCCTTTGCCTTGCCAATACTCTTCTTTGCCAGGGAAAGTAGCTTCTCCTTCATAGACTGACCATCCTCAGACAATTGCATCTTTGGTCAAGACCACACTAGGCAAGGTCTCCCCGTTAGGGGATCGAGTATCGTCCGAGGATCGAACAGAAACTGAGAGAGATAGCCCAGTGCTTTCTCTCGAGACAAATTGCCAGCACACCAGTGGCAAAGCTACTGGGGCACCAAACATCTCTCGAGAAGTTAGTGCCCCACGGCTGTCTCCGCATTCGGTCTGTACAGTGACAGCTGAAGACCTTCCAGTCTCAGCACAGGCCCACTGAATACTATAGTACCGGTGGGACCTGAGCAGAAGAGAGACCTGAGTTGGTGGGTGTTAGACACCAACCTCTTCAGAGGAGTAGATCTTCTCTCTCCTCCCAGGGATTGTTGCTCTTCACAATCACATCAAAAGAAGGGTGGGGGGGCTCATCTGTTACACCTGACAGCATCCAGGCTTTGGTCCAGATCCGAAAGGCGGTGCCACATAAACCTCCTGGAAATGAGGGCAGCCTACCTGGCACTCAAGCAGTTCCATCAGCTCTTTTCACAACATTATGTAGTAATGATGAGCGACAACACTACAGTAGTGTCCCACATAAACAAACAAAGACATACCTTTTCCCAGCACCTATACCGGCTAGCTGTGAAAGTCCTCAAATGGACGGAAGAAAATTTGGTAACCTTAACAGCCCACTTCATCCAGGGCAAGAAAAATGTGCTGGCAGACAATCTAAGCAGGACTCAGATAGTTGGTTCTGAATGGTCCTTGAATCAACAGATGGCCAACAAAGTCGAGACTTTGTGAGGTTCACTGACAATTGACCTCTATGCGATGTCCCTCAACTGGAAACTTCCGTAGTACTGCTCACCAGTACCAGATCAACGAGCGTTCTGGCAGGAGGCTTTTCAATACCCGTGGGACTGGATGGACGTCTAGTAAGGAGGCTATTGAATAAGGCAAGGGCATCGCAAGACCTAGCAATGACACTTCCGCTAGTGGCAACATGCAGAATGGTTGCCGGATATTCTGCATCTGCTCACAGAGATACGAGAGAGTTCCCCCCTTCACTTCCCGAGCTACTCACATAACCACACGTGAAGATATTCCACCAAGTGATACCATTGCTACATCTTCACCCCTGGAGGTTATCCAACAACTACTCGCAAAGAGAGGCTTTTCAAAGCCAGTTACTAGGGGCATGGCAGGATACCTGTAGGAGTCGTCATGGAAACGGTCCGCCTTTTGTGGTTGGCGTCGTGAATGAGGTATCTCTCCACTCAGTGCCTCTATTCCAGCAGAAGCAGAGTTTTTGCTGTACCTCAGGGAGGAAAAACTCTACACAGTGTAGGAGGTAAAAGGCTTTTGCTCAACCTTGAGCATTCTTCAAACTGAATCAATTTAACATTTCCACCTTGATGGAATTATCATTCCGCAAACAGAATTTTGAGCATTCCTCTCCTCAGTCGGAAGTTAGACCACCTCCATGGAACGTTGTCAAGGTCTTACGTTCATGGAAAGGAGCCCCTCATGAGCCTCTCTGTCAAGCCTCAGACAAAGACTCGACTGTAAAGACAGCTTTTTTTCTAGCCCTGGCTTCTGAGAAGAAACTCAGGGAGCTGCATGGTCTCTTTTATGACCTCACCCATTCAAGGGGATGGGGGCAGGTCACACTCAGTTTTGTCCCTATGTTGCAAAGACTCAAAATCCATCTGTAGCAGATCCTGGATTCAAACCCTTTTGGACTGAGAATCTCTGGTTTGTAACACACGATCCTGATCAACTGTTATTAGGCCCCATAAGGGTGCTGAGCTAGACCACAGATCAACAGGCTCTTTATTAGCACAGGAAAGACCAAGAGGAGAATCACGAGAAACTCTATCTCCTCGTGGATCAGGCAAGTAACAGAAAGGGCACGGTCTTCAGACCACTCGCCGTACAATAGACATCCATGGCAACACAATGTCAGGGGAGTAAGTAATTCCTTGGCATTTTGAAAAAAAATTTCTGTGAGGCAGGTGCTATAAGCATGAAAGTGGAAACGTCAAACAACGTTCACTGCCTACTACCTGCAAGACATAACCCACAGGAGCCTGGACATTTTCTCGATAGGTTCTGTGGTGGCTGCACAAAACGTGGTCTAAAACACCTCAGCTCCCTTGTGGTACAAGTAGCAAAGGGTTGAGGGTGGACGTTACTCAAGAGTAAGTCCAGAGTGAATGTGTGGGTGAGTAACCACTTCCTATTTTATCTTTCCTCTCTTGGGGCATAGCATCTAAGGGATTCTGCACAGATGACCTTGTCTTTCTGTGGTTGAGAGCCACGCTCTTTGAGTAACCTGATATCATCGTCATCATCTCCTCCTACGCCTATTGTCGCGAAGGGCCTCAGTTAGATTTTGCCAGTTGTCTCCATCTTGAGCTTTTAAATCAATACTTCTCCATTCATCACCTCCTACTTCATGCTTCATCATCCTCAGCCATGTAGGCCTGTACCCACGAGCACCTACCACTAGAAAGTCATGCCGCAATTACAAAAGTGACAATTAGTTGCTAGCGCTGGTGTGAGTGGTGGGAGGTAACCTACCCCGCTCCTTCCCTCCAAACTAGTGGTGGGTAGTTACACCATGATAAAAAGCTTATCAGCTGGTTTCAGCTTTGCCAAAACAAATACTTCATAGTAAAGAGCTCCAGGTTTGTCTTGTTAGGAAAAATACAAATCATTTCCAAGTTTGTTATTTTACTTTTTTTGTTTTTAACTTTTAATCTGTTCAATAACCATTAGAACATACTTTTCACTAAGAGGAACAGTGAGGACTTCGCATTCCCCACACCAATTATCTACATCCCGTTACTGTTCCAGCACAAGACTCAAATAGAATGAAGAAAATTGATTGCCAAGAAATAACTCCCTTGAACAATAACAATCAAATCCTAAAGAGGATATTCCTTAAAATCACTAGTAACCTAAATTACACTTCACTTATAAATGCTTCAAAATCTGGAGGATGGTAACAAAATATTGACTTACCAAGCGCAAGTTCAGCACTGAAAAACAAAAGCAGGTACAGTTCACTGAAAACGTGGTTATTGTCATTAGCATCTAAATTGTCTCATTACTGTACTAAATACCTAAGCTTATTAAAAGGAAAGAAAACAGGAAATCTTCAATTTTGTGGTAAATGTTGACATAAACTAAGCTTCAAGAGAGAAGAAATAGGAATATCAGGAGAGGCTCATAGACAAATTTTATACTCACTTTAGTCAAGTAATACACATAGAAAACTAAGGAGCACCTCCACTCTGTAGCCTCAAACATTCTTTAAAAGGACAAATTTCAGACATAGTTAAGGGATGTAGACAACCACACTAATACTGCGGGCCATCACCTTGGGAAACCTCAGTCCTGGATTATCTATCACCTTGTGGGATTCTATAACTAATAATTTTAGAAAAGAACCCAAGTCACTGTAGGGGCTTTGCTTTCCAAGAACAAGTTCCTGAAAGCATAATCTAAGAGGTCCTGTCCAAATATCTATAAAATCTCTCACAAAGTAGAGACTCACCTCTTCTGGCTCGCTTTCCACATCACCCAAAGAAGGATTATCCAAATAGCAAGGCAGAGCCGAAGTACAAAAATCTTATCACAAATAACAAAACTACTATACAAATTAGAGGAAAATTAGTTACTCATTGTAAGTGATAGGTTCCAATATATATGGCATTACTAAAGGAATACTGTACTAAAGTTTTGATACTGTAAATAAATTGACAATTCTTTAATAGAGATTGGAGAGAATGTTTTTGAAATGATATTATCAATCACAGTTCTTAAACATAAGAGAAAATTCTAAGAACCTGATTTGAAAATAAGACGTGTCAGCTTGGATTATCAACATACAGTTATCTATCTACAGTGCTTACAATACAAATATTTGTACAAGATGTTCTTATAGTGAACTTACTAGAAATCTCACTTACTGGAAATTCACAAAAGCATCCGGGCAATGATGAGGTAGCATGACCATTGTGAAGTAAAGATCATATAACTTGGGATGACACACGGAAGTAAGACTTAAATGGGATCCATACATCAGAGACAGCAGACCAAACCATAACCCAATCACAAACCAGCGATCATTAACACAGCTTATACAGGTATCCAACCTAAGATAATAAAAAAATAACAAGTTAATTACAATACAGGACAACTAACTTTTAAATCTTACATGGTATGAAAAATAAAGTACAGCACTGAAATGCTTGAAAAATATGATACTTGAAGCACCTTTACCATGGCTATTCATAATACCAAAACTTGATTCAACATATTTCATCACTTATCCTGACTTCAATTCATTTGTTGAATAAAAACTCAATATGCTGAACTAACAGATTTTTAGGAAAATAGTTTTGAAGGGCTATACAAACCTGAACAAAGGATGGTTTTATGTTATGGAAAATTCAAACCTGGGACTGTTACACATCTGGTTACTATTTTATTAAGGAAAATGGGAGCTTTTGATGAAAAGCTAAACCAAATGTACTTTTTTGAACAGTAAATGAACATTTTTGAACAATAAGAGTTATAGTTTTGTCCATTTGAAGATTACCAGTCCCTCCACTAAATGGGACACCATCTCAAACGTTTGTTGACACTATTGTGTCTTCCATGGAAAACATGACAAATTTAAAAGTAATTTGTATTTTTCCTAATGATACTAACCTGTACCTATTTATAGGGATTGTCTTTCGCCGAAGCTGAGAGAGTAGCCATAAAGACTGGGTAGGCTCCCCTTTCAATGGGTGCCAATCGTAAAAAATATTTCCCAAAAATACACTAATCAAGACACGCTAATGAAATTTTCAGGCATTATTAGCACTATAATAAGGCATATCCTCTGTAAGTTTTATCATCCTACAGGGAAAATAAAGGATTTTATGAATAAAAATGTGAAAATTGGAGCTAGCGACTTAAAATTTGTTTGGTGACCAGTGAGAAACTAATGTCTTGAATTGAAATTCGCTCTGTAATTATGTTTGTTTATCCACCTGGAACAAGCAGACAAAGTTTTATCAAAATCGAACAGTAAATAAGCACACAGCAAGAAAAAAACGAGCATTAACTTTAGTGAAAGCCCGGCTGGTGATGGAGGGATACCTAGAAATAAATATTCACCAAAAATTAAAATTTCGATTTAGGGAAAAAACCTTCTGTGTTTTTCTAGGTATTATGTCACTTGATGGCCTAAAACATCTAAATATTATATTACTTAAGGCATAAGAGCAGGACAAGCAAAGAAATACACCCCTCTCCCGAAAAAGAAAAAACGAGAAATTACGATTTTTGTCTGATGACGAAAATATTGGATATAAAATCATAGTCACCCCTGAGCCCATTTTCTTTGATATCACTGATATGAGAAAACGACTTTGAACAGTTTTTAAGGGGTAAACTGAAAAAATTAGAAAATTACTAATGATATTTCGTATTTTTACTATCAACATAAGGGGGGCGTTGATGACCAGGGGGGGGCATTATAGAGGCTGGAGATGAATTCTACACATATCACGGCCTTCTGATAGGCAAAAGGAAGACTTTTAGCAAAGAAAAAAAAATTGGGAAAATTCACCCACTGATCGTGGAGGCAACCCTAGTGAGGTGGCAACTACCAAACCCGCTAGTTAGAGAGGGGGGGGGGGGATTTAGTGAGGGGTAGCGGGGGTTACCAGCTACCTACTTCACTCACACACCAGTGTGTCTGAAGCACTTTTGATTGCAGGCACGACTTTTTAGGGGGACAGGTGATGGCAGGACAATTTGTATAAATAGCTACAGATTTGTATCGTTAGGAAAAATAGAAATTACTTTCAAATTTGTCATTTGTTCCGACACAAATAGAAACCCTTCACTATTTATAGAGATGACATCCATTAGGAGGGTGGAAGTCCGAGCAAACTGGCTTGGCCTTTGACCCAGGGTTTTCCCATACGGGCTTGGCCCGTACGTAACTGAGACAAACCCTGACACCTCGCTAAAACTTCATGCAACATACGGATAGCGGCCTGAGCAACCTGTGTGGTGTGATACTAGCAATATGACTGTCTAGATAAGATTTCTCTAAGATAAATAGGAATCTTTAGCATCAAAATGTTATTTTCATTATAAAATAAATTTTTGAACATACTTACCTGGTAGTTATATACAGTATATAGCTTACGTCTCTGACGTCACGGTAGAAAATTCAAAACTCGCGCCAATTGGATAGCTAGGTGTACCACCTGTGCACCCTAGCGAGGTACCTCGGAACCATACCTTGTCCCTTCATATTTTCCATGCCTCTAGTCTCTAGAGGGGAGGAGGGTGGGAATTTAATTATATATAACTACCAGGTAAGTATGTTCAAAAATTTATTTCATAATGAAAATAACATTTTTAAATATAAGACTTACCTGGTAGTTATATATATAGCTGATTAACTTTGGTGGAGGGTTAGAGACAGTCAATATAGTTGGAAATTTGCTTAAGAGTTTAAATACAAAACAAGCTTAAGGGTTCGTACCTGATAAGGAAGCTAACTTCAATGATACTCTGCCATTATGCCCGCTTTCCTTATGAGATCCAGCGGTCCTCTCAGGGGGCTGAAGATCCCTAGGAGCTGTTAAACCGGTGACCACACCTCTCTGTGACAGCGCCTCCTCTAATACCCAGTTCCGGGTGCTCTCAAGGAACAAAATAGACCACCTGACCAATCAATGATTGCAGAAGACTGTCGCAATCTCCAGAAGACAACCATAAAAAACAAATTAAAAGTTCCAAGAGAAGAAAAGGTATTAGTATTATGGGAATGTAGTGGTGGATCCTTCCCCCACTACTGTACTCGCTGCTACGAACGGTCCCAAAGTATATCGGTCCTCATATTGAGTCTGGACACTTTTTAAATAGTGTGAAGCAAACGCAGATTTGCTCCTCCAAAGGGTTGTGTCCATAATGCTTTGCAACGAACGATTTTGTTTGAAGGCCACTGAGGTTGCTACAGCTCTCACTTCGTGAGTCTTGACCTTTAAAAGTCTAAAGTCTGTCTCACTGCAATGTGTATGAGCCTCTTTAGTTAAAAGTCTGATAAAAAATGACAGGGCAGTCTTAGACATCTGCAAGGAGGGCTTCTTGACCAAGCACCACAATCCTTCCGACTTGCCTCTTAACTCCTTAGTTCTGTCCAAGTAGAACTTGAGGGCCCTTACTGGACATAGGACTCTCTCTAACTCATCGGCAACCACATCCGAAAGATTTGGAATCTCAAAAGACTTAGGCCAAGGTTGAGAAGGGGGCTCATTCTTGGTGAGAAATCCCAACTGCAATAAGCAGATAGCTTTGTTATTCCAAAAACCCACATTCTTACTGAATGCATGGACTTCGCTAACTCTCTTGGCTATTGCCAGACTAACCAAGAAAAGGGTTTTCATCGAGAGGTCCTTCAGAGATGTAGAGTGCAAGGGTTCAAATCTATCACCCATAAGGAACTTTAGGACTATGTCCAGATTCCAAGCTGGTGAATCCTGGTGACGTTGCTTCGATGTCTCAACAGACTTAAGAAGTTCCAGCAAGTCTTTATTATTTGATAGATCCAAATCTCTGTGCCTGAAAACGGTTGCCAACATGCTCCTGTATCTCTTGATAGTGGATGAAAAAAAATTGCGCTTCCTTCTCAGGAACAACAAGAAGTCAGCAATCTGGGTCACAGAGGTACTGGAAGAGGAAACGGAGTTGACTCTACACCATTCCCTGAAAACTTCCCACTTGGATTGATAGACTCTGATGGTCGAAGACCTTCTTGCTCTTGCAATCGCTCTAGCTGCCTCCTTCGAAAAACCTCTAGCTCTTGTGAGTCTTTCGATAGTCTGAAGCCAGTCAGCTGAAGATTTTGGAGACTTTGATGGTGTCTTCCCCAGTGGGGTTGTTTGAGTAAGTCTACTCTCAGTGGAAGGCTTCTGGGAGTGTTCACCATCCATTCCAGTACCTCTGTGAACCATTCCCTTGAGGGCCAGGATCATTCTGGTCCCTTCGCTTGACACAAACTTTTGCAGCACTTTGTAAAGGATCTTGAAAGGCGGAAAAACGTACGTGTAGATTTGACCAATCTAGTAGGAATGCGTCCGTGTGTACTGCTTCGGGATCTGGCATTGGGGAGCAATATGTCTCTAGCCTCTTGGTCTTTCAGGTCGCGAAAAGGTCTATGCAAGGGCGACCCAAAAGTTTCCACAGACTTTTGTATACTTCCAGATGGAGTGTCCACTCTGTGGGTAGGACTTGCCCTCTCCTGCTGAGACTGTCTGCCAAAACATTCTTCTCCCATTGGATGAATCTTGTAATCAGAATTACCTTTCTTTCCCTTGCCCAGATGAGCAGATTCCTCGCTGTCTCATAAAGGGAGATCGAGTGGGTTCCTCCTTGCTTGGCAATGTAAGCCAATGCTGTGGTGTTGTCGGCAATGACTTGTACTACCTTGTTCCGAACTGACCATTCGTAGATTTCTAGGGCCAAGAAGACTGCTAGCAGCTCCTTTTGGTTTATGTGAAAGGACTTTTGAGCCTCCGTCCACAGCCCCGATACTTCCAGCTTAGCCAGTGTTGCTCCCCACCCAGAGTCCGAGGTGGCGGAACACAACACAAGGTCTGGGTTCTTCAGATCTAATGGGTAACCTTCTTGGAACTTGACTGGATCGTTCCACCACTGAAGGCAACTTCTTATTGACTCCGTGACTGGAATACACCTCGTGTCCAAATCCTTCTTCCTGTTCCTGTGAGAATTGAGGTGAAACTGGAGAGGTCGAAGATTCAGTCTTCCTAGAGAGACGAACTGTTCTAACAAGGAGAGGGTTCCCACCAGACTCATCCACTTCCTCGCAGACACACTTCTGCTCTCCTAGAAACAATTGTACTTTCCGGATGGCTTGCTCCATCCTTAAGGGAGACGGAAAAGCCCGAAAAACTCGACTCCGAATCACCATCCCTAAATAGAGAATCTCTTGTGATGGTGTCAGAGAAGATTTGTCCTTGTTGACCAGAGGACCCAATTCTTCTGTCAACTTCAACGTTGTCTGAAGATCCTTCAGGCAGAGAGCATGAGAGCGAGCTCTGAGAAGCCAATCATCTGAGTACAGAGAGGCTCTGATTCCTCTTGAGTGGAGAATCCTTGCCACATTGAGTATAAGCTTCGTAAAAATCTGAGGAGCGGTGTTGAGGCCGAAACACAGGGCTCGAAACTGAAAAACATCTCCTTGGAATACGAACTTCAGGAAATGCTTAAAGCTCGGATGAATAGGGATGTGGAAATAAGAGTCCTGGAGGTCCAATGAGACCATCCAGTCGCCCTTCCTTACTGCTGCAAGCACTGACTTCAACGTCTCCATCGAGAACTTTGTCTTTTGGATAAAGGTGTTGAGAACACTTACATCCAGAACTGGATGCCATCCCCCCCAGTTCTTGGGAACCAGGAAAAGGCGGTTGTAAAACCCCAGTGACTGCAAGTCCTGCACCCTTTCTATAGCCCCCTTCTCCAACAAAAGAGACACTTGAAGCTGTAATGCTTGTCTCTTTAACTCCTCTCTGTACCTGGGAGAGAGATCCACTGGTGTTAAAATCAAAAGAGGTTGCCTTATAAAAGGGATCTTGTAACCTTCCTTCAAAAGTTGGACCGACCAAAGGTCTGCCCCCTCTTCTCCCATGCCTACCAGAAGATGTGAAGTCTGGCCCCTACTGCCTGAAGGCGAAAGCAGTCAGACTCTGCTTTGCCCTGTCCTAGCTCCTCTCCTCTTAGCTCCCCTTCCATCTGGTCTAGTGTTACCCTTACTGGAAGACTTTCCACGAAAGGGTTGGGAAAACTTAGGAAAAGGTGTATCATCTTTAGGCTTGCGGCTAGAAAATGACGATGGTAAGATTTTTCTTGCCATCTTAGAGACTAGATCTTGGGTGGCCTTCTGAGTCAAAGCGGAAGAAATCTCCCTAACAAGATCCTGCGGGAAAAGAGATGAAGACAGCGGAGCATAGAGCAACTCAGATTTCTGGAAGGGGGTAACCCCTAGAGACAGGAATGAACACAACTGGGCTCTCTTCTTAAGGATGCCTGCAGTAAAAATCGCAGCCAACTCATTCGAACCGTCCCGCAACGCCTTATCCATGCAGGACATGACATGGATCAAACTAGAAGAGTCCCCTTCTTTAAGTGCAGCGACTTTCTTGTCCAAGGCTCCCAGAGTCCAATCGAGGAAGTCAAAAACCTCGAAGGCTCTAAAGACACCTTTGAGCAGATGGTCCAACTCTGAAGTGGACCAGAGAACCTTGGTCTTCCTCATGGCCGATCTACAAGGAGAGTCTACCAGGCTTGAGAAATCTCCCTGGGCAGAGGCAGGAACTCCCAAGCTGAGAACTTCTCCCATATCGTACCATATACTGGACCTAGAAGCCAATCTAATTGGGGGAAAAGCGAAGGCTGCTTTCCCTTGGTCCTTCTTGGAACCCATCCAGTCTCCCATCAACTTGAGAGCTCTTTTAGACGAACGAGACAGCACCATTTTAGTAAACAGCGACTTCTTCTTCGGTTTCCCAAGCGTGAATTCCGATGGAGGTGAACAAGGAGCAACGGGAACAAAAGACTCGGGGAACTCATCATTGAAAACCTTCATGAGTTTCTTTAAATCCACTGACGGACGAAAAGATTTAGTTTTCCTCTTCAGATAATTCTTCAAAAGGTTCGACAGGAGAAAGGAGAACATCAACTTCTTCCTCTGATAAAGCCCCTTGACGCTCTGTGACACGCTCGCGGTCCACGCGATCAGAGCTAAGGAGTTCTGTATCTTGCTCGACGTCCTGTCTGGGCGCTTGTTGTTCAACATCGCGTCCTGGAGGACGCTCAGCATCGCGTCCTGGAGGAGGCTCGACGTCGCGTCCTGGAGGACACTCGACGTCGCGTCCTGGAGGACGCTCGACATCGCGTCCTGGAGGACGCTCAGCATCGCGTCCTGGCGTCCTGGAGGACGCTCGACGCACCATCCTGGAGGACGCTCGAAGCGCCGTCCTGGAGGACGCTCGACGCGCCGTCCTGGAGGACGCTCGCCCTTGCGTCCTGGAGGACACTTTGCATCGTGTCGTGCTGGACGCTCGAAAGCACTTGCTGAAGGACGCTCAATATCACTCCTAATAGGATGCTCGGCGCTTCGTTTAAAAGGACGCTTGACTTCCTAGAAGGCAGGACGTTCAACGTCGCGTGATGTAGGGCGTTTAACGTCACGTTCACCAGGACGCTGGACACTACGCGTTGTCAAATGCTCAACGCATCCAGAAACTTTGCGCTCGTCTGCAAGAGTCTCGCGACTCGCCGCCTTGCGTAGCTTGACGTCCAGAGCGGAAGCTTCCGTAGCTTGATAGCTTTGCATAAAGGATGATACCTTTTGCTGCATCTCTTTCAACATAAAAAGATTTGGGTCTACCAGCGAAACAGGTGACGAAACATCAATGCCAGGCTCGTTCTCTACACCGCTCAAAGACCGCTTAGAGCGTCCATAGGGCGAGAGCCAATCTGAAGAAGGCGGAGGAGCATGAACCGATGGCATGCCTGGTTCAGCCAACTGTTCAACAACAGGACGAATCTTAACTGACTCTAACGTCCTAGCAGGATGCTTGGAAGGCGAGCTCTCTTCTGTGGAAGGAAAGCATTCTGGGCTACTCCAATGGTTACAGCTTGGACCTTGAGACGTCCTGGAAGGACGCTGGTTGCCATCATCAAACTTCCTCTTAAAAGGTCTGGATGCTTGACACCAGCCTCTTTTAGGAATGTCGTCATCCGAGCATGAATAAAACACCTTAACCTCACCTTTCCTATGGTGAGGGCGAACATCCTGGGAAACATCAACAGGAACGTTCGAGGGGACGTCTGCTCGGGAGCTAAAGCCTCTCATTTCCTTTCGTCTTTCGACATTCCTTCTCCCAGGGGTTGGGGAGCTTGGAAGAGGTCTAGGGCTAGGAGAACGACAAGCCCGAGCAGGCGCACCCTCCACAGCACTAACAACACTCACTGCACTTCTCGCACTTTCACTTTTAAGCTGCTTAACGTTGGACATTAATTGCGTCCTATCAACAGCGATAGACTCAACCTTCACGCCCAACGCCTGAATAGCCAACATCATGTCTTTTAGTGTAGGCTCATCAGTGGTACTCGTAGCGGGATCAGGAACTACCACTACAGGGGAAGGAATAGGTTCAGTGACATAAGAATAGGAAAATCTCTAGACGAGCGAGAAGAGCTACGTCTTTACCTATCTCTTTCTAACCTTCGCGAATAGAGATCGAATTCAAGCCACTCACAATCAGATAATAGAAGGCATTCGTCACATCTATCAAACCTTACCTCTACATTTAACACAAAACGAATGAGGATCAATGGAGGCCTTTGGCAACCGGGTCTTACACCCATTCGCACACACTCTAAATGTTACAGGGGGGTGGCCATTTTGGAAAATTGCTAGAGAGATCAAAACAAGCAAGGGTCAAAATATTAATATCCAAACATAAATCAAGAGTATCCAATAGAAAAACCAATCAAGCGAGAGTCAAAAACCAAATTATTGTACTTCACCAAAGGGACAGCAATAATATCAGGAAAAAAGCTAGGAGTATCTCCAACAATGTTACCGCTAGCGGAGGCAGAGAAAATATGAAGGGACAGGGGATGGTTCCGAGGTACCTCGCTAGGGTGCGCAGGTGCTACACCTGGCTATCCAATCAGCGATTGGCGCGAGTTTTGAACTTTCTACCGTGACGTCAGAGACGTAAGCTTTATATATATATAACTACCAGGTAAGTCTTATGTTTAAAACATAGATGTTACCAAATACCCACCTCGCAGGGAGTATGGGGATGTGACAAGTATTATTTCTAAACTAGATTACACAAGGAAAATGGTTATTATCTGCAGATAAGTGAGGCCAGCTTACAGAGAATCCATAGGTGCTGTACCCCAAAAGAGGGAAAGATGAATGAAAGAAAGAGCCAGTCATTCTTACACATTCATCCCAGACTAATCCCGGGTAATCTATGCCCTCAACCATCTACTAATTGTCCATCAAAGAGGCTGAGGCATTTTAAAGCACTTGTTGTGCAGCCACCAAAAGACCAATGGAGAATGTTTCCATGTTCCTGTGGGTCTTGTCTTGCAGGAAGTGTGTGGTGAAGGTCGTCTGACACTTCCACACGACCACTTGTAGTACCTACATCATAGATTAGTTTCTTTTAAACACTAGAACATATTGATGACCTGAGCTCTAGGTCGACTAGCTGGAGGAGGGCTGGGATTCAATGCATGTTCAATCACCCTGCAAATCCATGCCAAGATGGTGTTCTTTGTGACCTACCTCTTGACCTTCCCCATACTGACGAAGAGTGCTGACACTTGGAGGTGATCTGCTCTGGTGCATTTAAGGTAATACCTCAAACTCCTCACTGGGGAAAGTAACAGTTGATCTGGGTCATCGGTTACAGAACAAAGACTCCCAATTCAAAATGGCCCAAATCTAAGATCCGGTACTCCCAGATTTTGAGTCTTAGCAATAAACTCAGGGACAAAGTTGAGTGTTACCTCCCCCCCATCCCCTTGAATGGATGATGTCGTAGAATAGATCATGAAGTTCGCCGACTCTCTTGGCCGAAGCCAAAGTGAGCAGGAACACCGTCTTTAAAGTGAGGGGGTGATCTGTTGCCTGGTGTAATGGTTCGTAGGGAGCACCCCTCAGAGACTGAAGTACGCGAACCGCGTTCCAAGGGAGAGGTCTAAGTTCCGACTGGGGGCAAGTAAGCTCATAACTTCGTAGGAGGATGGACAACTCCAACGAAGAGGAAACATCAACTCCTTTCAGTCTAAAGGTGAGGCTCAAGGCTGAGCGGTAGCCTTTCACCGCCGAGACCGAGAGAAGCTTTTCCTCCCAAAGGTAAACGAGGAACTCGGCTATTGTTGGAATAGTGACATCAGGGGAGAGATACCTCTTCCCTGACACTAACCACAGAAGACAGGTATCCAGACATCCTTCTTGCAACTTGTTGCGAGAAGTCTCTCGGCGAGAGGAGATGCTGGATAGTGTCCAGGCGTGAAGACGAAGACAAGTTACTGCTTTGTGGAAGATGTTCACATGTGGCTGTTTGAGTAGATCGTGTCGTGGAGGAAGTTCGCTTGAGATCTCCGTCAGGAGATGCTGAAAGTCCAGGAACTACTCTACGTGATGCCATAGCGGAGCTATGAGCATCATGGATAGATTGTTGGTTGCTCTGGTCTTGTTGAGCACCCTTCTCATCAAACAGAACGGGGGAAAGATGTACACGTCCATGTTGTCCCACCGTTGTTGGAATGCATCTTGCCTGAGAGTTTGAGGGTCCGGGACTGGGAAACAGTAGAGCAAGAGCCTGAAGTTCAGGGAGATCATGAACAGATCCAGAGTTGGGGAACCCCCACAAAGTCAGGACTTTGTTGGCTATCAGATGATTCAAAGACCACTCGGAGCCCACGATCTGAGTCACTCTCCTCAGATTGTCCATGAGCACATTCCTCATGCCCAGAATGAAGCGAGCTGATAGGCACACTGAGTTCTCTTCTGTTCATCTTAGCATCTCTACTGCTAGATGGCAAAGGGGCTGTGAAAAGGTACTACCTTGTTTATTTACATAAACCACTGTGGCCGCGGGGGCAGCCCCTGTGGCCGCGGGGGCAGCCCCTGTGGCCGCTGGGGCATAAAAACAATTAGAATAGCACCAACGTTATCCCTGCGTGTCGTAAGAGGCGACTAAAAGGGATGGGACGAGGGGGCTGGGAACCCCCTCTCCTGTATCTACACCCTGTGAGACATCAACAAAGAGATGGAGCAACATCAGGAGCAGAGGTTTGAGACAACATATCAGAAGCCTCTGTCACAACAATGTCGACGATAGACAGAGGATAAATCTCTGCTACCGTCGGCGATTGTTGGACAGCTGCTCCCAACTTGATCATGTCAAACAGAGCTTCCTTGGAGGGCGAACCCTGTAGCCCCAAGGAAACCCAAAGCTGTAATAAATCATTATTATCCACAGTCAAAGAAATATCCTCCTCCGGGGGAGGATGAGGAGCTGCCTCGCTATGGGAGGCAACTCCCTCTCCCACACCCCGGGATCAGTCAACAGAACTACGGTCTACGCTACCACTCGACGGCTTCTCGGGAGAAACCGATCGAGTGGGAGCTCCGGAGGAGGTTTGGGCAACGGAGGAAGAGTCCTTGGGATTTTCTCTTTTCAAAGAAACCTTTGAAGGAGAAATATCCCGTTTGGACTTCTTCTTCCGGCGCCGAGAAAACCTCTCCCACTGGGAGGCAGACCACTCCCTACACTCACCACATACTTAACACTATCACACCATTGGCCCCTACAATGAGGAAACAAGGTGTGGGGATCCGTGTCGACCGCCGACATAAATGTACCACAAGGGCGGTCAGGTAAACCACGACACTTAGGCATGATGGCAGAGGCCAACTTCAAAACACTCTGGAAAAAGAAAAAGCAAAGAAAGAATAATAATGGCTGATCAACAAAAGCGAGGGTGAAAGCGGACACGTCCGACCGTCACCCGAGCCGATAGCAAAGTGAGCCAAATCACAGGTGTGTGTGAGGGGGGGGGGGGGGTGTTAGCATGCTACCCCTCCCTACCCCCCGCTAACTAGCGGTGGGGTAGTATACCCTCGTTAAAAATCTAATGGCTCGTCATTTCAGCTACGCTGAAAGTAATTACTGTACCCATATTAAATAGCGTGGTTTGTATTTCAGTTACGGAACAAATCCCTTTTAAGGTAAAATTAATCAAAAGCTTAGCGCTTACCATAAAACTTATGCCACCAGTTGTCAGCATATATGAAGCAACATAACAGTTACAATTTTGCTTGTTTTCAGTACTGCATTCCATCATGGTATAAAGAAAAGCAAATTAAGAAAATGTACAATATTGTGCTAATCTGCAAAACATCAGAAATTTTTTAATCAATTTTATTTTTCCTAACCATACACACCAGAGGCCTTTAATAGGAGTATGACTTCAGTGAAGCTGGAACTAGCCGTTAAATTTTTAATGAAGTAAACACAGCAGGCTGTCGGGAAGCAGGGAAGCCCTGCCCACCCAAAAGAGAGCACTTATCTTCACTTTGACCTTTGATAGAAGACTTACCCTGAAGAGGTGAGAAGTCCTTACATAACAAAAACTGCTTGGTTTTCTGACCCAGTAAATGTAAACATAAATTAGTTACTTCCTGTAGAGGAGCAAAAGTCATAACTCCTGTTCAACCTCCTAACTACCTGAGCTTAGATATGTCGAAGGTGTTAGGCTAGGCCTTCACTATGTAACCAATGTACTGCCTTTACAGTATACGACTGATGGGAAGGCATACATTCTCCATACTTCCTCTAGTAAATAAGGATGGGGGGAAATACTTCAATATAAACCTATGTAAAGAAAAGGTGCTCTATTCGGTAGCTTACCTATATTGCTTGCCCATTCCAGTTCTATAATGACACAACTGCTAAAACACCAAAAGGGGGAAAGAAGAAAGGAAAAAGGGCCAGATGCTCTACATTTCATTCTTGGACTTAAGTTACAACCACTATCTTAGAGGAGATGCTTCCTGTTTCATGAGGGAGCTAGGCTCTCTACACAGCCTGTTGAGCAGCTATCACAGGTCCCAATGATCATGTGGGTACAATCCTACAGGTAATGTGCGGTGAAGGTTGTCTGGCGTCTACAGACTCCTGCCTTCAGCACTTGTGCCACAGAGATTATTCCTGAAAGAGAGGGTGAAGCCCATTCCTCTGACTTCGTGGGCTTGCACTCTCGATGGACAGCTCGTAGTTCCCTCCTAGGAAGGATAAGTGCATCTAATGGTTTTACAAAGCCAGGAGATACTGTTCTTGGAGACAGGAGATACTGTTCTTGGAGATCAGCTTTTCACCTTACCAGTGGCATGGAAAAGCCTCTTGTGCTCTTGTCTCAAGTGCTAGGTTCTCTTAAGGCATTGAGGTAGTGTCTTAGCACATTAACAGGACAGAAAAGCAAGTTACCCTGATTGCTAGTCTCATCTTTAAGGGAAGAGATGGAGAAGGATTTGAACCTCAAGTCATAGGTTGCTGGGTTTTTTGTCTTCGCCACACTCAGACCCAAAGGATATCAAAATCTTTCATCCCCCAGAATGACTAATGGCATATGATATGCCATGTAGCTCGCCAATCCTTTTCACCGAAGCAAGCGCCAACAAAAACATGGTCTTAGTGTAAGACCTTCTTAAAGGTTTGTACAGCGAGCCCACAGGAGAGGCGGAAACTCTCGTAACATCCCAGGATAGGGGCTTAAGTCCTCTTAGCGGACAGAACTGCTCAAAGCTCCACATCAGCATGGACAGTCTTCAAGAGGAAGAAAAGTCCAGGCCTTTCAGTCTGTAGATTCTGCTAAAGGCTGAGTGCCACTCACAACCTCTATTTAGAAATTTGGAAATTTAGATTACTGCATGTTTTACCTTGGAGAACATCTATATTTCATGTTTCAAATAGTGTTTCTAATTAAAACAATTTATTTTATTGGAAATTTTTTTTTTTCTTTTACTTATGCAGGTACATTCGATTCCTTACGCAACCCTTTTCTGACCATTTATTTACTTTTTATTCAAGAATTTGAAGGAAAGAAATGCTATTTAAATCAGTTTCTGTTTCTCTCAATAGTATTGCTAGTAAATGTTTGCTGCATATTTTTCTAGGTTATATTAATCGTATTTCTTTGTCGGCTCATTCATTTACTGTATTTACAATTTTCATACTATGATTATGCTGAAAGATCCACAGTGTCAGAGACAATAACTAAATATAGCTAAAGCTTAAAATTTTCCCAGAAAATACGAGGACAAATTATATCATACTGGTCATGTCTTACTTATAGGTAGGTATTTGGTACACAACATTGTATATTTTTCTGGATTTGAGGAAAAGGGGTCACACTGTTTAGTAAATAACCTTGAAACATGATGATTATGTCTTTAGGATCCCCAATGTTAAGGAAAATTAATGCTAAAAGCCCATACCTAGCCACACTAAAATAATTTCATCATTCTCTAAAAAATAAAAAAAATTTGAAGCCTGTATTTCTTTGCCTGTTTATTTATATATTTACAATCTTTAGGTTATGGTTATGATGAAAGATGCATAGTTTCGGAGACAATAACTAAATACTAATAAAACATAAAATTTTCCCCAGAAAGTAAGATAATGAGAATATATTGTGCTAGCAACGTGTTATTCATGTGTAAGCATTTGGTACATGTATATTTCTGGATTTGAGAGAAGGGCTCACCATTGCTTAGTAAATAATAACCCTGAAACATGATGATTATGTCCATATGATCCCGAGGGTTGAAGAAATTCACCACTAAAGGCCCTACTTATGCATACTAAAGTCTATCAAACCAATTTCTATAAAAATAACTTTGAAGCCCAATTTTCAAATCATGAAATTGACACTACTTTTTAATATTGATCAATTTTACAATAAAGAGAATTTTATAGCATATAATCTGCGAATTCACTTTTTGGAAAAACAAAAAACTTCCATATGAAAACGGATGCTCTGAAAGTGACTCATATACATTGATGAAATAATATATAAAGTAAAATACAAATGGTAAGAGAATTTCCAATGTACAACATTTACAGAGCATAAATTTTTCTTTCAAATGGTTTTTTAATGAAAAAAATTGATTGAGGAACAAAAAACTGCTAGGAATTTGAAGTGACCCAAAATAGCATTGTTTTAATGGGGCTGAGTTGCATCCCTTACCCCAGACACTGAGAGGAGCTTCTTTCAGCTGTTAGTTGCAGAGGCTCTGACTGGAAAAGTATCCCATTTACAACATTCACAGAAGATTGTCTACTTCCCCTGGTAAACAACTGCAGAGGATCTAGGGTGGTATCCAGGCATCTCCTGCACACTACCTTGTGAAAAGTCTTTTGCTCAGAGGACATGCTGGATACCTCTGCATGTATGGTTAACAGAGAAAGGTTGACTTCTTGGGGTACTTGCACCAGTACCTTGACTAAGAGCATCACCAAGTCAGGAAACCATTCAGCTTGTTGCCACTTGGGAGCCACCAGGATTAGCCTGACATTTGAAGCCATCAACATCTTGTTGAGTATTCATCGTATTTGACAAATAGGACAAATGACATGAGTATCCAGGTTGTCCCAAGGATGTTGGCACATGTCCTCTAGAGCAGCAGATGGATCTGTGAATGGAGAACGAAACACTGGAATATTCTTGTTCAGACATGTTGTGAACAGGTCTATTGTTGTGGAATCCCAACGGGCAAGAAGTCTTTCCACCAAGCAGGAAAGTAGGGACCACTCTTTACCCACTACCTGCTCCTGGCTGGTGAGTGTCTTGCTTGGAATATATACCTTGCTGACAACTCTACTATGTTGTCTAATGCCCAAGTGTGTACAGTACCAGCTATACAGTACCTGCAAAGAGGTTGAGACACCATATCTGACTGCTTGTTGATATAAGACACTATGGTACTGCTGTCCCTCATCAACCCCTACCGAGTGCTTTATCAAACACTGTCAGAGAGACTGCAGAGCTAGATGCACAGCTCTCATCTCTAATTGGTTGATATGCAGGCTCTTCTCATCCTTGGACCACAGCCCTGAGGCAGTTTTGTTTCTCAGGTGTGCGGCCCACCCTTCCTTTGATGAGTCTGTGAACAGCACCATCTCTGGAGGTGGAGAGTTGAGTGGTACTGCCATGGCGAGGTTTTTGTTGTTAAGCAACACTCAATATTGTCCACAGCCACCTGTTCCACTGGAACCTAAAGGTGAGGAGGATCTGTGGCTGCTGACCAGTGTCGCTTCAGTGGCGCAGCTTCTCCAGTGACAAAAGGTGTCCACTTTGTTGATTCTTCTTGAGCAATCAAGAATGTTAGTGCTACCTCTCTTTGTCTGTTGATGTGATTGCTTGATTGAAAGACTCTCACTGCTGATGTATCTATCAAAATACCCAGATACTACATCCGTCTCCTGGCCATAAAATTGACTTCTGACAATTGATCATGATCCCCGAATTGTGGCAAATGGCATGAGGTTTGTCTAGATCCTGGACCAATTGTTTCCTCGAGGACGACAAGATCAACCAGTCGTCCAGATATCGCAGAATGTGAATCATGTTCGAATGGGCCCAAGCTGAGACTAGTGTGAACACCTATGTGAAGACTTGGGGAAGGGTCAACACTCCAAAGCAGAGGACCTTCAGCTGCTACCTGACTCCCAGGAGGATGAAGCGAAGGTACTTTCTGCCAGAAGGATGGATCGGTATTTGAAAATACGTGTCTTTCAGCTTGACAGGAGAGCATAAAGTCATCCTTCTTGATGATGACACAGACCTGAATGGAGTTTGTAGAACAAACTCAGTCGGGGGGAGAGATATCGATGACCGTTTTCCATCCATCCGTCACTTTCTCTAAGCCAGAAGATCCATCTCGAGTTATTTCGTTCGATAGGATGAGGGCTTTCAGTGATTCCGGAGGATGCAGTTGGCATGTCACTGGAGAGCGAGTGAGGGACGGGGAGAGTTGATGAACAGGAGGAGGTATCTGTCTCTGAGGACTTTCACCACCCAACTCTCTGAGACATATCATTGCAACGTAGCCTGATGGCTTGACAGGCATTCACCCAACTCACAGCAGCTGGAGTAGGGGATTGCCAATCTCAACAGCCTCTGGCTCCTTTCCTACATTTGCCCCACTTTCTGGTGCAGCCTAGTTGGGAGTGAAAGAATGGAGACAACTGTCATCGCTTCCTCAAGGTAGTGAGTCCTGGAACTGCAGGTCTAGATCTAGGTTTAGCCGTTATCTTCTTTAGGGCTGCTTACTGGAAGAAGATGAAGAAGCTCTTTGGGCAGAAGATATTGAAGGGCCACGACCTTTAAAGATCATTGTCCTATGGATGAGGGAGTCATGAATCTCCTTTATCCACTTTTCAATCTCTTCTACCAGGAAGAGGGTCGAGATGTCCAGGATCAGTGCATTCCTGAGTGAGAGTGCTGCTGCCTGTCCTATCTCTTCTCATCAGTACCCAGTTTGCCCACTGGTTGGCTGACTGGTGAACCAAGAATGTCACTGCCTTTGTCCCTAAGAGCACAAGGTTGGTGAATCTCTTCATCTCAGGATATGATAAACCCATGGATGAAGTGAAGAACGCTAAGGATCCTGACCACTGGTTGATCCACCTGGGGGCCTGCAGGCTTGACACCACTGCAGATTCCATGACTGTGGATTCGGTGGCAGAGAAGGAAAGGTCCTCGTACTTCAATTTGTCTGCTGTCATGCCTATGGTCAAGGCTGTTGTTGCCGGATGCATCAGAAGAGGTGTTGGAACAGCCTCCTTCAGAACGTTAAACCTCTGCTGTCAAGAGAAGGCTGGAGGCAGGAGCTTTTAGAACCCACTTGATAGTAGTGAATTCTTAGGTCCAGTGAACTGGGAATTTACCAGAAAGAGTGCTCCCTACACAAGCACTAACCATGGAAGCTCAAGGGCAGGCCCGGAGGCCTGAGGGGCATCAAAGCAACGATCAACATTTGTCACCCAGTCTTTGATCGGCTCCATGGCTGCCTCTCTTAGTTCATTCAACTCCCTGATGAGGGAGAGAATTCCAAGAAAGATTGACTCTGACTCAGGGTTCTCAATCTGCACTGGGAGGGTTGAATTGAATTGAATATGGGATTTAGGCATTAAGCCAAGCACTGGGGCATCAAAGGCCATTCAGCGCTATATAACTAAAATCATTCAATCATATCTGTACACTCACAACATTTAGTATCATTTTAACCTTTAATACAAGGTGTCAGGGGATGGGGAACCTTTGCCCAAGGAGCAGGATTGATGGAGGTGGTAGAAGATCCCTCTCTCTCTTCCTGGAGAGAGACCTCTCCAACACGAGAACTACAACTGGTCTATATTTTGTAGGAGAAGAAGGAATTGTGGATTTGGAGTCTCCATAGCCTTGTCGCCCTTCTCACTAGATGTCCTGATCTTAGAGGGTCATGACAGGGAGCAAGACATTGAATGATTGGATCACTCATTGTGCCTCCCCTTGGAAGGACTCCAACATGAACTTAGTTTCTTTTAGGTAGACTCTCTTCACTCTGGCGAGTGTAAAGTTTGTTCTAGATGTCAACTCTCTTCTCCTTCCACATATTTGTAGGAGAATCTTGCCTGGAGTAACAATCCCCAGCCTTAAGGTGTCCTGTTAACACTGACTGATATTATAAAGGTAGTATTGATTAATATCTAATGTAAAAATTACTTTGCTCATCAGTCATTTGTCTCATGTTTTGTGTTTCAGGTTTGTGCAATGCCCTACACCCAGTATTGTTTAAATGACCTAGTGTGATAATACGAATGAGACCTAAAATGTTAGCACCAGAATGGTCCATAAAAAAACCACCCATCAAAATACTGCTACCTGGCATGGATAGCGTAATTATACTGTGGTGTGTATCTGAGTAGGCATGCAATTGACTAAAATACAACCTGATTCATGTCATGACATCAGGGAGGAATTTTTGTGTATAAGCGGTCTGTGATGCATTTGCAAGTACTTGCCTGATAAAAGTGCCATTGATTTTATGAAACCAGTGTAGTAACTTGCCTGTGGTTGACCTGTGAAAGTTACGTTGAGGATTAATGTGTTTGTGGTAAAGTTGTTGTTCAGGTCGTGATTCCTTATTAAAAAAACAAAAATAAAGCATTATTTCTTATCCCCTAAAGGTATAGACAAACTGGCGCTCATATAAGAAGCAAATGTATACTATTATTTCTAGTGTATTGTTTCTGGGTGCTCTTTTTAGCAAAAGCACTTTATTTTTTTTAAATGTGGTAATGTACTGTAGCACATACAATTTCTATTTTTACAGTGAATGTTATCATTGTATTGGTAGATGTATATTTTCAACCTTCATATTTATTTATTTCTTCTATTATAGGAATATTTCATCATTTACTTTACTAAATAAATATTTCTTAAAATCTTTTTTTACTTTTATAATTTATAATCTCATCCTGACTCCCCATCACTTTTTTAAATAAGTGAACTGCAATTTCATAATTCAATTTGTCAGAAAGAAATTTTACCTAAAGAAGGTATCGGTTGCTGGGTCCCCTTGCCCTGACCTATCACCTCTAGGACTATTTATTTAGCAGTGGGTTAGTCAAAATCAGGGTAGCTTACCCGATAAAAAGTCTGTGTGCTTCATCCAGCAATAGCCTGTTAACTATTACTGTACATCGTCCTTGAAACAGATTTCTTGAATGAAAACGGTGTCGGGTCAAAGGGCATGCCTTAACACTGGGCTTTGCCTTGGACTTTTGGTGCTCTGAGGAGACAGGCAACATGGCTGCAACAGAATCTTCATCTCCGGAAAAATGTTATTTTCATTAGTAAAATAAATTTTTGAATATACTTACCCGATAATCATGTAGCTGTCAACTCTGTTGCCGACAGAAATCTACAGTCGGGATACGCCAGCGATCGCTATACAGGTGGGGGTGAACACCACAGCGCCATCTGTGGTCAGGTACTCCAGTACTTCTTGTCAACACCACCTCAATTTTTTCCTCGGTCCACTGGTTCTCTATGGGGAGGAAGGGTGGGTCAATTAAATCATGATTATCGGGTAAGTATATTCAAAAATTTATTTTACTAATGAAAATAACATTTTTCAATATTAATCTTACCCGATAATCATGTAGCTGATTCACACCCAGGGTAGTGGGTGGAGACCAGCATACATGTTAACAAAGAAGCTAAGTATCCCGTATTTTATTTTATTAGTTATTCAAAAATAACATAAAATAAATAAGTACCTGGTAAGGAAGACGACTTGAACCATTACTCTGCCTTTATTAAGTACGTCTTCCTTACTGAGCGTAGCGGTCCTCTTAGGATGTTCAACGACTCTTAGGTGCTGAAGTATAAAGGGCTGCAACCCATACTAAAGGACCTCATCACAACCTTTAACCTCGGCGCTTCTCAAGAAAGAATTGACCACCCGCCAAATCAACAAGGATGTGGAAGGCTTCTTAGCCGACCGTACAACCCATAAAAAGTATTCAAGAGAAAGGTTAAAAAGGTTATGGGATTATGGGAATGTAGTGGCTGAGCCCCCGCCTACTACTGCATTCGTTGCTACGAATGGTCCCAGGGTGTAGCAGTTCTCGTAAAGAGACTGGACATCTTTGAGATAGAATGATGCGAACACTGACTTGCTTCTCCAATAGGTTGCATCCATAACACTCTGCAGAGAACGGTTCTGTTTGAGGGCCACTGAAGTAGCCACAGCTCTCACTTCATGTGTCCTTACCTTCAGCAAAGCAAGGTCTTCTTCCTTCAGATGAGAATGTGCTTCCCTAATCAGGAGCCTGAATAGGTAAGAAACTGAGTTCTTAGACCTTGGAAGAGAAGGCTTCTTGATAGCACAACATAAGGCTTCTGATTGTCCTCGTAAAGGTTATGACCTTTTTAGATAGTACCT
The DNA here is from genome assembly GCF_036898095.1 of Palaemon carinicauda. Taxonomy (NCBI): domain Eukaryota; kingdom Metazoa; phylum Arthropoda; class Malacostraca; order Decapoda; family Palaemonidae; genus Palaemon; species Palaemon carinicauda. The sequence continues at coordinate 74,606,975 of NC_090755.1, forward strand.
AAGAGCTCTAACTGGGCAAAGTACTCTCTCCAGTTCGTCCCCCACCAAGTTGGACAGGCTTGGGATCTCGAACGACTTAGGCCAAGGACGTGAAGGAAGCTCGTTTTAGCAAAAAACCGAGCTGCAAGGAACATGTAGCCGTTTCAGATGTGAAAACTATGTTCCTGCTGAAGGCGTGGATCTCACTTACTCTTTTAGCTGTTGTCAAGCACACGAGGAAAAGAGTTTTTAATGTGAGGTCCTTAAAAGAGGCTGATTGGAGAGGTTCAAATCTTGATGACATAAGGAACCTTAGGACCACGTCTAGATTCCAGCCTGGAGTGGACAACCGACGTTCCTTTGAGATCTCAAAAGACCTAAGGAGGTCCTGTAGATCTTTGTTGGTGGAAAGATCCAAGCCTCTGTGGCGGAAAACCGCTGCCAACATACTTCTGTAACCCTTAATCGTAGGAGCTGAAAGGGATCTTACGTTCCTTAGATGTAACAGGAAGTCAGCAATCTGGGTTACAGTGGTACTGGATAAGGAAACTGCATTGGCCTTGTACCAGCTTCGGAAGACTTCCCCTTTAGACTGATAGACTCTGAGAGTGGATGTCCTCCTTGCTCTGGCAATCGCTCTGGCTGCCTCCTTCGAAAAGCCCCTAGCTCTTGAGAGTCTTTCGAAAGTCTGAAGGCAGTCAGACGAAGAGCGTGGAGGTTTGGATGTACCTTCTTTACGTGAGGTAGACGTAGAAGGTCCACTCCTAGAGGAAGAGTCCTGGGAATGTCGACCAGCCATTGCAGTACCTCTATGAACCATTCTCTCGCGGGCCAGAGCGGAGCCAACCAACGTCAGCCGTGTCCCTTTGCGAGAGGCGAACTTCTGAAGTACCCTGTTGACAATCTTGAACGGCGGGAATGCATACAGGTCGAGATGGGACCAATCCAGCAGAAAAGCATCCACGTGAACTGCTGCTGGGTCTGGAATCGGAGAACAATACAACGGGAGCCTCTAGGTTATCGAGGTAGCGAACAGATCTATGGTTGGCTGACCCCACAGGGCCCAAAGTCTGCTGCAAACATTCTTGTGAAGGGTCCACTCTGTGGGGATGACCTGACCCTTCCGGCTAAGGCGATCTGCCATGACATTCATATCGCCCTGAATGAACCTCGTTACCAGCGTGAGCTTTCGATCTTTTAACCAGATGAGGAGGTCCCTTGCGATCTAGAACAACTTCCACGAATGAGTCCCTCCCTGCTTGGAGATGTAAGCCAAGGCTGTGGTGTTGTCAGAGTCCACCTCCACCACCTTGTTAAGCTGGAGGGACTTGAAGTTTATCAAGGCCAGATGAACCGCCAACAGCTCCTTGCAATAGATGTGAAGTGTCCTTAGCTCCTGATTCCATGTACCCGAGCATTCCTGTCCGTCCAAAGTCGCACCCCAGCCCGTGTCTGATGCGTCAGAGAAGAGACGGCGGTCGGGTTTCTGAACAGCCAAAGGTAGACTTCCTTGAGAAGAAAGCTGTTCTTTCACCACGTGAGAGTAGACCTCCTCTCTTCGGAAACAGGAACTGAGATCGTCTCTAGCGTCATGTCCTTTATCCAGTGAGCCGCTAGATGATACTGAAGGGGGCGGAGGTGGCGTCTCCCTAACTCGATGAACAGGGCCAGCGATGAAAGTGTCCCTGTTAGACTCATCCACTACCTGACTGAGCATCGGTTCCTTCTCAGCATGCTCTGGATGCAATCTAGGGCTTAGTAGATCCTTGGGGCCGACGGAAAAGCCCGAAAAGCTCGACTCTGAAGATCCATACCAAGGTAGACAATGGTCTGGGATGGGACGAGCTGGGACTCCTCAAAATTGACCAGGAGGCCCAGTTCCTTGGTCAGATCCATAGTCCATCTGAGAATCTCCAGACAGCGACGACTTGTGGGAGCTCTTAAAAGCTAGTCGTCTGACGGAGCCGGACACAAGATCATGGTACTGCTGCACAGTCTGTGAACTGTCAACCATGGGGAAGCGAGGAAGTACAGTGACAACCCGAAGCTGTCTAGACTGTCTGGGTCGTACAGACAACTCCTTATCGGGTTGCTGAGGTTGCCGCACTGCGTCACAACAAGTCACTTCTGCTGGTTGTTGAACGTCTTCCCAGTGACACACTGACTCCGTAAACAAAAAAATCCTCTAACAAGGACTAAGCTTGGACTGCATGTCTTGCAACACAGCTCAAGGTCTATGGAAGCAGGTGTGGTAACAGACGGGGTTAGCGACTGAAGTGGAACCATTACCCTCCCTGGAAGCATGTTATGCTTAAATAAAAGTCCATAGGAGGCTAAGCAGCTAAAGGCTCCTCTCCAAATGACAGAGTCCTCAAGGGAATATCAGAAGGAGGGAGAATAGCACTTTCTCATCTACAGGAACCATATCCGAGAAAAGCTAAGTTCTCTCAGTGAGGGTTTCACTGGTGCAAAAGCAGCAGACTAGAAGGCAACGTTATGAAACTGCTTGACAGTCTAGTGAGTTGGCAACAACCAAAGATGTGTGACTGAGAAGCATGTGGTAAGGTATGCAGAGCATGCTGTATGCAGAGCATGCTGTATGTAGAGCATGCTGTAAGGTAAGCAGAGCATGTTGCATGGCGTGCGGCTTATGCTGCATGGGATGAGGCTCATGCTGCATGGGATGAGGCTCATGCTGCATGGTATGAGGCTCATGCTGCATGGGATGAGGCTCATGCTGCAAGGGATGAGGCTTATGCCGCATGCGTTGAGGAGGATGCCGCATAGTATGAGGCTCCTGCCTCATGGGTTGAGGCGGTTGCCGCATAGCATGAGGCTCCTGCCTCATGGTTTGAGGAGGATGCCGCATAGCATGAGGCTCCTCATAGCATGAGACTCCTGCCTCATGGGTTGAGGAGGATGCCGCATAGCATGAGGCTCCTGCCTCATGGGTTGAGGAGGATGCCGCATAGCATGAGGCTGCCTCATGGGTAGAGGAGGTTTGCGTCTGCCTCAAGGGTTGAGGAGGTAGCTGCGCAGAGAGAGGCTCATGCTGTGAAGAATGCGGTTGCTGCATGCGTTGAGGCGGCTGCCTCATAGCATGAGGTTCCTGCCTCAAGAGTTGCGTCTGCCTCAAGGGTTGAGGAGGTGGCTGCGCAGAGAGAGGCTCTTGCCTCAAGAGTTGAGGTTCTTGCCTCAAGAGTTGAGGTTCTTGCCTCAAGAGTTGAGGCTCTTGCCTCAAGAGTTGAGGTTCTTGCCTCAAGAGTTGAGGCTCTTGCCTCAAGAGTTGAGGTTCTTGCCTCAAGAGTTGAGGTTCTTGCCTCAAGAGTTGAGGTTCTTGCCTCAAGAGTTGAGGCTCTTGCCTCAAGAGTTGAGGTTCTCGCCTCAAGAGTTGAGGTTCTTGCCTCAAGAGTGGAGGTGGCTGCCGCAAGAGTTGAGGTTGCTGCCTCAAGGATGGTGGAGGTTCCCGCAACGCAAGAGGTTGCTGCCTCGAGGATGGAGGAGGTTGTCGCAACACATGAGGCTCCTGCCTCAAGGGTAGAGGAGGTTGCTGCAAAGCATAAGGCTCCTGCCTCAAGTGTTGAGGAGGTTGCCGCATAGCAAGAGGCTCCTGCCTCAAGGAAAGTGGAGGTTGCTGCACAGCGCTGGTATCTGGCAACTCCCAATGCGGCAGCTCACGCGTGGAGGTAGGTTGAGGAACCTCAACATCATACGTCTGGCAGGGTGGACTGCGCAGAGGTGGAGGAGCGCTCGCAGGAGGAGGTGTGCTAACCTTCTCTGCCTGAAACTCCTGCATCAACACCTCAAGCTGAGACTGCATTGTCAGCAGCATAGACCACTAGAGTTTAAGAAAGACAACAACAAACGGAGCTACTGTCCGTTGAGACTGAGGGTCTAAAACAGCTGGTGCGGCAACAGACGGAGTTACTGTCTGTTGCGATACCACCTTGCCTCTCTGGGAGGTGTGCAGTTGTCGTACTGCAGCAAGTCCGAACTGACCCAGTGCTAATGGCACCACATAGGAGTTGGACTTGCGCGGAAGGGACCGACTTGCACTTAAAAGCTGCAAGATTTGGTCCATGGTTTCTGCGAGAAACCTCTTCCGCAGACGAGGAATAAAAGGGCTCTCTCGTCTTTGTGTGGGTGGGGTGATCACGTTGGCTACGTGAGTTGGTAACACCCGAAACCACGGAGGGAAACGTCTGTTCGTCGATCAAGGCCTGATGAACCCATAAGTCCTTCGACGTTACTTCTCCCCTGGGCTTGGGAGCTTGTAAGAGGTCCCAGACTAGGCGAACAACTGGCACGAACAGACGAACCCTCGAACGCAACACTGTAACACTTTGCGCTTATCACTTTATCACTTTTGATTTTCTGTTTGCACTTATTTCACTGAACTCGAAACTTTAAGTGGTTTGTACCTGAAACACGCAATTCTATCCTTCATTAAAAGTTAGTAATTGCGAAAACAGTATTACAATGTAACAGAAAAACATAATGAAAGATAAATAATTCAGTGGCTGGAAAAGAGACTAAACACTAGATCAAATAAACTACGTTTAAAATCTCTCACCGCATAAAGCCTGAGAACAAGAATAAAACTCTAGAAACGTTTACCTTCTTCCCCTAAAGAGACTAGGGAGAAGAGCAAAAACGATAACAACGTTACCCGCTTGAACGAAACGTTTATCCTCCTCTCTCTCCCTCCGTCTCTATCTCTCTCTCTCTCTCTCCTGACTTAGCACCTGAGAGAAGAGCCCAATTATATATATCGTTAAAACATATTATTGTTAAAGGAAAAAAACTGAAAGATTTCCCAAATAAAAAGTTCCTTTATTAGAATTAAAACCATTTAAGCTAAGAAAGAATGAACAAAACGCTAGAATCGGTTTACTCTTACTGCAACGTGACACCGTGATAGACTCTCTCTCTATCGTAACGATAGAGCGCAAGTTGAACGTTCTGAACGTCAACAACTGCAGAGACAAAACAAAACGTTAGTTCAACTTTGAAAACAGTACGAGACTATCAAAGAAATTCTTTCAAAAACATTAAAATAGCATATGTTAACAGGTAAAAACGAAATGACGGGCTCAATGTTAATTAACTTCGGTTCCAAGAAAAGACCGCCCACTATTAGGAAAGGTCGAATATAAACAAATATAAAAATTAATTTTAATAAGTTTATAATAAAAGGAAGTTAATCAAAGAGGCCTATAAAAGGCGGAGAGATATAAAATAAATCTATAACTTTTGTTAAGCAAAATTAAGAGAGTCTATACTCTCTTCGACACCAACACTTCCGTCTAAGGGAAGGGTCGGCCATTTAAAAGTGAAAGAGAGTTCATACTCTCTTCGTACCAAAATTAAATAAAAAATTAAATCAAATTAATTCCAAAAACTTGCTAAGCTAATGATATAGCTTCCTGAATAGCGAAGGCTAAACTCTAGAGCAAATACATCACCAAATCGTGAGCAATAACTCCAGAATCAACAGCGTATCCATGTAGGTCTAGCCGGAGGCACGACAGAGGAAAAATTGAGGTGGTGTTGACAAGAAGTACTGGAGTACCTGACCACAGATGGCGCTGTGGTGTTCACCCCCACCTGTATAGCGATCGCTGGCGTATCCCGACCGTAGATTTCTGTCGGCAACAGAGTTGACAGCTACATGATTATCGGGTAAGATTAATATTGAAGATGAAGGCTTATGACTTCTATTCATCCTGACCAGTAGTGCCCTTAGTACGTAACTCCCTAACAGGAATTACTACTTGAGGCAAGGGCCTTTGCCCTTGAACCTCACACCTGAACTCTTCCCATGGGGGAAGATTTCAGTGCAAAACTACTTCTCTTACAAAACCATGCAGACTAACATGGAGTTGTCTCAGAAGACTTCTCCAAATTGGTAGTCCTGTTGTTTAATAATCTCCTCTCCCTAGTGACAGGCAGCTCCTCAGCAGGGGAAGAAGAGGATGTGGGATTAGAAGGAGGGGACAGGAAGCAACAACGCTTTTCTTTCACCACAGTCGAGGCTTCCATAGCTGACAGGTTCTCAGCAACAAGTGATGGTTCGTCAACAACAGCAAGGGACACATCCACGGGTGCCCTTCCACCACTCTCCTCTACAGGCAGAAGAGGAGCTGCAGCAGGGCAAGAAGATTTCTGCAACCTAACTGCAGCTAATACCTCCAGAAGCTTCTCCACTGAAGGAACACAATCAGTACCAAGGGCAGGGCAGGTCCAGGTCCTAGCAAGGGTCATCAACAGTTATGGGGGATTATTACTTTAGCTAAAGAATGGTAATACAGTATTCCTATCAAGCCCAAAGAACTCCATAATGGCAGGGCAGAGGTTTCCTTCTTCCTTTTCCCTCCACCAACAGCTACCGCCTCAGAAGGAGAAGAGGAAGAGCACGAAGTGACCTTCAAACCCAGAGAAAAAAACCTGATAGCTTCTTGGGTATCAATTTGGGAGTACCCAAAACTAAATCTGAAGAATCCCTCTTCAGCTTCTTCTTATACTTCTTCAAGAACTCAACCCACTGCAGTGAAGGCCACTCGCTACGCTCAGGACAGGGGAATTCCCGCAAACAGGAATATCCCCTACGGCAGTTACACAGTTCATGAGGGTTAACTTCCGACTTACTCATATACCAGCCACAGCCCTTTCCAGGCTTTACGGGACACAGCTGCATGTCTGACCACGGAGCCACCCTCATCCACCAACAAATACACAATCTAGAAAAAAAAAATCAGAACAATTAAAATTTCAGATAAGCGCCGGCAAGTACAGTGAATGTGAAGCCAGCTGTGTTTACTTCATTAATAGTTTAAGGGCCGATTCCAAGTACGCTGAAGTCATATTCCTTTTAAGAATCTCAGGCTTGTATTATGTGTAGGAACAAATAATTTTTAAGGCAAACCTTACCATAAACAGTGGTGATCTCTCATCAGGTAACAAGCATCACAGGTGCGGCAATGTGAAGCCTGTCTTGGAACCTGCTTTTCACATTCTCCACAAATCCTCCAGGCACCAGATTCAATTATTTCTCCATAAAGCTGTTCATCAGCTGTGCTCCTTGGTTCAAATCCTGCACATGATGTAGCCTGTACTAGATACATGGAAGTGCATGAAATCCACATGAAAATAACCAATACAAGGTTTTCGTATGGACTAATTTTCAGGTAAGGGATAACTTGAGTGGAATATATGACAAGAAGTAAAAATACAGAGACAAGTAACCACACCAAAAAGAACTTGGTTCTTGCATGCTTTTTTACACGTTTCCCTTCACTACTTCCATACAATGAGGCACTTTGTAGAGATGCTTTTTTTCTGAAAAGTCTATGAATCGAAAAAATCACAGCCGGAAAAATTATTATGTATGAGATGAATGCCATTGCCCAAGATATGCAGGCAAGTAGCATGATGCAGGGTACCAGCAAAACTGCGCCAAATATATCAAAAGGAACCCGTCTTGCTCCTCCTGGCCAAGGAATTCTGAAACGATCAGATACAGTGCTCCATAATTTTTTGGTTGTTCTCTCGTCAACAGGATTTAGTTTTATCAACCTGAAAAATGGAATGAGATATAAAAGTGTTAGCAGTTTTCATTTTAAAAATTATTCATGATCTGCATCTTATCTTACTTGACCTGAAGGAGAAAATCTGAGTAATTTTGTTTTCCTCTATTGTATTATCTTCAAATGGAGACATTTCCTTCAGGTATACTGATATAATTCAAGAACAGCTCTATTAATATCATAATGATGAACATGGATTACTGAGCTATTTACTAGATTATTGGTGACAAACCATCTCAAAATAAATTTTGAAAAATGGGATTCCAAATTGTAAGCTAATTACCTATCTTACACTATAACCCCAACACCATGTAATTAAAATGATAATTCCTTAAATATGACAAATTTGAGAGTAATTTGTATTTTCCTAACTAAACAAACCTTGAGCTCTTTACTATGGATATATTTCTTTGAATAAGCTTAAACTAACCTAAAACTTTTTGCAAGGTATAATCATCCACCACTAATTAGCAGGGTGGTAGCGGGGGGTAGACCAGCCAACTTGCTCACACACACACCGGTTATATGACATCCCTTTTTATTGCAGGCCGGACTTGAAGGGAGATAGATGCTGGTGGGGCAAGGATAAGTAAAAATGTCAAGGTTTGTATAGTTTGGAAAAATACAAATTAATTCTAAATTTGTCACTTGTTCCAAAACCTTATACAAACCCATTCGCTCTTTACCATGGCGACTCCCCTTTAGGTGGGTGGAAGTCCTGACCCAACTGGCTGGGAATTTTGACACGAGGTGCAACTCTGTGCTTTGCACAAGCGTAATAAGAGGCACACTGACACCTCGCTAATTCTAATGCATGTGTGAGAGCTGACAGCCTAGTCAATAACTATACGTGTGTGAGAACTAAGTACCGTGACTTGACCAAGAAAGGCTTCTTGGAGCATTTCAGCTTGTGCTGTATCTTCTCCTATGTAATGAATGATGGTTTCTATTCATTTCAGAATAAATACAAATTGCTTAAAATGTGATTTGTTCCTACACATAATACAAACTAACAACCTTTTATAGGGGACATCCAAGGAAGGGATGAAGTACCAATGACCAAAACTGGCTTGGTAAACTGACACAGGAAATGACAATGAAATTTAGTCCTAAGGAGGAGCGAAAGTCATGACTCCTGTCAACCCCTTAACTTTCTGTGCATTGGGATACAACAGGAGTCAGAGCAGGCCATTACCATATATGGCAGGTCGATGAAGAATCTATATCGTACAGGATATGCTGTCAACTGTAGTATAGGCACTAAGAGATAAATGTGTATGTATACAACAGGTCCATCATCCACCTTGCTTAAAGGATGAGGTAAATATTTCATTAAAATTTAAAATTGTAAAGAAAAGTCCCAATGGTGCACAGCTTACCCACATCTAACATCCGGTCCAGCAACATAACGGTACAACTGCTGTATCCTAAGAGAAGGGAAGAGGAAGAGAAAAACTACCCATCATTCTTATCTTTCACTCTTGACTTATGTCACAGACGTTATCTAAGACAAGATGGTACTTGCCCCGTGATGGACCTGGGTTCGTTACACCACCTGCTGAGCGGCTACCACCTGTACCAAGGAAAGGTATTCCAGGACCGGTGGAAATTTTCCTATGGGTAATTGGCAGTGAAGACTGTCTTGCATTCCAGACTTCATGACCTGCTCCACAGACAGATTCTTTGTGAAGGCTAAGGTTGACCCAATTCCCCTGATTTCACGTGCCCTCCTCCTCTAGTGTCTATCTCCTAACACATCATTCAGTGAGAAGGAGCCTTTGATGGCTTTCCCAAAACCATGCTGAGATTGGTGTCTTAACATTCCCAGAGCTTAGGAAAAGTCTCTGGTAGTTTGAAGTGCTGAGTTCTGAGTTAGCGTTTTAACTGCCCTCCCAGGTTGAAGCCGTAAATTGTCTCGATTGTTAGTTGCTTCCTCCAGGGAGGAGACGGAAAAGGTGTTAAATCTATGATTCTGAATCGCCAGGTTCTGTGTTTTTCCATCCCACGGTATGACCAACAGCATACAAAATGCCATGTTACACTCTTACTCTCTTCACTGATGTTGAGGCAAGCAAGAACACAAGTCTTCAATATTAGTTTGCAATCTGTCAGCCCAAGGAGACGCTTGTATGGGGCCCTCATGAGGTCGAAGGACTTTGTGACATCCTATTCAGAAGGACAAGTGTTCAAAGCTCTTTGGAGCATGGAAAAGCCGTTCAGTCTGAGTACAGTAATGCCTCACAACACAAAATTAATTGGTTCCATAGTGGCTTTCGTAACATAATTTTTTTGCCTTGTGAATCGCCTTTTACATGTAAATAGACTAATTTGTTCCAGATCCTACAAAAACACCACATTAAATGACTATAAAAAGAATACACTCCACTATACAGTACTCAACAAATGACTAATATTATTTGAATCATTCAATAACAACTTGACCATTGGTTACCTGTAAAAGAAATGTATAATTAGAGCAAATAGTAAAAATACAGTTAAACAGTAAAAATACAGTAACAAAAATGTGGAACCTTACCTTTGGAGTGCGGCAATGTTCGAGAGCGAAGTGGCGGGGCGGTAGAGTTGGATGACAAACAATAGAAAATGTTAACAAGTGTCAGAAAACGTAAACACTTAACTTTACAAAACAGATTAATAAATGACAGAAAATATTAACACTTAATTCTGGGAAACACATTAACAAATGGCAGGAAATATTAACACAACTTTACAATAAACTTAAAATCAAATTTTTTTTTTTTTGCCTTTTTCTAATTTTGTGTTCTGTTTTTTTACTTTACATTTTGTATTTTCTAAATTTAATTACCTATTTTCCTCATCACTGCCACTTTTCTTTCATTTTTTATCTTGCACTTGGTCTGCTTGTACCAAAAGCCTCTTTTTAAAAGAAATTGTCCAAAGAAGCTTGTTTCTGCTTGCTTCTTAAAATTTTCCTGAAATGACTCAAGCAAACGTCATTTACATATTCAAGCGAACGACCTGTGATCACTTTTTCTGGGTGTCTCTTTTCTACAAGAACCACCATTTTATAGTAGCCAGCTAGACCCTACTGTACTTAATTTCTACGGTTGTCAGTGGGTCATCCTCCTCCCCCTCACTGATAGGGAACTGTTTCAGAACTTTGTTCAGTTGCATGGCCTCCAACTCCTTTAGGTCATCTGTAGTACAGTAAGTTCCTCTTGGTGCTCCTCGATAAGCTTGTTGATGTCGGCCTCATCATCTTCCAAATCCACGTTCGTCCAAAGTGTAACGATCTCGGCAACCTCAGATTGAGCACCAGGTTTGTCTAAACTTGGCCTTCGTGAAAGTTTGATTGATGATTTTGAGACATATCACAATATCGAAATGCTCCTTCCAAAATTGACGAAGGGTGTAGAGTTTTTTAAAGTTTGAAATCACTTGCTGGTCCATGGGCTGGAGGAGAGGGGTGGTGTTAGATGGAAAATAGAGAACCTTGATGAATGAATACTGTGCTAGGATTTTCTCAAGGTCAGGAGGGTGAGCAGGGGCATTGTCCAACACCAGCAGGCATATCAGAGGGAGACGCTTCTCTTCCAAATATTTTTTCCGTTGGGCCGAAACAAACATTTACCCAGTCGGTAAACAAGTGTCTTGTTACCCAGGCTTTGCATTAGCCCTCCACAACACTTGAAGACTCTCTTTAATCACTTTGTGGGCCTTGAAGACTCGAGGAGTATCGGAGAGATACACCAGCAGGGGTTTCAACTTACAATCCCCACTGGCGTTTGCACAGAGTGCAAGGTTAAGCCTGTCTTTCATAGGCTTATGCCTGGGTAGCCTCTTTTCTTCTATCCGTGATGTACATTCGACAAGGCAATTTATTTTAAAAAAGGGATTTTGACGATGGGAAAACCTATTTCTGGGCTAGGGACCTGTGTCGCCCAGTGAAATGCTCCTTATAGCACCATTTTTAAGGTATAAATACTGCTAAATATACCAGAGAAAAAAGTTGCATGGAATGCCAGGAATATACCCAGCTTGCTCACCCTTATAGGGCGTCGGTATATTAACTGGGGCGGGTTAAAACCACTATCAGAGGTCCCTTACCAATTAGTCTTCTCCTTCCTCAACATCCCCCGTTACTACGAGGTGCCAGGAGCATAGTTATGCCCCTGACATCGTGAGTCGACATGTTTGGTGAGGATCTGGATTCAGGTCATGTTCTCATCAACTTTACTGAGTGCTCTACCAAACTCTGTTGGAAAGCTTGCAGAGCTAAAAGGGCAGCTCGTATTTTCAGGAGATTGCATTGCAGACCTCTTCGTTGGAGAGTCCTGAGGCAATGTCATCCCTTAGGTGTGTGTCCCCACCCCTCCTTCGAGCATCTGTGAACAGCAGCATCTTTAAAGGAGGGGAGTTGACAAAAACTTCCTTGATGGAGTTTCCATCAACCAACCACCCCTTAAGAATCTCCCCCATTGCTGTATTCACCATTACCAACTAGTCAGGAGGGTCGGTGACGGCTGGCCAGTGATGCTTTAGGCACCCCTGTAGCTATCACTGGTGAAGACCCCTGTAAGGAATGAGTTTCCACGATGATGAAATATGTCCTAGAAGATGATGCCACTGACATACCTGTAAATGATTGAATTGTAAAAAACGGTTATCATGCAACCTCCGCAAGTTTGTTGATACGATTCGGAAAGATTACCGCTGCTACCATGTCTATAAACATCCCCAGGTACTCTGTCTTTCTCTTGGTATTGAGACAAGGATTCTTCCAATTTACAACAATTCACAGACTGTAGCAAAAGGTTAGAAGTCTGTCTCGTTCCTGGAATACCGTCTTTCTGTAAGGAATAGGATCATCCAACCGTTGAGATATCTCAGGAGGTAAATTACGATTAAATGGGCCCAGGCTAAGATTAGTGTGACCATCCTAGTGAACACCAGTGGAAAGGTGGATACTTTGAAGCCCAAGACTTTGAACTGATGCATCACTCCACTGACGAAGCATAAGCACTTTCTGTTTGATCAAGGGAAGGGCATCTGAAAATATGTGTCCTACAGGTCTCGCCAAGTAAGAAGTTCTGCATACACTTCCATCTTGAACGGAGACTGTAGAACAAACTCGTTCAGAGGAGAGAGTTCGATCACCGGTCTCCATGCTTGTGTTAACTTCTCCACCAGAAGCCAGGAGACCCGTCTCAGGCCACTTCTTGCTCATTGGATCCTTTTATTATCATTGTCATTGCTGAATCGATAGACAGTAGCTATGGAGTCACCAAAGTGTCTTGGGAACATCCCAAAACAGTAGAGGGACAATAGTGGATGGTAACATCTTGACCTGTAGTGCTCATTCTAGGTCTTGTAAGAGATATAGTGGAGGTAGAATGAGCTTGAGCTCCCATACCTAGTACCATAACTCCTTCCAGAGATAAGCTTGGTATGGTACTTCTCATCTCCTGAAAACATGCGGAGGGATCAGTGGATGTCTCGTGAGACTTGAGCCATTTGGTTGTCCTGTGCTTTGGTGATTTCTTCCTTCTGTTCAGATAGGCCCTCACTATTTCCGACCCTTTGAAGAACGAGAGAACAAATGAATGTTCAAGGAGAAAAGGAAGCAGGAGGCCTTTAAAGTATTCTTACGGGTCATACCTGTGCTCGTCTTTGTAAGAACCAAGCACCAGTAGCGGGTGAGCCAAAGTTGCTGGAGCGTATGCTCTTTCTTGCAGGAACCAAACACAGGAAGTTAGAGCATATGACTGTTCTCATGGAAACAGTGCACCAGGAGCTAGTACAAGTGCCCTTTCTCATGAGAACCAAGCACCAGGAAGCCGTATCGCCCCAAAGAGGTATCCTAACCAAAGTTATCACTGAAGCATACAGAGGTAGGAAAGTGAAAATGGGTGCCTCCTTCTTGACCAGCAATGATCATGTGCTCAGTGTAGCTTAGGGCAGATCACTTGAGCAAGAGCGTAAGATCTTTATCTTGTACTAAAACCTTCCTTACTTTGGGTTGGTTATAGTGCAGTACTGCTCCTACCACAAATCTATGCAGAGGAAACTATCTTGCTGGGAGAGAACACAACCAGAACATTCCAAAAAGACCAAACATCACCTAACCCAACAATTATGTTTGCTGATCTCTCGTTCTGTGACCCAAAAGTAATGGAAGAGTGAGTGCACCACATACGGTACCAAAAATTATTCTCGGGAAATGGAACGTTGCCGAAACATAGTCTCTTGCCTCGTGTCCAAAGCAAGAATGTACTACAGTCGTTCTCCCAAGAAAATATGTTCCGAGTACTTGCCATCCCTACCATGCATGCAGTCACTCTTATACTACCAAGCACTCTCATCGCTACATCAGGGTGATCTTGATTTAGCCGATTGTAAGCGTGTCCGAGGAGCACTCGAATTGATCATGTTCATTTGCCACTCTTACCAAAGTATACTTGTTATTATCTCGCTTCTTGAAAAACTATCAATTATCACCAGCTTTTGTTCAACACACATATCTACCAGTCTCTAACCACTCTCATTTTCATCTAGTACACCACACTTCCCAATGACACCTACCTCTTCATCACCAACTCTGGCATTTAAGTCACCCATCATAACTACATAATTCCTTCTACACACCTAGTTAATTCATTCTAGAATTCATTTCACTTTTCTTCATTTTTTCACAACCTGGCTCATATGCACTAACAAAAGCCCAACATTCCCTAACCAACCTGACCCTTACCAACATTAACCTACATGATATCTCCTTCCTTTACACTACTTTATTAGTCATCCATTCACTCAGCAATAAAGCCACACCCTCTCTTGCTCCTCCCCTTTCAATCCCAGACATTCTACCTGCCACTTCAACAAACATCACTTCACCCCTTCCCTTTAATCTTTGTCTCATGCAAGGCCAATACATTCATCCTTCTATTCCAAAACATACTTACAATCTCCCATCTTTTACTCTCTATCGTACTACATCAATGCATATTCAGATACCCTAAAACTAGAGTGCGGGGAGCGGTCACTCTTTCCAAAGCTCCTCTTCTTTGATATCTCTCAGGAATTAAAATAAAAGAGAGGGAGTTCACAGTACCCTCATCCTGTCCCTTTTAGTTGTCTCTTATGACACGTAGGGATATGTTGGGGCTATTTTAATCGTTGTTATGCCCTGCGGACATTAACCTATTAATGGTCGATGGTTTGTATTATGTTCAGTAACAAATGAAGTCTATAGTAGATATGACAAATTCGTATATAATTTGTATTTTTCCTAACTATACAAACCTTAGCTATTTAATAGGGGTATTACTTTCGGCGTAGCTGAAATGACGAGCCATTAATTTTTAACGAGGGTTTACTACCCACACCGCTAGTTAACGGGGGTAGGGGAGGGTATTATTATTATTATTATTATTATTATTATTACTTACTAAGCTACAACCCTAGTTGGAAAAGCAGTATGCTATAAGCCCAGGGGCTCCAACAGGGAAAATAGCTCAGTGCGGAAAGGAAAAAAGGAAAATAAAATATTCTAAGAAGAGTAACAACAATAAATATCTCCTATATAAACTATAAAAACTTTAACAAAACAAGAGGAAGAGAAATAAGATAGGAGAGTGTGCTCGAGTGTACCCTCAAGCAAGAGAACTCTAACCCAAGACAGTGAAAGGCCATGGTACAGAGGCTATGGCACTACCCAAGACTAGAGAACAGTGGTTTGATTTTGGAGTGTCCTTCTCCTAGAAGAGCTGCTTACCATAGCTAAAGAGTCTCTTCTACCCTTACCAAGAGGTAAGTTTGCTTAAATAGCTAAGGTTTGTATAGTTAGGAAAAATACAAATTACCGGATATCTACAAATTTGTCATTTGTTCCGTAACTGGAATCCAGACCACGCTATTTAATAGGGGTGACTCACCCATTAGGAAGGGTGGATGTCCCAGCCAGTCTGGCTTTTGGCTTTGCCCAGAGGCTCCTTATTTGAGTGTGTAAGCACCGAAGAAATAAGGAGTCCCTGCACGTTGCTAAAACCTTGCTACGCAAGGTCTGCGGCCTACACAAGCTGTGTGTGAAGGTATGAAGAAGTGTGACTCATCCTAGAAAGTTGTTCTGAAGTTCTTTAGAGGGAAACTTGTAGACTAGGACTTTCCCAATACCACCTCGTCAGGGTATGGGGACGTAACAGTCTTAATCTTAACACTAAGAACACAAGGGAGCATGGTTTACCTGCAGTAGTTTGAGGTCAGCTATGCAGAGAACCCAGGATGCTGCTTTCCCCAAGAGAGGGGATGATGAAGAAAAGAATAAGGGCCAGTCAAACCTTTTCATTCATGCAGACTAAAACTGGTAACAATGCCCTCAACCTTCTGCTACTTGTCCAATAAGGAGCTTGAGGTTTTAAACCAGCTGTTGTGCAGCCACCACAGGACCGATAGAGAATGTATCGAGTTTCCTGTGGGTCACGTCTTGCAGGTAGTGGGATGCGAACGTTGTTTGACGTTTCCATACCCCAGCTTGAAGAACCTGCGTCACTGAAAAATTTCTTTTAAAGGCCAGAGACGTAGTTATGCCCCTGACATCATGTGCTCTGTGTTAATCCGTGGTATCAATTGGGTATCATACAGACACCTAAAGTCACTGTAAAATACTTTCTATTTTGAGAAAGGATACAAAGCCGCCGGGCTAACTTCTGCCAGACACACAGTTGCACAGTGACGCTTACCAAAACAAAACATTACAGAAAACGTGCGTGAGGAGCACTTGATAGGGGTAACTAATGTAACAGATTCCCCTTACTTTTAAGAAAAAAATAAAAAAGTGACGTTTGTTGAAGAATACAAATTATAGGATATGAATTTCATGAAATAATTACAATGTTTCAATTTCAAACACTTTCATAAGGTTGTAGGGATTAACCCCCTTTTTGGTAAGAATATCAGCTAATTGATACTGTGATTCCATCCATTTTATTTGAAGTTCTCCTTCATGAATCATTTCTTTCAGAACTGCCATGTCAATCCTCAACCGTTTCTCAGATACATTTTTCGTGGAATAAACATTATCATATAATGAGTGATTGTCTACGATCAATTGAATTGGGATTAAGTTCTTAGCCGAATTGAAGATAACTTGAGATAAAACATTTCCAATATAAAATGCAGTATCGACTGCCTCTGTGGCTGATAGTGTCTCTGCAGCCAAAGTGCTCTTGACGACTCGTTTAATTTTCTTGGATTCCCAATGCAAAGGACAGCTCTTGTTTTTTTCTCCAGCAAGAAAAACTATGAAACCAGCTGCGCTGCTGGCACCATCAGGAAGGTTACCATGAGAGGCGTCACTGTAAACAAAAAGTCTGCACTTCTTTAAGTCACCCAGTTTCGGAAAGAAATAGAACTCTCGAATGTGGTCGCCTTTCTGAGGCACTTGTTTGCTTGCAATAAGTGTTCAACTCTAGGATTTGTCATACTGCAATTCAGTTCTAATACTTCATAAGAGATATCAGGACGAGTGTTTGTGCTCAACCATCCAAGTTGTCCGACAATACTTCTGAGATTTTCTATTTCATCCTTATTGCATTTTGAACTTTTATTTAGTGCCCTCTCTGAATTGATTTCTATAGGGGAAATTGACTGACTATATCTTTTTTGATCTACAATGATTCCATTTTTGTTTTCAGTAACATCCCATCCAATGTACTTGAAAATATTTTGTGATTTCTGTCCAACATTAAACTTTTGATGAATTTTGTTAATAACCATGTTCTTGAATCTTTCCGTTCCTCCCCACATAAAGTCATCCACGTGCATGACAAATACACCTTCAAGTTCACCTTCATAAAACCAGTAGAAAGCAGAAGGGTCGGTTTTCACCTGAGTGCACCCTATTTGTAATAGGAATGTTCGCATAGTCAAATACCAGTTACGTGCTGCATCTGTAAGTCCATACACACACTTGTTCAATTTCCACAGTGTGTCATCTTCACACTTTGCTTCTTTGGGAGGTTTAATGAACACTTCTCTATTGGACTCTGTGCTCTGTAAAAACGCGGCTTTTATATCAATTGAATTAATGTTCCATCCTTTGGATGTTACAATTACCATTAATGTTCTCAGAATTTCTTTAGAAACTGTAGGTGAATCTGACTGTAATTGCTCTTCTTCCTCGAACTCCCTTGCTACTAGCCTTGCCTTCATTTGCTTTGACCCATCTCCTGCTTGCTTCTCTGTCAAAACCCATCTCACTGATAGGAATCTCAGTCCTTCATCTTTCACCTCTTTGTAAACATTCAAGTTTTTCCAATTTTCTAATTCTTTCTCTTTTGCTTCTTTTTTTTTCAATACTTTCAAGTTTGTGTTCCTTTTTGTTCTCTTTCTTTGGCTTGACATCTATCGAAATTTGATCATTCGTTGATTCATTCATTATGTCATTTTGATTGGCCTCCTCAACATGGCAATAATCTTCTACATCATTGTTTCAATCTATTGCCATACTTGTACCATCATCAAACATCAAATTCCTCCAATTACAATATTGACCTGTAGCTTTTCCTGCCCAACTCTGAACAACTGCATTTTTCCATTCATCTTTACCGTTCAATTTTATCTTAATCGCATGACCAACTTTCGGTATGTCTGTGTCCGAACGAATTACTTTGTTAGGAAGCTCTTTGATAAATTCTTCATTATTAGTTTGATTTTGATCTTCAGTTTCTCTTTGAGTTACAATGTCGATACTGGTTAGTTTATTGTTGCTTTGTTCTTCATATTTACTCTTTTCATTTTTCAAATCTGATGAATCTTTACTAAAATCATAAGGAGCATGTTGAACTCTTGTTTCATGAGCTTTTACTAAATATGAACTATATTTCAATATGACAGTTTTGCCATCCTTACCAATTACTGTAGCAGGTCCTCTCCATTCAGCATTATCATCTCTTTTGAAATATATCAAATCTCCGTTGTTGAACTCTTTTCTGGATGCTCTTGTTTGATGTCTTAAAGCCCGCCGAATCTTCTCCGATGTTTCAGCAGTAATAAATGCTTTTCGTGCGCTGTGTGCCGCATTAAGATGTTTGGCGACAGTTTCGCTTGATGTTGTGCCTTCCAACGCTGGCAATGTGTCATTCATGGCACATGGCAACCTGGGATTGCGTCCGAACACAAGTTGAAATGGACTATAGCCGTCTATCATTTGGAGGCTGTTATTAGCATTGACAGCCCATACTACTGCTGTTTCTAACTTCATCTTTGGATCTTCACTCATCATTTTCTTTATCATTTCATCAATAACACAGTGATTCCGTTCACATAACCCATTACTGAAAGGACTTTCGGCTGCTGTGTGAAGGACCTGAATGTTCAAATACTCACATAAATCTAAGAACACTGAGTTGGCGAACTCACCGCCATTATCACACAAGTACTTCGATGGAGCACCTAATCCTGTTCCTATCCAAATCTCCATAATTTTGTCAACAACCCCCTGAGGGTCTTTACTTTTTATTAGGCCTGTTTTCGAAAATCGAGCAGCCATATCAATCATATGTAATAGGTATATTTCACCTTTTTTCCACTCCTTTAAATCAAGTGCTACATCATTAAATTCTTTTCCAAGATTAAAACCTACTACTGGTCTAGGTGGTGTTCTTTTAAACTTTATGCATACTTCATATTCATTTGATATTTCCTGTCCATATTTAAAACAATCTTGATCAGTTATACCACCATCAATCAACAACTTCCTCAATCTCTCATAACTAGGATGACCAAATTGTTGATGAATCTTCCTCATTTTTTACTTTTTTTCTTTTTCACCTCCAAATATGGTGAAAGCAACTGTCTCAATTTTCACTTTTGTTTTATCAAGCAATGGAATTTTATAGTGGCCAGTAGTAGTTTTATCTAGTTTTATTACCCTTCCAAGAATTTGTGCCATATCAGTTTTGAAGTTGATAACAGCATTACAGCTACTTAATGTAGTTTTGCTTATCAACAGAGGAATTGCGCATTCTACTACCTCAACTCCAATTCTCGTCTTGATGCCAGCAATTGTAACAGGCAAAATGACCCTTTTTAATGATTTATAAATCTGTCCATCACCAAACTTGAATTTCGTATTACTTTCTTCTTCCTCTACTTCTTGTAATTCTTTATGGTCCAATGAATCCAGAAATGTGCGGTACCAGTCTATTCCGCATACTGTTGAGCTGCACGCTGAATCTAACACTCCATAGTTAAATGATTCAATTAATGTATTCCCAGAAGTATTACTTGTAAAAATTTCTATAGTGAACTTCTTTATTTCCCTCATTTTTATCCTCTTTCTTCCCTTCATTTTGATTAACATATATATTATGAGGGCATGATGCTGCTAGATGTAAAGTTGAGCCACATACATAGCACTTTCTAACAAAATCTTGATGTTCACTGTTCCTCCAATTACTTCTACCTCGACTACGACCTCTAAGGTAGCGATTACTGTACGTCTATTGTCATTCCATCTATACCTTCCATGACCCGAGAGATAAGCTTCCTCGGCTACTAATGCAATTTCCACATTTTCCACCTTTATTGCCACTGCAGCATCAGATTTGGAAACCGAGGTCTCATTTTTATCTACCATGGAAAAACATTCTTGGCTCTCAAAAAATTTTATTAGAGCCTCTTTCATATTATCGTTCATTTCTACTGGTTTTTCAAATGACACCGCCGTTAACACTATCTGTTTTTGTTGTGTATCCAATGCTGCATTGTCTAGTAAAATGAGAGCTAATATACACTTTGGGATTTCAATCTTGAATTTATTCAATACTTTTGCTCTTTTATCAAATTCATTCATATATTTTTCCATAGAATCCTCTTTATTTTTCTCATACTTAATAAATTTTCTCCAGCCTTTGTAAGCACCTGATAGTTCATCCTTTTTACACCACTTATCCAAATACTCATACAATTTGTTCATGCCATCTTGCGTATTTAATTCATTAATTTTTATTTAATTAAAGATTTTGTACCGAATCTCACTTTCATTGGGCAACGAGAGCGCCACTGCGATGGCTCTGTCCTTTTTCGCCACATTGCTTATTATTTCCCATGCTGCAAGTTCCTGACTCCATATATCATAACTTTTATCACTTGAATATTTAGGCGGATCACGTAACTTCGAAGACATGTTGATTAAATCTTGCGTCGTTCACACCGAATTATAAGTCCAAACAGGATATCGCATGTAAACAAACCAGTGCTGATGGGAGATGACGCCAATTAAGGGCAAGATTTTTTCATTACTATTACCTGATCATTCGCTTGAATTAGTTCATCACACGCTCTGCTACCATGTTAATCCATGGTATCAATTGGGTATCATACAGACACTTAAAGTCACTGTAAAATACGATTTATTTTGAGAAAGGATACAAAGCTGCCGGGCTAACTTCTGCCAGACACACAGTTGCACAGTGACGCTTACCAAAACAAAACATTACAGAAAACGTGCGTGAGGCGCACTTGATAACAAAAATTACAGAAAACGTGCGTGAGGCACAATTGATAGGGGTAACTAATGTAACACTCTTGGGTGGCGTAACAGAGGAGGGTCTGGATTTTGTGCCAGGTCAATGACACTGCGAATCCATGCAGTGATGGTGTTCTTGGTGACCCTCGTCTTAATCCTTCCGGTGCTGACGAATAGTGCTGGCACACGAGGACGGGCTGCGGTTGTTCTTTTGACGTACAGCCTCAAGCTCCTTACTGGGCATAGTAAGAGATGGTCTGGGTCATCTGTTACACTACGGAGACTAGAAATCCAGAAGGAGTTGAATCGAGGATCCGCTACTCCTGGATTCTGAGTCTTAGCAATAAACTCAGGGACGAAGCTGAACGTTACCTCTCCCCATCCCCTTGAATGGGCAATGTCAAACGAGAGACCATGTAGTTCACTGACTCGCTTGGCCGAGGCCAAAGCTAGCAAGAACACCGTCTTCCAGGTAAGGTGGCGATCTGATGCCTGACATAATGGTTCATAGGGAGGTCTCTTAAGAGACCTGAGTACTCGAACCACGTTCCATGGGGGAGGTCTCACTTCCGACTGAGGGCAGGTAAGTTCATAACTATGTATGAGTAGAGAAAGTTCTAGCGATGAAGAAATGTCCATTCCTTTCAGCCTGAAGGCGAGACTCAAGGCTGAGTGATAGCCTTTTACTGCCGAGACTGAAAGGCGCATCTCTTCACACAAATACACGAGGAACTCCGCTATTTTTGGAATAGTGGCATCGAGTGGAGAGATACCCCTTCCACGACACCAACCACAAAAGACTTTCCACTTTGCCTGGTAGACTGCTGCTGAAGACTTTCGCAGGTGTCCAGAAAGTTGCGAAAATCCTCTCTCATAGAGTAGATGCTTTATAGTCTCCAGGCGTGAAGCCGTAGTAAACCTACGGCTTTGTGGAAGATGTTGGCATGTGGTTGTTTGAGTAGATTGTGTAATGGAGGGAGTTCTCTTGGTGGCTCCGTTAGGAGTTGCAGAAGGTCCGGGAACCAGGATGTGTGATGCCATAGCGGAGCTATGAGAGTCATTGAAAGATTGACTGATGATCTGGTCTTGTTGAGTACCCTCCTCCTCAGACAGAACAGGGAAAAGGCGTAAACGTTGTTGTTGTCCCACCGTTGTTGGTAAGCATCTTGCCAGAGAGGCTTGGGGTCTGGGACTGGGGAACAGTACGGCGGGAGCCTGAAGTTCAGGGCCGTTGCGAAGAGGACCACTGTCGGAGAACCCCACAAAGTCAGGACTTTGTTGGCTACTAGATGATCCAAAGACCACTCGGTACTCACTATCTGAGATGCTCTGCACAGGTTGTCAGCGACCACATTCCTTTTGCCCGGAATGAAGCGTGCCGATGGTGGTATCGAGTGGATTTTGGCCCATCTCAGTATCTCTACTGATAGATGGGATAGTTGCTGCGAAAAAGTACCTCCTTGTTTGTTGATGTAGGCCACTATTGTGGTGTTGTCGCTCATCACCACCACCGAGTGACTTGTCGGGTACTGTTAGAACTGTTGAAAGGCTAGAAAGACGGCCTTCATCTCTAAGAGATTTATGTGGAGGTACTTTTCTGACTGACCAGAGGCCTGAGGTCGTGTGGTGCAGCACATGGGCCCCTCACCCTTTTTTTTGAAGTGTCCGAAAACAGCATCAAATCCGGGGGGAGGACAAGAAGATCCACTCCCTTTCGTAGGTTCTCGTCTGCCACCCACCACTGGAGATCCGTCAGTTCCGCAGGTCCCATGGGGATCTGGATGTCCGGGGAGTCGTACGCTAGATTCCACCGGGACTTGAGTCGCCACTGGAGGGATCTCATCCTGAGGCGACCATTGGGAACTAGACGAGCCAGCGATGAAAGGTGACCGAGGAGACGTAACCACAATTGGGCTGGAAGTTCTTCTCGTCTGAAAAAAGGTCTTGCGACCTTCCTCAGCCTTGCTATCCTGTCGTCTGATGGGAAGGCTTTGTGGAGAGTGGTGTCTATAATCATGCCTAGGTATACCAGTCTTTGAGTGGGAAGCAGTGAAGACTTCTCGAGATTTACCATGATCCCCAGATCTTGGCAAAGTCTCAGAAGTTTGTCTCGGTGTTGACGAAGGGTTGACACCGAGTCTGCTAGGATTAACTAATCGTCCAGATAACGGAGGAGACGGATGCCAATCCTGTGTGCCCAAGATGATACTAGGGTGAACACATTGGTGAAGACTTGTGGTGCTGTGGAGAGACCGAAGCACAGCACTTTGAACTGGTACTTTCTGTTGCCTAGGCTGAATCTTAAGTACTTCCTTGAAGACGGATGGACTGGGATCTGGAAGTATGCGTCCATTAGTTCCAGTGTGCACATGAAGTCTTGCGGTCTTACTGCAAGTCTAATCGTGTCTGCCGTCTCCATGCTGAACGGAGTTTGTTTGACAAACTTGTTCAGAGCTGAGAGGTCGATGACTGAAGAAGCCTTGGGATCCGTTGAGGACCTCTAGGAGAGCGCCCTTCTTCAACAGGGTCTGGACTTCTGCCCAAAGGGCTTGCCCCCTTGTCGATCCCATGGCAAGGGAGTTCAATGACACTGGATTCGTCGTCAGGAGAGGTAGAGATGTTATGGACGGGACGCGATATCCTAGACTGATCACAGAGATTGTCCAGGAATCGGCCCCGAGTTGCTTCCACCTGTTTGAGCAACTTTGTAGGCATCCCCCCACTGGTGGAAATGCAGGGGGATTGCCTATCCTAGTGTTTGCGGCCTCGGCTGCTCCCTCTAGGATTCTTGCCTCCCCGGAGGACTTTTTGCCTTTCCTTTCTTTGACAGGGAAGGGCTTAGACACCAAGGTCTTCCCTGCTGTTGTCGTCGTAGTGGTCTTGACTGGACGGAACTGCTATGGTGCTGGAGGCTTATAGGGCTTGGATGTTAAAGCCCTATGAAGGAGCGAGTCTTAGTGAGACTTCCTCCACCTCTCAACGGCTTATTCCACATCCTTACGCTCGAACAAGACGGATCCTTCTAGGGAGAAATGTCTGAGCCTATTGATCTCAGCGCTAGGGACCTTCTGATGGAATCTCTCAGCTACTAGCACACTTCACAACTTTCTCCTGGTTGAGGATCTCGGCTCCCGAGAATGAGACCTGCCGGTTGGAGAGTCTCTCAAGAGGGACTCCCCTGGTTAGCTCTTCCAGTGAGTGGTGAAGAGGAAGAGCTAAAGAAGGCTCCTCCAGGATCTCGAAGTACCTCCTCTGCTGTACGCGAGGAGGTGGGAGGAGCAGAGGAGGACATCTCAGAGAGCTGTTGTGAGATCTTGTCCCTGGTACTCTTAACCCCCTGAGACCAGGGCAGTATTGGAGGGTTTCTGAGTACCAAAGACAAGGTCCATGACCGTGTCCTTGCCCTCTCGAGGAGGGATCTCTGGGTCGGAAAACCCATTGAGAGCCCGCACTATAGTCAGAACTTGCCAAAACGCATGTTCTGACTCTTGCTGGTCTCCTCCTAATGTAGGACTTGCAGTGAAGTCTCCTTCTATCCCCAAAGGCTCTTCTTGGGGAGAGTCGCGGACATTCCCTGAGTGGCTACCTGGCTCCATCCTAGTCCTAGTAGAGGAGTTCGGCAATGTTTTGGAGTCCTTAGATTCCTTCCTGGGAAGGATGTAGGACTCCAACATTGACGAGGGTGGCATGTTCCTTTCAATCCCCGACTGGGTAGATCCCTCGGAGCGAGGAGAGGTTTCCCCCATTGGTGCAATGGGGGAAAGTCTCTCTTCGCGTGATTCCCTTGGGGACGGGAAATCTTCATCCAAAAGGGAAGGAGAGGCAGTCTGAGGAAAAGAAGGAATCTGCCTCGAAGGTCTGCGTGGAGTCAGTTTCGCCCTTGGGGAAGTGACCGCATCTGGAACTCCTCTTTTTCTCTTCAAAGGGGTAGAAAAAGTCATGGTTCTTCCCAATTCAGAGAAGACAGGCTTGAAAGCCTGAGTTACGGATCTGATCATTGCACCGAACCAGGGCTGTTGGCTGACAGACGTGCTGTCAGACATACCCTTTGAAGGGACAGGTATTGAAGGATCGCTGGGAGGAGTCACCATCATTGGTGGGTTCGCCTGTGGTGGCTTTGGGATCCTGGACCCCTCTGGATGTTTCCCTTCTCCCACAATGCGCGGTGGTATGCACTTGCGGGGAGGGAAAGAGGCGATGGCGACCTTGCCATACATCGTTCAATAGTCTCGCACGCGGGAGGATATTGAGGCTCGCGCGAGGGAGAATAATGGCTCACGCGCGAGAGACTATCGGAACTCGCGCGCGGGAGAGAATTTGCACGCATCTATGCCGGCCGTAGGGCGCGCGTGCTCAGCAGAAAGATCCCTAGCGCGCGGGCGCGCGCAGGAGAAGGCTGGTGCGTTGGTACTGGTTGGCGCTTGGGAGAAGCAAGCATTGCTGACTTCCCAGAAGTACTGCTTTCAGTAAATCGTTGGCGCGCTGGTTTTACCTGGTGCGTATGATGATGCGCAGCATGGCGAGCAGGAGAGTTGGATGTTGGGAGCGTATGCGTGCGGGCAGGAGACTGTTGGCGCGTGGGAGCGTATGCGTGCGGGCAGGAGACTGTTGGCGCGTGGGAGAGCGCTGGCGCGCAGGAAAGCACCATTGCGCAGGAGGTTGATGGCGCGCAGTTGAGTGTCGGCGCGCAGCTGGGCACGGGCACGGGTGCGTAGAAGAATGTTGGCACGTAAGCGCAGGGCGTGCAGGAGAACGTGAGTGCATATGCGTGTGAGGGCGCGCGTAGCACGTGATGGAACTATGCTCCTGTTGGAGCGTATGCGCATGTTGGCGCATACGCCTTTGATGCCCTGTGTTAGGGTTTAGTGATGGGGCCTGACGAGCTACTAGGGAGCGTTCGTCAGGTCTCGTTGGCGCGTAGCACGTATGTTGTTGGCGCGCAACAGCGTGCTTTGGTGGAGCTTGTTAGGCCCACATAGAAACGGCGACGGCAGGTCTGTCGGATGGAAGGTCGATGTGTCCTTTAAAAGGACGACTTTCCACCGAAGGAGATCACGAACGATCTGCAGAAAGGTCCAGGACCAATGCAGGAGCAGTGATGGATGATTGGTCTCGAGGCTCCTCTGCGGTGGACTGCATCGAAGATGTTGAACCAAAGAGGCGCCTCCTCACCACAGGTGAAGAAAGGCCTCTATGGCGAAGAGGAAGGCGAGCCTTTTGATGAATGCGCCCTCTGGGGGCCGTTGGATCAGCAAGCTGACCTTCTGCAGTCCTCCGAAGAGGAGTCTCTGTAAGTGAACTCCCACGAGGGGGAGAAACACTAGCAGGAGAGACTGACGATGGATTTAGTTTCTCCCTCGTAGGTTGAACAGGAGAAACTAAGCCGTCAGCTACCGTACAGTTTTGAGTGGAAGAGGTGATGGGCGATACAGCATTGGATACCTCTGACACCACAATGTCGACAAGAGACAAAGGATCAACCTCTGACGTTGATGACGATTGCTTGACAGCGGCAACCAATAGGATGAAGTTAAGCAAAACCTCCTTGGAGGGCCGACCCGTAAGCCCCAAGGAGGACCAAAGCTGAAAAAGGGAGGTTAGTGACATATCCTCCCCCAGAGGTGGAGCTGCTTCGCTAGGGGAAGCAACGTCATCTCTCGAGTCCCGAGGTTGATTAACAATAAATCGGTCTACGCTACCACTCGACGGTCTTTCGAAAGAGATCGACCAACCGAGTGGGAGCTTCGGAGGAGGTTTGGGCAATGTAAGAAGAGGCCTTGGATTTTTCTCCTTTCGAAGTAACCTTCGAAGGAAAAAATCCTGTTTGGACTTCTTCTTCCGTCATCGTGAAAACCTCTCCCACCCACTGGGAGGTAGACCACTCCCTACACTCACTACACTTGTTGGTGCTATCACACCGTTGGCTCCTACAAGAAGGACAGAGCGTGAGGATCAGTCTCGACCGCCAACATGAATGTTCCACAGGGATGGTCGGGAAACCCAGGGCAGGCTGCGCATGATCGCAGAGGCCAACTTCACATTTACAGAACTAGAAAAAGAAAAGACAAAAGCAATTAAATGGCTGCCAAATGACGGCGAGGATGAGAGCTGACATGCCGACCACCATCCGAGCCGAGAGCAAAGTGAGCTCAAGCACAGGTGTGCACAGGTGTGTGAGGGAGGGGGCTGTAAGCTACCCTCCCCTACCCCTGCTAACTAGCAGTGTGGGTAGTAAACCCTCGTTAAAAATTAATGGCTCGTCATTTCAGCTACGCCGAAAGTAATACCCCTATTAAATAGCGTGGTTTGTATTCCAGTTACGGAACAAACAGCTTCTAGTAAGTAGCTAATGATGACCTAGGAAATAAATAAAGATAACTATTTCAGTCTTTGACATAATACATTGCATGCAATTTAGTGAAAGGTTAAGAGAACTTCAAATTCTACAATGATTAAAAAAAATGATAAACAAACCTATCAAAGGCTTCATCAGCAGCTTCACAGTTGCAAAAGGCAGCAAGAATATGGGATCGTTCTCCATCTTCATTAATGTATTCACAGCAGCACAGTGCAGAGTCATCCTAAGATTGTAAGGAATAAAAATTAATATTCTCTACTATAATTTAGAATCATGATTTAACCCAAAACGTGCTATGCTTTGATTTTATAGACATATTATGAGCTGTCAAAGGACGACGTCGATATTAGCGATGGTTTATTTTTCAAATTTCATGGGATTCTCTCTTGGACCTCCTGAGATTAGCTCAGTGATGTAGATACATTCTTTAACCAATTAGCTTGCAGCTGGAGGAAGGAGTTGCCAGATATTACATGGTTTTAAATGCAATAAAATGGAATGTGTTAGCGGTAAGAATGTCTTTCCTTTACGACACATTTTATCATTATTTTTTTTTTTTATTTATTAGAATGGTCTTTGATGATGATAATAATGATTCCTTATCATATATTAGTGACTATAACATTGACAATGACAGTGATTGTGACATATCAAATGATGAAAGTGACAATTGTCCAAACGCAATCAGTAAAATTTAAGCGTATGAACGAATCTACCTGAAAAGGGATCTAAAAAGGATGTATAAAATAAAATTGAAGTCTTTAAATATGTGGAATACAATTATGAATAATTTTCATATATATTGTTTACATATGCCTATGATTTTTTCCTTGTTTCATAAGGTAATGTTAGTGTTAGCCAGAGTATGCGTATGCAAATACACACATACAAATACACATAAACATATCCATTCAACATGATTATTTCTTGTACAGTATATTTATTACAACTTTTCATATGATCATTCACTAAATTTTCTAACATTCTGACATGAAAAAATTAAAATGCATCAAAAATGGAGTTTTTAAGATAAAACAAAGTTTTATGAATACTTACCTGGCAGTTATATATATAGCTATAGTCTCTGTCTTTCGGCAGAATTTTTTAAAAATTGCGGCAACCGCCTTGTGGTGGTTGTGCGGTTAGGTGGTTAACAACCCTTACAGGGTGGTACTTGGAATCATTCCCCTTTTCTGTTCTTCAGATCATCTATGCCCGACCTGTCTCCTGAGGGGAGGTGGGTGGGCCTTAGAATATATATATATAACTGCCAGGTAAGTATTCATAAAACTTTGTTTTATCATAAAAACTCCATTTTTATTAATAGAACTTACCTGGCAGTTATATATATATATATACTGTAACTGATTTATACACTTGGAGGAGGGTGATAGACAGTAAACATCGTTGGGGAAACAACAAAAAGTTGTAGGATAAAAAACACCATGATTCCTTACCTGCTAAGATAGCTGATTTCAAAGGTTCCTGCCTATTTAGTCGCTTTCCCTTAGGAGTGTCAGCAAGGATGGGACCTGCCATGCTGAAACCACTCAATCGAGTCTATCAACGGGGTGAGACCAACAATCTGACTAGACTTCAGAACTACTTACTACCCTTACATTAAAAACTGCAACCTTACAAAAACTAACCACCTAACCTTTGCAGAATAGATATCAATCATCTATCTAGACTGAGGTGACTGTACCACAAGTCGACGTCCTCAGATAACCATTAAAAACACCAACCCACACACAGGCATACAAAAACTAAGGTTGAGGGGAGGTAGTAGTAGTAACTCCTTTGCCTAATACAGAAGCCGTAGCTACGTATGGGCCCAAGGTATAGCATTTCTCATAATCCACTCTCACCTCTCTGAGGTAATGAGAGGCGAACACAGAGTTACTTCTCCAGAACGTTGCATCCATAATTTGTCTGACCGACATGTTCTTGCGATAAGCAAGCGAAGTCGCAATGACTCTCACTTCGTGAGCCTGCACTTTTAAAAGGCCGAAGTGCTCTTCCTCACACAAGAGATGCGCTTCTCTTATAACTTCCCTCAGGAAAAAAGACAAAGCGTTCTTTGAAAGGGGCTTTTGCGGATCTTTCACTGAGCACCACAAGGAGCTAGAAGAGCCTCTCACATTCTTAGTGTGAGACAAGTAAGCTTTGAGGGCTCTAACTGGACAGAGGAGCCTCTCTTGCTCTTGACCCACTAGGTTAGTAAGGTTAGGAACCTCAAAAGTCCTTGGCCAGGACTTTGAAGGGTTCTCGTTCTTGGCGAGGAAATCCATTCTTAAGGCACAAACCGGTCCATTCTGATTGAAGCCTACCTGTTTTTCAATTGCATGGACCTCACTGACCCTTTTAGCTGTGGCTAGGGCCATAAGGAAGAGGGTTTTCTTCGTAACCTCTCTAAGAGAAGCTTGTGAGATGGGTTCAAATAAATTTAAGAATCACATCAAGGTTCCAAGAAGGGGGCTTTAACTGAACCTGTTTGGTTGTCTCAAAAGACTTCACGAGGTCTTGCAAGTCATTATCGTGAGACAAATCTAAGCCTCTATGTCGACAGACTGTAGAGAGCATGCTTCTGTACCCTTTGATTGTGGACACTGCCAGCTTAGCGTCCTGCCTGAGGTATAACAAAAAATCAGCAATCTGGCTCAAAGAGGTAGTGGATGAGGAAATCTTGTGCTTCCTACACCAAGCTCTAAAAGTCTCCCACTTGGATTGGTAGACTCTCTGTGAAGAGACCCTCCTCGCTCTGGTGATAGCTTTCGCAGCTTGCGCCGAAAATCCTCTCGCTCTGACAAGCTTCTCAATAGTCTGAAGGCAGTCAGTTTGAGAGCGAGGGGTTTTGATGATACCTCTCGAAGTGGGGTTGTCTGAGCAGCTTTGGACTTGCAGGAATGCTTCTTGGGAAGTTCATCAGCATGTCTACCACTTCCGTAAACCATTCTCTTGTTGGCCAGAATGGAGCTACCAGGATCATTCATCCCGAATCGAGGAGGGCGAATTTCCTGACGACCAGATTGATGATCTTGAACGGGGGAAAGGCATATGTGTCCATCCCCGTCCAATCCATCAAAAAGGGGTCCACCGCTATTGCCTCCTTGTCCGGAACTAGGGAGCAATAGTTGGGGATCCTCTTGTTCAAGCTGGAGGCAAAAAGGTCTATTAAGGGTCTCCCCCACAGCCTCCAGAAACTCTGACAGACCTGTTGGTTGAGGGTCCATTCTGTGGGAAGAACCTGCCCTTTCCTGCTGAGCATGTCTGCCCTCACATTCCTCTGTCTCTGTACAAATCTCGTTAGCAGATCTACCTTGTTCTCCTTCGCCCAAAGAAGGAGCTCCCTTGCTGTTTCGAACAGAGAAAGAGAGTGAGTCCCCCCTTGCTTCCTGATGTACGCAAGAGCTGTGGTGTTGTCTGAGTTGACCTCCACAATCTTCCCTGACACCGAGTCTTTGAAGGCCTTTAGCCCTAGAAGAATGGCCATCAGCTCCTTGTTGTTGATGTGCCATCCCAACTGATTTTCTTCCCAAGAGCCTGAGACCTCCTTGCTTCCTAGTGTTGCTCCCCAACCTGACTCTGACGCGTCTGAAAACAACACTAGTTCTGGGTTCTTCTTGTACAGGGAGATCCCTTCCCCCAACAAGGCTGGATCCAGCCACCACTTCAGATGATCCTTGACCTCTGCTGGAATAGGGAAGGAAAAGGAGTCTTCCTGTGTCTTTCTGTTCCACATCTTTGAAAGAAAGTGCTGTAGAGGCCTTAGGTGGAGTCTCCCCAGTGAGACAAACTGCTCGAGTGAGGAGAGAGTTCCCAGTAAACTCATCCACTCCTTCGCTGAGCACCTCTTCTTGTCCAGGAAACTTCGGACCTTCTCAAGACACTTGGTCTGTCTTTCCTGAGAGGGAGAAGCCCGAAAAAGAACTGAATTCAGAACTATCCCCAAATAGAGAATAGTCTGATTCGGCTTGGTCTGAGACTTCTCCCTGTTGATGACCAGGCCTAAATCTTGAGCCATCATAAAAGTCTTTCGTAGATCCTCCAGACATTTCTCCTTCGATCGTGAACGTATCAGCCAATCGTCCAGATAAAAAGATACCCTTATCCCCTCTTGATGCAGCCAGCCTGCCACATTCGCCAATATCCTGGTGAAGACTTGAGAAGCCGTGCTGAGACCGAAGCAAAGCGCTCTGAACTGGAAGCGCTTGCCCTGGATTACAAATCTCAGGTACTTCCTTGAAGTCGGATGGATGGGGACGTGAAAATACGCGTCCTGCAAATTGAGAGACACCATCCAGTCCCCTGGACATACTGATGCCAGCACAGACTGAGTCGTCTCCATGGAGGACTTCGTCTTCTCCACGAAGACGTTCAGAGAGCTGACATGCAGGACAGATCTCCATCCACCCGAGTTCTTGGGCACTAGAAACAGGCGATTGTAAAAGCCTGAGGAGGATAGATCCTGAACCGGTTTTATCGCTCCCTTGTCCAGAATTTGGTCGACTAGATCCAGGAGAGCCTTCTGTTTCCCCGGATCTGTGTACTGCACTACTAAGGCTAGCGGAGTATCTGAGAGAGGAGGCTTCTTCAGAAGGGTGATCTTATATCCTTCCTTGATAACTGAGAGGGACCAGGTGTCCACCCCTCTTCTCTTCCAAGACTGCCAAAAACGTGACAGTCTTGCGCCTATTGTTGTCTGGAGGAGTTGTACTTCAATTTTTGGAGCGAGCTCTGAACGAACCTCTGTTCGATCTTACTCCTGACTCTTGCCTTCTTCCTCTAAAGTCAGGTCTTGAAGTAGTCGTGCCTCGAAAGGGCTGCTGGAATTTCTTTTCCTCCCGCTTCGAAGTCGAAGGAGCGGCTGTCAAGGGCTTACGAGCTGAACGTGATACAAGGTCTTGGGTGGCCTTTTGGGCCAGAGAAAGCCTAATGTCTCTCACAAGGGCCTCAGGAAAAAGATGTTGCGACAGGGGGACGTAAAGAAGGTCAGGCTTCTGTGCAACGGTTACAGATCTCGAAGCAAAAGAACAAAGCAGGGCCCTCTTCAAGATTCCTGCTGCAAACAGCGAAGCCAACTCATTAGCCCCATCCCTAAGGGCCTTGTCCATACAGGACATAATACTGGTTAGGTCTTGAATTCCTTCCATCTCCTCAGTCTTCCTGGGCAGAGTCCCTAGAGACCAGTCCAAAAAGCTAAAAACCTCAAAGGCTCTAAAAATGCCTTTGACGAGGTGATCCAGCTCCGATATCGACCGCATAACCTTGGCCAAGTTGAGATCATGCCTTCTTGCCGAGTCCATGATGCCAGAGGTGGCAGGAACTCCAAGACCCAGAGGTTCCCCAGTCTCATACCACATGCCAGCCTTCGAAGCAAGATGAGCTGGTGGAAACGAGAAGGAAGTCTTAACCGCTTGCCTCCGTTCTTTCATCCAATCATCAATTTTCGCAAGCGCCTTCTATGCAGAAATGGAAAGTTTCACCTTGATGAAGGCCGACTGTTTCTTGGCCTTCTTCTTGCTAAATTGAGATTGAGGAGATCGCGGAGCAGCAGATTGGAACTCCTCCCCATAAAGTTCAAGGAGGGAGCGAGAGAGAACCTTGTAGTCGCCAGCAGCGTCAGCAGGTTTGTCTTCGTCATCAGAGACCTCCTCGAGATCCTGATCCACCTCTACAACATCCCTTGTTCGAGAAGGAGGCTCCCTAGAATCTGACAAAGGCATATCGAAGGATTCGTCCTGAAGTAGAGGGCTGCAAGCAGCCTGACCCCGAGAACCGCTTGCGTCCTGGCGCCGAGCGTAGGTGTCGTCCTGGCGTGGAGCGCTAGAAGAGTCCTTGGTGCGGTAAGAGGAAGCGACCTGACGGTGAGAGGGGGAGGAGTCCTTACGCCGAGAGCTGCTATCGTCCTGGGGAAGCAGGCTGGTATCGTCCTGGCGCCGAGAGCTGCTATCGTCCTGGGGAAGCAGGCTGGTATCGTCCTGGCGCCGAGAGCGAGAGGCAGAGTCGTCCTGGCGTCGAGAACGAGAGGCGGTATTGTCCTGGCGTCGAGAACGAGAGGCGGTATCGTCCTGGCGACGAGAGGAAGTTTGGTCCTCAGAAAGCATGCTGGCATCGTCCTGGCATCGAGAGAGAGAGGCGGTATCGTCCTGGCGCCGAGAGCGAGAGGGGAAATCGTCCTGGTGCCGAGAGCGAGAGGGGAAATCGTCCTGGCGCCGAGAGCGAGAGGGGAAATCGTCCTGGCGCTGAGAGCGAGAGGGGAAATCGTCCTGGCGCCGAGAGCGAGAGGGGAGATCGTCCTGGCGCCGAGAGCAAGAGGGGAAATCGTCCTGGCGCCGAGAGCGACAGGGGAAATCATCCTGGCGCCGAGAGCGAGAGGGGAAATCGTCCTGGCGCCGAGCAGAAGAGGAAGCAGAGTGGTGTTGTGTCTTTGAAGAAGCGTGCAAGAGTTCCTTAGGAGAGGAACTCCGTTCCCTCTTAGAAGCTAACTTCTTGATTGGCAAAGAGTTTTCTTTACGTCTGTCGGACTGGGCGTGAGGCGGCTAAACGCTTGAACCAACAAAAAAAGTTGTTCCTGCATGACTGACATGAAAGACTTAGCGACTTCTACTGGGTTTTGCGGTCCCGAAGGAGAGGGCTGACGAATAATGCTCGTGGAAGGAGAAGGATCTTCGGCTGCTCTATCTCGACTAGCAGACCTAGATTTTGTCCTCTTCAGAGGCACGGAGTCTAAATCGTCCTCTGAAGGACAAGGTTCATAGCTACTAGAACCGGGAGAGTGAGAACGAGATAGTTCCTCGTGGTTCCACCTCCTCTTCGTAGGTCTTGACGCCTCAAATTTCCATTTGCGCCTGGGAGATTGATTCGGAGAAGAAACCATCACGTCCGACACGCCTTTTCCGTGGTGGTCAAGAGCAGCCTGGGAATTGGCCACAGGACTGTCTGAGGAGATGGCTGAATGAGGGTACGTACCTCTCACCCCCTTTCGGTTGTTGACGTACCTTCTCCCTTGGTCCTGGGAGCTTGGTAGAGGTCTAGACCCAGGGTAATGACAGGTTAGGTCAGTCGCCACCTTCACTGCACTTTCACAAGCACAAATATCACTTTCACTGGGCTTACCTTTTAAGGCCGCAAGATGCTCTTTAATGGCCTTCAACTCGGCAGCCATCCTGGCGTACCGAGGGTCATCCGCAGATACGGATCCTGTAGAGGGGGCAGGAGTTACTATCTCAGGGGAAGGATCAACTTCCAAAGAGGAATCAATTAATGGTTCAAAGGATAAATCAACACTAAGTTTGCTAACAGACTTAGATTTACTGTAGACCTAAAAGCTCTCCTAACTCTATCGAGCTCTAGTTTACGCACATGGCGCTTCATAGCCAACCAATCCTTTTCATTCAAAATCTTACATTCCTCGCACCTGTTATTAAGTGCACATTCAAAACCCCTACAACCCAAACACACAGTGTGAGGGTCTACCGACATTTTCGGCAACCTCACCTTGCACTCCTCATTCGCACACACACGGAAATGAAGTTTATCACTCATAATGATCATAAGCAAAAAAGCACAGAAATAACAATACACGACTGCCAAATCCCCAAATTAGAGTACTTCACCAAATAGCAGACTGGTACAGTGATACAGCGAAAGCAAAAGCAAAAACTCTAATGATGGACCAACGTGTTGTCGATCCGGCCAGCAGAGATGATCTGAAGAACAGAAAACGGGAATGATTCCAAGTACCACCCTGTAAGGGTTGTTAACCACCTAACCGCACAACCACCACAAGTCGGTTGCCGTGATTTTTGAAAAATTCTGCCGAAAGTCAGAGACTATAGCTATATATATATATAACGGCCAGGTAAGTTCTATTCATAAAAATCATTTTATCAAGCCATTAAAAACGAAAATGATCTTAACATGTGTTTATCATCTTTAACATTAAACAATTCTTTTAAGAATATATTCTTTACACTTCTGTGAGATTTAATATGTTACTTTTATAATAAAATAAATTTTTGAATATACTTACCCGCTGGTTATATAAGAATGGCTAAAGGCCCTGGACGCCCCAGCAGGAAATTCAAAATCTCGCACGGCTATCGCAGATATGCCAGGTGTACACTATCGCCCTCACGGTACTACAGGTAGAACTATACCCAATCAATTCAGATTTTCCATGTCCCATGGTCTCTAGAGGGGAGGAGGGTGGGTTTTTAACTTATATAACCAGCGGGTAAGTATATTAAAAAATTTATTTTATTATGAAAAATGTTATTTTCATTAGTAAAATAAATTTTTGAATATACTTACCCGATAATCATGTAGCTGTCAACTCTGTTGCCGACAGAAATCTACGGTAGGGATACGCCAGCGATCGCTATACAGGTGGGGGTGAACACCACAGCGCCATCTGTGGTCAGGTACTCCAGTACTTCTTGTCAACACCACCTCAATTTTTTCCTCGGTCCACTGGTTCTCTATGGGGAGGAAGGGTGGGTCAATTAAATCATGATTATCGGGTAAGTATATTCAAAAATTTATTTTACTAATGAAAATAACATTTTTCAATATTAATCTTACCCGATAATCATGTAGCTGATTCACACCCAGGGTGGTGGGTGGAGACCAGCATACATGTTAACAAAGAAGCTAAGTATCCCGTATTTTATTTTATTAGTTATTCAAAAATAACATAAAATAAATAAGTACCTGGTAAGGAAGACGACTTGAACCATTACTCTGCCTTTATTAAGTACGTCTTCCTTACTGAGCGTAGCGGTCCTCTTAGGATGCTGAACGACTCTTAGGTGCTGAAGTATAAAGGGCTGCAACCCATACTAAAGGACCTCATCACAACCTTTAACCTCGGCGCTTCTCAAGAAAGAATTGACCACCCGCCAAATCAACAAGGATGTGAAAGGCTTCTTAGCCGACCGTACAACCCATAAAAAGTATTCAAGAGAAAGGTTAAAAAGGTTATGGGATTATGGGAATGTAGTGGCTGAGCCCCCACCTACTACTGCATTCGTTGCTACGAATGGTCCCAGGGTGTAGCAGTTCTCGTAAAGAGACTGGACATCTTTGAGATAGAATGATGCGAACACTGACTTGCTTCTCCAATAGGTTGCATCCATAACACTCTGCAGAGAACGGTTGTTTGAGGGCCACTGAAGTAGCCACAGCTCTCACTTCATGTGTCCTTACCTTCAGCAAAGCAAGGTCTTCTTCCTTCAGATGAGAATGTGCTTCCCTAATCAGGAGCCTGAATAGGTAAGAAACTGAGTTCTTAGACCTTGGAAGAGAAGGCTTCTTGATAGCACACCATAAGGCTTCTGATTGTCCTCGTAAAGGTTATGACCTTTTTGGATAGTACCTAAGAGCTCTAACTGGGCAAAGTACTCTCTCCAGTTCGTCCCCCACCAAGTTGGACAGGCTTGGGATCTCGAACGACTTAGGCCAAGGACGTGAAGGAAGCTCGTTTTAGCAAAAAAACGAGCTGCAAGGAACATGTAGCCGTTTCAGATGTGAAAACTATGTTCCTGCTGAAGGCGTGGATCTCACTTACTCTTTTAGCTGTTGTCAAGCACACGAGGAAAAGAGTTTTTAATGTGAGGTCCTTAAAAGAGGCTGATTGGAGAGGTTCAAATCTTGATGACATAAGGAACCTTAGGACCACGTCTAGATTCCAGCCTGGAGTGGACAACCGACGTTCCTTTGAGGTCTTAAAAGACCTAAGGAGGTCCTGTAGATCTTTGTTGGTGGAAAGATCCAAGCCTCTGTGGCGGAAAACCGCTGCCAACATACTTCTGTAACCCTTAATCGTAGGAGCTGAAAGGGACCTTACGTTCCTTAGATGTAACAGGAAGTCAGCAATCTGGGTTACAGTGGTACTGGATGAGGAAACTGCATTGGCCTTGTACCAGCTTCGGAAGACTTCCCCTTTAGACTGATAGACTCTGAGAGTAGATGTCCTCCTTGCTCTAGCAATCGCTCTGGCTGCCTCCTTCGAAAAGCCCCTAGCTCTTGAGAGTCTTTCGAAAGTCTGAAGGCAGTCAGACGAAGAGCGTGGAGGTTTGGATGTACCTTCTTTACGTGAGGTAGACGTAGAAGGTTCACTCCTAGAGGAAGAGTCCTGGGAATGTCGACCAGCCATTGCAGTACCTCTATGAACCATTCTCTCGCGGGCCAGAGCGGAGCCAACCAACGTCAGCCGTGTCCCTTAGCGAGAGGCGAACTTCTGAAGTACCCTGTTGACAATCTTGAACGGCGGGAATGCATAAAGGTCGAGATGGGACCAATCCAGCAGAAAAGCATCCACGTGAACTGCTGCTGGGTCTGGAATCGGAGAACAATACAACGGGAGCCTCTAGGTTATCGAGGTAGCGAACAGATCTATGGTTGGCTGACCCCACAGGGCCCAAAGTCTGCTGCAAACATTCTTGTGAAGGGTCCACTCTGTGGGGATGACCTGACCCTTCCGGCTAAGGCGATCTGCCATGACATTCATATCGCCCTGAATGAACCTCGTTACCAGCGTGAGCTATCGATCTTTTAACCAGATGAGGAGGTCCCTTGCGATCTAGAACAACTTCCACGAAAGAGTCCCTCCCTGCTTGGGGATGTAAGCCAAGGCTGTGGTGTTGTCAG
Source organism: Palaemon carinicauda (assembly GCF_036898095.1). Classification (NCBI taxonomy): domain Eukaryota; kingdom Metazoa; phylum Arthropoda; class Malacostraca; order Decapoda; family Palaemonidae; genus Palaemon; species Palaemon carinicauda. The sequence continues at coordinate 74,645,061 of NC_090755.1, forward strand.
AGTCCACCTCCACCACCTTGTTAAGCTGGAGGGACTTGAAGTTTAACAAGGCTAGATGAACCGCCAACAGCTCCTTGCAATAGATGTGAAGTGTCCTTAGCTCCTGATTCCATGTACCCGAGCATTCCTGTCCGTCCAAAGTCGCACCCCAGCCCGTGTCTGATGCGTCAGAGAAGAGATGGCGGTCGGGTTTCTGAACAGCCAAAGGTAGACTTCCTTGAGAAGAAAGCTGTTCTTTCACCACGTGAGAGTAGACCTCCTCTCTTCGGAAACAGGAACTGAGATCGTCTCTAGCGTCATGTCCTTTATCCAGTGAGCCGCTAGATGATACTGAAGAGGGCGGAGGTGGGGTCTCCCTAACTCGATGAACAGGGCCAGCGATGAAAGTGTCCCTGTTAGACTCATCCACTACCTGACTGAGCATCGGTTCCTTCTCAGCATGCTCTGGAAGCAATCTAGGGCTTAGTAGATCTTTGGGGCCGACGGAAAAGCCCGAAAAGCTCGACTCTGAAGATCCATACCCAGGAAGACAATGGTCTGGGATGGGACGAGCTGGGACTCCTCAAAATTGACCAGGAGGCCCAGTTCCTTGGTCAGATCCATAGTCTATCTGAGAATCTCCAGACAGCGACGACTTGTGGGAGCTCTTAAAAGCTAGTCGTCTGACGGAGCCGGACACAAGATCATGGTACTGCTGCACAGTCTGTGAACTGTCAACCATGGGAAAGCGAGGAAGTACAGTGACAACCCGAAGCTGTCTAGACTGTCTGGGTCGTAAAGACAACTCCTTATCGGGTTGCTGAGGTTGCCGCACTGCGTCACAACAAGTCACTTCTGCTGGTTGTTGAACGTCTTCCCAGTGACACACTGACTCCGTAAACAAAAAATCCTCTAACAAGGACTAAGCTTGGACTGCATGTCTTGCAACACAGCTCAAGGTCTATGGGAGCAGGTGTGGTAACAGACGGGGTTAGCGACTGAAGTGGAACCATTACCCTCCCTGGAAGCATGTTATGCTTAAATAAAAGTCCATAGGAGGCTAAGCAGCTAAAGGCTCCTCTCCAAATGACAGAGTCCTCAAGGGAATATCAGAAGGAGGGAGAATAGCACTTTCTCATCTACAGGAACCATATCCGAGAAAAGCTAAGTTTTCTCAGTGAGGGTTTCACTGGTGCAAAAGCAGCAGACTAGAAGGCAACGTTATGAAACTGCTTGACAGTCTAGTGAGTTGGCAACAACCAAAGATGTGTGACTGAGAAGCATGCGGTAAGGTATGCAGAGCATGCTGTATGCAGAGCATGCTGTATGTAGAGCATGCTGTAAGGTAAGCAGAGCATGTTGCATGGCGTGCGGCTTATGCTGCATGGGATGAGGCTCATGCTGCATGGGATGAGGCTCATGCTGCATGGTATGAGGCTCATGCTGCATGGGATGAGGCTCAAGCTGCAAGGGTTGAGGTTCTCTCAAGAGTGGAGGTGGCTGCCGCAAGAGTTGAGGTTGCTGCCTCAAGGATGGGGGAGGTTGCCGCAACGCAAGAGGTTGCTGCCTCGAGGATGGAGGAGGTTGTCGCAACACATGAAGCTCCTGCCTCAAGGGTAGAGTAGGTTGCTGCAAAGCATAAGGCTCCTGCCTCAAGTGTTGAGGAGGTTGCCGCAAAGCAAGAGGCTCCTGCCTCAAGGAAAGTGGAGGTTGCTGCACAGCGCTGGTATCTGGCAACTCCCAATGCGGCAGCTCACGCGTGGAGGTAGGTTGAGGAACCTCAACATCATACGTCTGGCAGGGTGGCCTGCGCAGAGGTGGAGTTGAGGCGGCTGCCTAATGAGCTGCACAGCGCTGGTATCTGGCAACTCCCAATGCGGCAGCTCACGCGTGGAGGTAGGTTGAGGAACCTCAACATCATACGTCTGGCAGGGTGGACTGCGCAGAGGTGGAGTTGAGGCGATGAGCGCTCGCAGGAGGAGGTGTGCTAACCTTCTCTGCCTGAAACTCCTGCATCAACACCGCAAGCTGAGACTGCATTGTCAGCAGCATAGACCACTAGAGTTTAAGAAAGACAACAACAAACGGAGCTACTGTCCGTTGAAACTGAGGGTCTAAAACAGCTGGTGCGGCAACAGACGGAGTTACTGTCTGTTGCGATACCACCTTGCCTCTCTGGGAGGTGTGCAGTTGTCGTACTGCAGCAAATCCGAACTGACCCAGTGCTAATGGCTACACCTAGGAGTTGGACTTGCGCGGAAGGGACCGACTTGCACTTAAAAGCTGCAAGATTTGGTCCATGGTTTCTGCGAGAAACCTCTTCCGCAGACGAGGAATAAAAGGGCTCTCTCGTCTTTGTGTGGGTGGGGTGATCACGTTGGTTACGTGAGTTGGTAACACCCGAAACCACGGAGGGAAACGTCTGTTCGTCGATCAAGGCCTGCTGAACCCATAAGTCCTTCGACATTACTTCTCCCCTGGGCTTGGGAGCTTGTAAGAGGTCCCAGACTAGGCGAACAACTGGCACGAACAGACGAACCCTCGAACGCAACACTGTAACACTTTGCGCTTATCACTTTATCACTTTTGATTTTCTGTTTGCACTTATTTCACTGAACTCGAAACTTTAAGTGGTTTGTACCTGAAACACGCAATTCTATCCTTCATTAAAAGTTAGTAATTGCGAAAACAGTATTACAATGTAACAGAAAAACATAATGAAAGATAAATAATTCAGTGGCTGGAAAAGAGACTAAACACTAGATCAAATAAACTACGTTTAAAATCTCTCACCGCATAAAGCCTGAGAACAAGAATAAAACTCTAGAAACGTTTACCTTCTTCCCCTAAAGAGACTAGGGAGAAGAGCAAAAACGATAACAACGTTACCCGCTTGAACGAAACGTTTATCCTCCTCTCTCTCCCTCCGTCTCTATCTCTCTCTCTCTTGATTTAGCACCTGAGAGAAGAGCCCAATATATATATCGTTAAAACATATTATTGTTAAAGGAAAAAAAACTGAAAGATTTCCCAAATAAAAAGTTCCTTTATTAGAATTAAAACCATTTAAGCTAAGAAAGAATGAACAAAACGCTAGAATCGGTTTACTCTTACTGCAACGTGACACCGTGATAGACTCTCTCTCTATCGTAACGATAGAGCGCAAGTTGAACGTTCTGAACGTCAACAACTGCAGAGACAAAACAAAACGTTAGTTCAACTTTGAAAACAGTACAAGACTATCAAAGAAATTCTTTCAAAAACATTAAAATAGCATAATATGTTAACAGGTAAAAACGAAATGACGGGCTCAATGTTAATTAACTTCGGTTCAAAGAAAAGACCGCCTACTATTAGGAAAGGTCGAAAATAAACAAATATAAAAATTAATTTTAATAAGTTTATAATAATTTAAGGAAGTTAATCAAAGAGGCCTATAAAAGGCGGAGAGATATAAAATAAATCTATAACTTTTGTTAAGCAAAATTAAGAGAGTCTATACTCTCTTCGACACCAACACTTCCGTCTAAGGGAAGGGTCGGCCATTTAAAAGTGAAAGAGAGTTCATACTCTCTTCGTACCAAAATTAAATAAAAAATTAAATCAAATTAATTCCAAAAACTTGCTAAGCTAATGATATAGCTTCCTGAATAGCGAAGGCTAAATTCTAGAGCAAGTACATCACCAAATCGTGAGCAATAACTCCAGAATCAACAGCGTATCCATGTAGGTCTAGCCGGAGGCACGACAGAGGAAAAATTGAGGTGGTGTTGACAAGAAGTACTGGAGTACCTGACCACAGATGGCGCTGTGGTGTTCACCCCCACCTGTATAGCGATCGCTGGCGTATCCCTACCGTAGATTTCTGTCGGCAACAGAGTTGACAGCTACATGATTATCGGGTAAGATTAATATTGAAAATAACATTTTTAAATACAAAACTTACCCGCTGGTTATATAAGAATGGCTGATTGACACCCTTGGTGGTGGGTCAGAGACAGCTACATAATTAGAAATTCACTTAAGAGTTACATAAACAACTTAAGAGGTTTTCACCTGATAAGGAAGCTGACAGCAATGCTCTGCCTCATTTTGTCTGCTATACTTAGAAGATCCAGCGGTCCACCCAGGGAGCTGATGATCTCTAGGAGCTGTCAAACAGTTCAATAACCTATAACATGACAGGACCTCAACTAATACCCTTGTTCCGGGCGCGCTCTAGGAACAAAATGACCACCTGACTAAATCAAAGATTGTGGAAGATTGCCGATCAATCTTCACATACAATCATAAAAAACATATATAACAGTTCCACGAGAAGAACAAGGGTACTAGGAATTTAGGGAAATGTAGTGGTGGATGTCTCACCTACTACTGCACTCATTGTTACGAGTGATCCCAAAACATAGACGTCCTCATAAAGAGACTGGATACGGTCTAAGTAATGCAAGGCGAATACAAGATTACCCATCCACAAGGCTGTATACGCAATGCTTTGCAGAGAAAAGGTTAGTTTAAAAGTTGCAGAAGCTCCTACAGCTCTTAACTTCATGAGTCTTCACTCTTTTGAAATCTTATGATCTGTCACACAACAGTGTGAAAGAACCTTGGTAATTAAAGTCTATACAAGATGATAGAACGTTTTAGACATAGATAACGCAGGCTTCTTGACCGTGCACCAAAGAGTCATGAATAGACTCTTAACTTCTTTGGTCCTATCCCGATAAAACTTCATCGTTTTAACTGGGCAAAAACTCTTCTCAGCCCTTCACAAACCAAATTCGAGAGGATAGTGATCCCGAAAGATTTAGACCCTGGAGGAGAAGGACGTTTGTAAATGACCAAGAATCCAGGTTGCAAGGCGCCTATGGCTTAACCATTGTCAAGACCATGTTCTTGCTAAAATAGTGAACTTCACTGACTCTCAACTATGGTAGATTTACTCAGAAAGTTAGGCCTAAAAAAAAAAACCAAGTGTAAGAGCTCGGATCTGTCACTATGCGAAGTTCCAGAAACGACCCCTAAATTTCAAAAACTCTTCTCAGCCCTTCACAAACCAAATTCAAGAGGATAGTGATCCCGAAAGATTTAGACCCTGGATGAGAAGGACGTTTGTAAATGACCAAAAATCCAGGTTGCAAGGCGCCTATGGCTTAACCATTGTCAAGACCATGTTCTTGCTAAAATAGTGAACTTCACTGACTCTCAACTATGGTAGATTTACTCAGAATGTTAGGCCTTAAAAAAAAAAAAAACAAGTGTAAGGGCTCGGATCTGTCACTACCGCGAAGTTCCAGAAACGACCCCTAAATTTCAGGCTGGCACATCTAGCTGATGCTTCCAAGTCCTCTCAAATAATCTGAGAAGATCTATAAGGTCTTTATTTGATAAATCCAATCTTCTGCGTCTGAAGAAAGCTGCCCGCATACTCCTGTACCCTTTGATGGTCGAGGAGGAAAAAATGTGTTTTCTTCTAAGGTCTAAGAAGAAATAGGCCACTTGTCTTAAAGTTACCAAATGACTGGCGACTGCGTCTGTGACTGCATGTGCGTCTGCTCTAACGCTTCCCGTAACACAAGTATATCTCTGCGAGGAAGCGTTGCTGAGCATCGGAGAACTACGCGACATGGGCGCGCTTGCATTGTTTCATATCCACATCCAATTGACAGTCATTCGCCTTGCGTTTGCCGTCCCGATTGGTTTTACTATGGGAAGAATCTAGCTGGCGCTGACGCTCCGCCGCGTCCTGGTGCCCCGCGCTCACGCGATGCTCGCGCTGACGCTCCGCCGCGTCCTGGTGCCCCGCGCTCACGCGATGCTCGCGCTGACACTCCAGCAATTCATGACTCGACTGGCGTGGGTCATCACGCTGAAGCTTGGCGCCTGCCTGCTGCTGCCGCTGACGCTCCGAGGCTTCATCGATTAACTTCTGAGCTTCGTCACGCTGCCGCTTAGGTTCTGCTTGCTGCTGCCGCTGACGCTCCGCCTCGCGCCTGCTCCCATCCATCCTTATGACACATCCAGCGTGCCTTGTGCGCAACCTGAATGCATTCAATGTTGTGAGATACCGTCAACAGTAGTTGCTAGACCCCAGAAGAAAGTACTAGACATTCCCCCTAACTGGGGGAGGAGAAGAAGTGAGAACAGAAGCCAACTGAGCACCTTCTCTCTCGAATAATTATGTGTCTTACCCGATTTAGGCGCTGACACGTCGCCTTTTTTCAACAGAAAAACTTCCAGCGAACATCAGTTATTGCGAGATAAGTTACTAGAAAACTTATGACTCCTGAAAGGTCTTGGACGTATTGCATCACAACACACCTGCTGCGAGGGTAAGTTCTGTTCGCGTGCATACATGACGAGTAACTTCCTAGTCTAGTAGACAAGGAGAACGTAGAACGTCATCCTCGTCAGAGATCTGCGTCCTATTACGGAGAAAAAGTTACAAGATTCAAGATACCATAGCGATGACTAACTGATCGCTTCAAGACATTGCAACTTCGCTCTTTTCAAGATACTATGTCACATGGTTGTGACGTTCTAGTTCAACAATTGTAGGCGAAGAAAAGAGCTTTACTTCATCATTCCAAAGCGGAGAGGGAACGTCTTGGACAGCATCAATAGGATCGCTCAGCGGAACATACGTTTAACGCACAAGGTCCGCAATGTACCTCAGCCTACCAACCTTCCTTCTCCCCGGGGTTGAAATGTAAGGAAGAGATGTAAGGCTAGGAGCAAGACGAACACGAACAAACACCTCCTCCAGAGCACTGAGCTATGTTTACGATTCACTAAACAAGGGCGTTTTTTTTTTTTCTTTTTTTTTTTTTTTTAAACATAATACAGTGATGCCTCAGCATACGAAAGTAATCCGTTCAGGATACGGTTTCATATGCTGATTTTTTCATATCCTGAGTCGCGTTTTACATGTAAATAGCCTAATCCGTTCCAAGCCTTACGAAAAGACACCTTTTGTTCATAAACACGCTAAACTGTAGTAATAAACATGCAATGCAGCCATTTCTATCATTCAATAAATAACCCAACCGTTAAAAACAGCCTAATCCATTCCAGAAACCACCATGAGATTATTCAATAATGTAGTTATAGCCCAGTTATCCCCTCCAAGCCCTAGGAACACGGTCCGTTTTCTTTAATACTGTATAAAAGTTACGGTACTGTATGTAAAGCATTTCGATCAGTGAAGGTGTATTGTTACCTGTACACCTAAATTAAGGGTTGATACCCTGAAAAAAAAAGGTACAGTTAATTAACAAAAAAGTTGAAACTTACCTTTTGATTGGAATTACTCTCAGCGACGAGTTGGGATCTCGTAAGCTTTTCGTATCCTGAAAATTTTTTCGTATACTGGGGCATAAAAATCTTCGTATTGCTTTTCGTATCCTGAATTTTTCGTAAGCAGAAACTTTCGTATCCAGAGGTATCACTGTACATGAAATCATAAAAGATCTGCCCGTGGTCGGAGATATACTCTTACACTCTATTCTCATAAAGGCCTTAATGCACTTCCCGCTGTTGCAGCTGCAGGCACTGCATCAACCTCTACAATAGGGTTCGCTATTTCTCTGAGAAAGATTTAATGTTAATTTATCTATTTATTTGTTTTCTTAGTAACTTATGGAGCCATCTTTTCCTACAGGAGCCCCTTGAGATAAAGCATCTTGCTTTTTCAACTAGGGTTGTAGCCTGGCTAGTAATAAAAATAAAATTAATAGAGACCCCATCAACTCAACCAGCGAAACTCTGAAGTCGAAGAGAGGGGTAGCAGGTATAAAATAAAAGGGAAACTTCAGAAAACTTCACATGAGTTTCTAAAAGTTATTCCCTTCCTCCTACAATACTCTATCCTAGGAAGAGAAGCCTTGATTCTTAGGAATCTATTCCTTAGGATTCTGCATTCAGACCTCAATGCTTAGAGGTTTTAATTCTAGTTCTCTCAACCAAGAGTTAGCCCAGAAGGCCTTGGTCCGAGAATATAATATCTTTCTAGTTAAGATTTATTTCTTATCATAGCGCCTGGAGCAAGAATAACCCAACGCTAGATGATCATGGTTAGGTAGACATCAAAGTCTATTGTCATAGGTAGCGAAGCGTCCACACTAATGCTGAAGATTCCGCACTGGCGCTGAAGCGTCCACACTGACGCTGATGCGTCCACACTGGCGCTGAAGCGTCCACACTGACGCCCCGTTCCATTGACGTTCCGCTTCCTTTGCCGCTTCTCCGGCTCTGCTGGCTGTCATGACGCTTGGTAGCATGCTCTGCTGCCTGGCGAACATCGGCGCGCCTGAATAGACTGAAACTAGGCGCTATGAACAGTCGGTTTGCGTTGAGCAGGTAATCAAAGTGATGCATCCACTTCCTCCCACCGTTGAACATTGTGGTCGGTAGGCCGCCTGTGCGACATCGTCGATCCCTAGCACTTGCCACTGTCGGGAGACAACACCCATCAGGTGGAGGCGGAGGTCCTAAGTCCACACCGCACGAAACGTAAATACGCAGAACGAATCTAATTTTGTTTTCAGCTTAGCGCCTGAAGCGCTCGTATAATGTTTGAAAACACTAATACCTCGCTTTATCTATAGCGAGGGTGAGTGTTCTGGGGATCGACAGAAAACGCTCGAGAGGACTTCTGTCCGGGTCTTAAAAGACTGTAACGCCTGGCTACCCACTTGATTCCTTTCGCCGTTCGACTTAACTTCTCCCCTTCCGGGAGCTTGACAGAGGTCTAAGGCTAGGATCACAACAGGTCCGAACAGAAGCACTCTCCACTGAATAAAATTCACTGCGTAATTTAGCATTAAAAATTTGCATTTACTCTTTGGTAAAAAGAAAGTTTCATAATTATCTGAAAACCAAAGTATACGTTCCCTCAAACGAAATGAACTCTTAGAGAGAGACTTACAATTCTGTCAATGGTTTGAATGGGAATGAAAAGTCACTGAATCCCATATAAATGCAACGAAATATTAAATATCACCTTAATAGATATATTTATAAATTTAAATAAACCCTTAAATTAAGGGATTCTAATAAAAGACGAATTATCACTCATATTCATTGGAACATTTACACTTAATATACGAATAATTTTAGTATTCCACCAAGGAAACAACGATACATAGAATCGTGCGCTACATGGATTGTAAAGAATACTGCATCGTATAAACATTAAGTGAACTTTAACTTCCTTTAATCTCAGACTAAGGAAAAATACTGAAAGGACCAATTAATTGCAAAATAAAATGTTCTTTTTACATAGTACAGTTACAACTAAAAAACTTGAGAAGTAAGAAGAATGTACTATTCATAAAAATCACTACAAAATATTGTAATATTGTAACAATACTGACAACTGCATAACAAAAATGAACTGAACGCTAGTTAATCTTTGCAAACAGACTGAAGATTATCTAAAGAAAAACTATTAAAAGGATAAAATTTTCTCAAAATAATAATCCTTTAATTTAATTTATAACTTAATACTTCAAAAGAAAGCATTCACTTATCATTCTACGTAAAAAGCAAAAAAGACTTTTAGCCTACGGAAGAGGCTGTGACGTCATCAATGGACGAAATGTTTACATCCCGCCCTTATGCTTTCGTGAGGTTTAAAATAGATTGAAAACCTTCTAATTCTACCTTTTAATCTATAAATACGTGATCACAGATCAAATAAAACAAATAAGCGAAAGCCCAAACTCAAAAAAACGTTAGTACATCACCAAATAAAGTACAAATAGAGTAAGCAAACGAGAGAGAATTTCCAATAGTACTGCCAGTTATGGCCGGCAGGGAAAATCTGAAGTGGTTGGGTATAGTTCTACCTGTAGTACCGTGAGGGTGCTAGTGTACACCTGCCATATCTGCGATGACCGCGCGAGATTTTGAATTTCCTGCTGGGGCGTCCAGGGACTTTAGCCATTCTTACATAACCAGTGGGTAAGTTTTATATTTAAAATAATAGTTATCAATCTTCATTTCAAGGATATTCCTGTTATATAAATATTGGGTAATTTAATTTGTAATAAATTAAGAAATATTAATTTTATGATAAAATCACGGCCGTCGTCCGTTGGCGGCATTCCCCTAGCACTTCGTGGGTTAAACCTAATCAAATTTTAACAATATAAAGAATCAATACTACAGTATTCATTAACTGTGATGTGAACAGAAAATTTCCAAATGATAGGGATCAAATTTGCCAGCATAAATACAAAATAAATAATCTAAACAGTTTAACACTTTGGTACAAAGAATATGACAGCATCAATGTACAGTACTAGACACTTTATCCATTTATGATAAACATTATAACTCATGGTATATACTTATTCTGGAACTAGTAAACATTCAAATTTCACATTCCTCGTTAATCCAACCTAGGGTACTGTGTCCTTACTCATCATGTCATAGCATATTTAATCAACAAGGATAGATAACACCAAACTTACTACCAGTGATCCTGTTCTACACAAGCAGAGGTCACCCAACACAGGCCCAAAACAATTCACCAATGAACTAGAAAACCAAAGGTGTGAAATATATGAACGGAACTAAAACCTGCACACATATGAAATAGAACTAGCTTAGCCTCAAAATGTCCTATTACTTGAACGGGAGCCTTTGTATATCAGCAGCCAGTTCCTCGCATTCATTAAGAACTGACCTAAACTTTCCCCCCTAACCTAACCGACTTACCTAACGGGGGGCTGCAACCTCCCTTACACTGCTGTATTCTAAGTTAGCCGTAATCATACATACAGGTGGCCGCTATCATACATACACCTCGAACTAGCTTAGCCTCAAAATGTCCTGATTACTTGAATGGTAGACCTGCCACGGACAGTAAACTAGAGTAACCTGCTATATTGACAAAATCTTTTATAATACTGTACGAATTAAAAAAAAAATACTTTACAAGTGATACAAGTGAAACAAAATCCATTGGAAACGGTCCAGTTTCAATACACACACATCCTAAGGTCCAATAATCACAGGATTAGGATAGAAATGGTTTATATTTAAATACATATTCACGTAAAATAACTAATTCATTCATGCTAAAACTAATTTACCATCTTATGTCCATTCAGGCGACTTGTTGACAGAATAGGATTGTTAACGCAAAGGGCCGAGTTTTTCTGTCTCTTTGCTAGATACAAGTCTGTAAAAAACAACTTAAAACGCCTAATCACTTGTCGAATGGAACTGGAAGAAAATCATTCGTTAGCGATAAGAGGATCTATTTTGATGCGCTGACGCTTTATCAGAATGCAAGGAATTTGACGTTTATACCTTTGAAGTTGGACAACAGTTGAAGTCCTTTATTATGACTAATTGTTTGTAATCTGGTGCGTTTCTTATAATGTAAATTTCAATACTAAGTTAATACTACACAATTTATACAACTAGAGTTAATATTTTAAAATAAAAGAAGTAAAATATATATAAAATTTATATAGCGTACCATAATACACACATAGAAAAAATATTAATTTTTTATTATTGGCTAGAGTACTATCAATAAAAATCTAAACTAACCCAATAAAACCTGGTACCTTTCTTTTATAGAACGTTCTTATCAACATCTGCCCGAGTAATAACAAACCCGTAGGTGCCACGTTTATTCATGTATTATATCATGAATGGCATGATGGTAGAATAAAACTAAAAGACGAAAATAATATAAACGTCACATGTTTATTTTACAAAAAGGAATTATATTTACAATAAATATAAATAGATGAGGAACAATTCACGAGATGCTACACTTGGCACCTCAGCATAACATTGAGCCAAGCCCGCCAGCATTTCCACCATTTTCTCCTAAAGAGATAATGGTTCGTGTTTTACTTAGTTATGTTAAAGCGTAGGATGCTCTTTAAACGTAAGTATAATCAGAATGCATATATTTTCTTTGCGTGCCGTTTATTTTGACAATTTTGTGGTGAGAGTACAATATTAGAAGCTACCCAGTTATGGGCATATTTTCTGGATAGGCCATTTTGGTTGGTATTCCTGGATGAGTATTATGGCTGGCAACTGCACCGATTCCAGTTGAACAGGGCAGCCACTTCGAGACTGAAGATGGAAATGAAATCAAAACAAGGAAAGAAATTCTAGAAAAAAAATTAAACTAAATCCTAATGGTTCAGATATTGATTTCTGATTCTTTGACATATGGTAGTCTGTTACACGTACAGTCAGTGAGGACGACAGCTAGACAACTAATATAGGGTCTTAGTTTGATAAATGGAAACCTTTGTAGTTCGTAAGGACGAACCTAATCAGTAATTAGAATAGGGTTAAATGTCTATCATAGCACAATATTCCAAATGAAAATAATAGTGTTCTACGTCTATTTATAGGTACTCTTGAAGTGTATCGTGCAAATAATTGGGAACTTATTTTTTTTTAAATTGTAGAATAATCCCAGTTTGATTGAGAAATCACATTCTGTAAAGGAAACAAACTAGAATACCACCTTCCCTAAGGTTCCCCAACCTAACCCAATATAAGAGCATTATCCTTACTTACCTAGGGATTGCAGACCTCTGTATCCTTACCTTACTGTAAAACTCAAGTCTCAACCCTGTGTTTGCTTCCCACTAGAATTTACTAATGGCAAGATAACTAAATTGTACATTAAGGGGTCGGTAGCCTGATATACCTTCTTGAATGCTTTATATCAAAGGCATCCTCTTCTTCCAAAGTTCTCTCCATATCATCCTTCAGTTTATTTTGCCATCTAATTCTCCGCCTCCCTCTTGATCTTCTCTTCCTAACGGACCCAAGCCATTCATCCTCAACATGTGCCAACACCATCTCGGTCATGACACTGATCACCACTGAAGTCATCATTATTGTTATTATATTTTGCTTATTTCATCGTTTTCCAATTTTTCGAGCAGTGATAATCCCCTAATCCACCTCTGCATTCTAATCTATATTCTCTCAAGCTTTGCTTCCTCTTTTTGATCCATATATTAACACTGGTCTTATTACTCTGCTATAGATCTTGAATTTTAGGTTCATTGGTATTTTCTTATCACTTACCACTCCTGCTACATTCCTCCACTTCCCCTAAGCTGCTTTTATTCTAATCTCAACTTCAGCCTCATATCCTCCCTCCTGACTTATAGTAGACAAAAAGTATCTGAATTGTTCCACCTGTTTTATAACCGAGCCTTCACTTTCATTTACAGTATAGCTATTCTATCCCTACCTTCCTTACTGCTCACCATAGCTTCAGTCTTGTCCACATTTACTCTCAAGCCACCTCTCTCCAGAATCTCTTGCCATTCTACAACCCTTCTCTGTAACTCTTCTTCATTTTCCTCAATAATCACCATATCATCTGCTTATCGTAACTCCCACAACTCTTCATTTCTGATCTCTTCACCTAACACATCCATGACCACCAAGAATAAAAATGTGCCCAATGCTGACCACCAGTGTAATACAATACTAACTTCAAAGGTTTCTATTTCCCCAACATCTATTGCTACTTTTGTCTTTGTTCTTTAGTTCATCATCTCTACCATTCTAATCAATTTCTCTGGGACTTTCTTTTTCCTCAAGCACAAAAGTAACTGGGATACAAACCAATGCTATTTATAGGGGTTATTACTTTCAGCGAAGCTGGAAGGATGAGCCATTAAAATGTAGCGAGCGTTAACTACCCATCCCACTAGTTAGGGGGGTAGGGGATGTAGCTTGCTACCCCTCCCTCTCACAAAACTGTGAATGAGCTCCCTTTGCTTTTGGCTCGGATGGTGAGTGGCTGTCACTGCTCTTTCACCTCGCCTCTTTTGGACTGCTATTAATCTTTGAGATTTTAACTTATACATATGAATACATACTTAATATTTTCAAATATATATATATATATATATATATATATATATATATATATATATATATATATATATATATATATATATATATATATATATGATTGTAGGTTTCTTCTCAGGTGCTGTGTGTGTGACAGCGTAGTACGCCAGGTTCTCAAGGGCAGAGAAGGTTGTATATATATATATATATATATATATATATATATATATATATATATATATATATATATATATATATATATATATATATATATATATATATATATATATATATATATATATATATATATATATATATATATATATATATATATATATGATTGTAGGTTTCTTTTCAGGTGCTGTGTGTGTGACAGCGTAGTACGGCAGGTTCTCAAGGGCGGAGAACCTTCCCATCAGACCTTTCTTTCTTGGTCATCATTCTTCCCATTGGCGGATGACCTTCCGTGCTCCAGCTGATGCCGCAGGGAAGTCACATTGTGGGGATACTCCTCCGTTCGGCTGTTATCTCCCCCTTCCCCCTTCATGTCTTAAAAAAAATCTGCTGGGGAAAGGGAGTGCGGCCAGCAATATACTGCGCGGGGGTAACACCTTTCCCGTTCGTGGGTTAGGTTGTGCTTCCAAATGGTTTTATTCATTAATTAAGTAAAATTATAACTGTTGTAATTTAACTTTCAGCTTTGTCTCTGTGGAGGTCCCCTCCTTCCCTCTAGACGGTTGTGGTTCTCTCGAGTACTGTAGCTATTTTTCTTAGCTGAATTAATTAATTGTAATTCTTTGTTACGCTGCCGCTCTCCTTCTCCTGTCAATGTCAGCCAGGGAAGGGAGTGCCCAGCCCTTAATTTTCGTCTGTTGTCTTGGTGAACACCTTTCCCGTTTGTGGACTAGGTGCTTCTCCCAAGGGAGTTTTTTGTTACATAATTTGTTTTGTTTTTCCTCAGCGATGCCGTTTTTGTTTGCTCGGCTATGATAGCTGACGTAGAAAACCTGTTCCTTTCATCCCGGTGGAATCTGCTGTCTCTACCCCATCTCTTTCTTGCTCTCCTGCACCTGCGGCAGCTCCTGATCATCAAGCTAACCTCGAGGAACTAGCTCTGGCTACGTTTTCTCTGGTAACGCTCCATGCAGACCTTCAACTTGAACAAGGCTTGTTGATGGAAAGCAAAGAGCGCTGCCTGGAGGTCGCCTTCAGGGGTTGGATTTCTTTCCCTTCCGAGGGAGAGTTTTCTTCCCCAGATGTTGGGCTCTGTTTCTCCCTTCTGAGGGAAAACTTCCCTTCATCATCTTTTGTCTCTCCTGCGAGGTTCCCTTTCCTAGGGAAAGGGCTCTCATAGAGACTTCTCTTCGGAGACTTGCTGACCCATCAGTTGTTATTTGACGTCGGGATGGTGGCAGTAGTCAACGCCATGTTCGTCCTCCTCTGCGCCTTCAGGGTGCTCCTGCTCCGTCGGCAAAGAGACACCTCTCACATCCTCGCCGCCACAGTCTGCCTCTTCGTAGGAACCTGCCCAGCCTGCCCCATTTAGTTCCCGACCTTTGCTTCCGTCATTGGCCTCTCCTCAACGAACTTCGGTTTGTTTGTCTCCTGCAAGGGATCGTTCTCGATCTCCTCCCTAGTACATGTCACCTTACGAAGGTCACATTTCTCCACCTGAGCTCCAGTTACAGTTTATTGACAGCGTTCTCCGTCTCGTCAGGTTCACCATCGACCTTGCTAGAATTGTCCACCGTCCCGTCAGTTCGTAGATCGCCTAGCCATCGCATACTGCTGTCGACTAGTTCAACCTCTCGTAAATCGCTTGCTACACGAGAATCGCTTGGTCTTCGATAATGCCTGCTACATGAGAATCGCTTGCAGTTCGATAATCACCTACTCATTCATCCTCTCGTGTTTCGCCTGCTAAGTGAGAATCGCTTGCAGTTCGACAGCAGCCTGCTCTTCCATCTCCCTCTCGGGAATCGCTTGCTACGTGTGAATCGCTTGCAGCTCAACAATAGCCTGCTGTTCCAGCTTTTTGGAATCGCGTGCTTGTTAGCATCAGGAACTTTGATCTTCTATCCAACAGCGTTCTCACGTATCTCGTAACCGAAACACTTCGATCACCGTCAGAGCATTAAACGCCCAACGGTGCATGAATCGTTGGCCTACCTCCTCATCTTTGCTGCTTAAACGCTCATCACTCAACAAGCCAGCGTTTGGCTGTTGCTGAGAGCATTTCAGATGTTTATGTTCTGAGTAAGTACTGTTTTTATTTATTTTTGTTAGGCGCGTTCATGAGTGATAGAAAGTTTATTGTTTATCTTTGATTATAGTGCGATAGTTAAGTTAGTTAGGAGTGTTCATAAGTGTTTTTCTTTTTTATTTTGGCAGGCCGCGATTCCTCCTTTGGAGAGTTATTTTTGAATGCCGATCTTTAGTTGACGACCTGGCCTGTATTAGATTGTTTTAAGACTGCTCTTGGATTACGCAACCGTTGATGACCTGGACTACGATTAGGATTAAGATTTGATTGCACTGAACGATTTCCTTGATTTTGATGCCATAATGACCCAGCCCGTTTGAAGGATTTTCCGTTTGGATTACTGTTTATAAAGATTGTGTATGATGACGATGATGATGATGATGATGATACTGACACCTGTGACTCAAGGAGTTGAGGCCGTTATGGCAAATTAAGAACTCTTCGGTTACCATAAACTGTAGTGGTAGTTTGCCGTGAAAGGACATTTCGGCTTGTGTGTGGCGACAGTGTTGGTGTCGTAATATATATAAACATATATTTTGAGCTGGTGTGCGGTTTAGTATTAAGTTTGTTAGGGTTTTTTATTTGAATGGTGATACGGTTTTTTTTGGTATATTTATGAATTTAATGATCTGTTTTACGTGTAATTATTTTGGTTGGTGGTGGTTTATATGTTAAGCTTATTTTGAATGCAGAATTTTTTTGCTTTTGGTTGCGGTGAATATAATTTTAAGGCTATGTTTTGTTTTCATTTTCCTTCTGTCCAAGAGTCCAGTTTGAAGTAGAGTCAGGGGAAAGTTTGTATTGTTGGATATTGAGAAAGTAGGAGTGATCAAGGGTGTAGGGGGTTGTTTTTGTTGACATCCCGCCACAGCGTCGCTCTCTTTCGGAACACAATTGTCCTCCAAGGGGTAAATCGCTCAGCCTTCACAACACTCGCCTGCTTCATAGTCTCTCCATTGTCCGGTAGAGCTTGAATCGCCCGACCATTGTCGATGGTCGACATTTCATGTACCACCTATGCATTCGGTTACACGTGAATCGCCGACGGTTCCATCAGCTTGTGGATCACCTGACCATCGTCAACGATCAACAACTCTTGTACCTCTAAAGCGTTTGGTTACACATGAACCGCATACGCGATTGACTTCTCGTCAAGCTTTTGCTATGCGAGAATCACCTGCTTGTCCACCACTTCGGAAATCACCTGCTCGTCAACAATCACCTGCTCATCAGCGTTCGCCTGCTTGTAAGCGTTTGCTAGCTCGTCAGCAATCGTCTTGCCAACAGTGTTCACCTCAGCAACCACACACGTAGCTTAGACCTTCACCGTCTTGAGAATCACTCATCCGTCCCTTAACGAACTAGCGTTCAGCCTTAATTCAAAGCGTTCCCAAATCATCCCATCGTTCAGCTACGTGTGAGTCACCTACTTGAGGACAGTCGACACACCGACCTGCCTCTCATGGAGCGGTAACGATCGAACCTGCGTCAACGTGGTATCGCTCGTCAATGCGGGGACACACTCCCTCATATCGATCATCAAGTCATCGGTCTTCATGTTGGCAATCACAATCGCGTCATGAGAACGAGGTTTCCTGACGCTCTCCAATGTGTCAGTGGTCGTCATATCCTCATGCAAAGAGGATCACCAACTGCAGCCACCAAAGGCGGTGGTTGTGGCCGCTAGGAAGGTAGAGTGGTTCGCAATCATTCACCGTTGTACCAGGAAGGCTTTGGAGACCTTCCTTCTCTGGCACCTGCACCATTGACTTTCTAGCCCACCAAATAGTGACCCTGTGGGCTAACACCATTCTGAAACCAGCGATTTGTGAATTGCCTCCTTAAGAGTTGTTGATTTACTGCCCTGCCTCTCGTTCGGCAGTAGCGATCGACCTTGCTTTTTTCGCGGTATTGCTCGTCGAGTCTTGTTAGCGTCAGCATCGGACGTCGACTCTTTGTAGGTTGTCGACATTGGTGTTACAGAGAGCTTGTCTGCTGCCCTGCCAGCTACTCCTGCGACTGTGTCTTCTTCTTCATCTTCCGCTGCCAAGGTCTGTGCTCCTTCCCCTGACAAACATCCTTTGGGGATAGAGCAAGATCTGAGGCACATCTTTCTGATGAGTGTTTTCCCTTAACAGTAAAGGGTCTCACGGTTAATCAGCCTGGTGATCCCACACTCGTACATCGTCGGTCGGCGAGACAAGAGTCCTTTCACTCTTCGCCTCCTTAGTCTTCTTCTTCGGAAGAAATGGCACATCCTGTCTCTTGTTACCAACCTTCGCCTCCGTCTCCGATCTCTTGTCAACATGCTCCATCACACCAGGCTTTTGCCTGATGGGATGCGGTGGCTGAGAGTTTTCACCAGCAGGTTCCTAATACTGAGATTGCTTGGCTCCAAAACTCCTCCATGGAGGGGTTCTTCCTCTTCGAGCCAAGGGACGTTAGCAGGCTGCGGAGAGGGGGAGGAAATCCAACACGGCGTGAATCGCCCGACCATTGTCGATGGTTGACATTTCATGTACCACCTATGCGTTCGGTTACACGTGAATCGCCGACGGTTCCATCAGCTTGTGGATCACCTGACCATCGTCAACGATCAACAACTCTTGTACCTCTTAAGCGTTTGGTTACACATGAACCGCATACGCGATTGACTTCTCGTCAAGCTTTTGCTATGCGAGAATCACCTGCTTGTCCACCACTTCGGAAATCACCTGCTCGTCAACAATCACCTGCTCATCAGCGTTCGCCTGCTTGTAAGCGTTTGCTTGCTCGTCAGCAATCGTCTTGCCAACAGTGTTCACCTCAGCGACCATACACGTAGCTTAGACCTTCACCGTCTTGAGAATCACTCATCCGTCCCTTAACGAACTAGCGTTCAGCCTTAATTCAAAGCGTTCCCAAATCATCCCATCGTTCAGCTACGTGTGAGTCACCTACTTGAGGACAGTCGACACACCGACCTGCCTCTCATGGAGCGGTAACGATCGAACCTGCGTCAACGTGGTATCGCTCGTCAATGCGGGGACACACTCCCTCATATCGATCATCAAGTCATCGGTCTTCATGTTGGCAATCACAATCGCGTCATGAGAACGAGGTTTCCTGACGCTCTCCAACGTGTCAGTGGTCGTCATATCCTCATGCAAAGAGGATCATCAACTGTAGCCACCAAAGGCGGTGGTTGTGGCCGCTAGGAAGGTAGAGTGATTCGCAATCATTCACCGTTGTACCAGGAAGGCTTTGGAGACCTTCCTTCTCTGGCACCTGCACCATTGACTTTCTAGCCCACCAAATAGTGACCCTGTGGGCTAACACCATTCTGAAACCAGCGATTTGTGAATTGCCTCCTTAAGAGTTGTTGATTTACTGCCCTGCCTCTCGTTCGGCAGTAGCGATCGACCTTGCTTTTTTCGCGGTATTGCTCGTCGAGTCTTGTTAGCGTCAGCATCGGACGTCGACTCTTTGTAGGTTGTCGACATTGGTGTTACAGAGAGCTTGTCTGCTGCCCTGCCAGCTATTCCTGCGACTGTGTCTTCTTCTTCATCTTCCGCTGCCAAGGTCTGTGCTCCTTCCCCTGACAAACATCCTTTGGGGATAGAGCAAGATCTGAGGCACATCTTTCTGATGAGTGTTTTCCCTTAACAGTAAAGGGTCTCACGGTTAATCAGCCTGGTGATCCCACACTCGTACATCGTCGGTCGGCGAGACAAGAGTCCTTTCACCTCTTCGCCTCCTTAGTCTTCTTCTTCGGAAGAAATGGCCCATCCTGTCTCTTGTTACCAACCTTCGCCTCCGTCTCCGATCTCTTTTCAACATGCTCCATCACACCAGGCTTTTGCCCGATGGGATGCGGTGGCTGAGAGTTTTCACCAGCAGGTTCCTAATACTGAGATTGCTTGGCTCCAAAACTCCTCCATGGAGGGGTTCTTCCTCTTCGAGCCAAGGGACGTCAGCAGGCTGCGGAGAGGGGGAGGAAATCCAACACGGATTCCCTCCCTAGGGCCCTTACAGCTTTGCCCTACAGACATCCAGCCCTTCCAAAGACCAGCCATACGAAACCATCAACTATTAAAATGGCAGTAATTTTGAAAACATATCTGTCTTAATAGCCCTCTCCTATCAAGGAAGGGAAAGGCAACAAGTCCAGTCGTGGAGGAAAACATCAGAGAGGTGGTGGTTAAAACTGTAAACATTATTATTATTATTATTACTTGCTAAGCTACAATCCTAGTTGGAAAAGTAGGATGTTATAAGCCCAAGGGCCCCAACAGGGAAAATAGCCCAGTGAGGAAAGGAAAAGAGGAAAATAGAATATTTTAAGAAGAGTAGCAACATTAAAATAAATATCTCCTATATAAGCTAAAAAAAAATTAACAAAACAAGAGGAAGAGAAATAAGATAGAATAGTGTGCTCAAGTGTACCCTCAAGCAAGAGAACTCCAACCTAAGACAGTGGAAGTCCATGGTACAAAGGCTATGGCACTACCTAAGACTAGAGAACAATGGTTTTATTTTGGAGTGTCCTTCTCCTAGAAGAGCTGCTGACCATAGCTAAAGAGTCTCTTCTACCCTTACCAAGAGGAAAGAAGCCACTGAACAATTACAGTAAAGTAACCCCTTAAGTGAAGAAGAATTGTTTGGTAATCTGTGTTGTCAGGTGTATGAGGACAGAGGAGGATATGTAAAGAATAGGCCAGATTATTCAGTGTGTGTAGGTAAAGGGAAAATGAACCATAACCAGAGAGAAGGATCCAATGTAGTACCGTCTGCCTACAAAGCTGCTGGACCAGGTGGATGCCATTCGAGGCCGAACCTTGGACGATCTCTGTGATTTGTTCAGGGTATCGCGTCCCATTCTTTTCATCTATCCCTCCACTGAATAAAAATACAGTGCTTGTGAGCTCATTTGCGATGGGATCAGCAAAGGGTCAGGCCGAAGTCCGGACAGGGTTGGAGAAGGGTCCTATCCAGGAGGTCCTCGACAGTTCCCCAGGCTTCTTCAATCAACTCTTTCTTGTGGAAAAGGCATCTGGAGGCTGGTGACCAGTCACTGATCTCTCAGCTCTGTACAAGTTTGTCGAACAGACTTCATTCTGTATGGAACTGGCAGACACGGTCAGTCTAGTGATAAGACCGCAAGAGTTCATGTGTACACTGGATCTAAAGGACGCATTCATCCAGATCCCATTCCATCCGTCTTGAAGGAAGTATCTGAGTTTCAACATCGATAACTAGACATACCAGTTCAAGGTGCTTTGTTTCGGCCCTTCTACAACACCTCAGGTCATCACAAGAGTGTTTGCCCTGTGTCATCTTGGGCTCAGAGGTTCGACATCTGGCTCCTTTGTTACCTGGACAACTGGCTAATCCTAGCAGACTCGGTGGCAACCCTCCTTCAGCAATGAGACAAACTTCTGAGACTTTACCAAGATCTGGGAGTCATGGTAATCTCGAGAAGTCTTCCTGCTTTCCACTCAAAGACTGATATACCTATGCATGGTATTAGACACCAAACATCATAAAGCCTTCCCATCTGATAGGATAGCAAGGCTGAGGAAAGTCGCAAGCCCTTTTCTCAAATGAGAAGATCTCCCAGCCCAGAAGGGGCTATGTCTCCTCAGACATCTATCATCCTTGCCCCATCTAGTTCCCATCGGTCTTCTCTGGATTTGATCTCTCCAGTGGCGTCTGAAGTCCAATTAGAATCAGGCTTTTGATTCCCCTGACACTCTGATTCCCATGGGATCAGAGGAATGGATGGATCTCGAATGGTGGCTGGCAGACAAGAATCTGCTGAAGGGTGTCAATCTTCTTATCCCTCCTCCTGATTTGATGCTGTTCTTGGACGCATCAAAAGAAGGGTGGGGGTCCCACGTGCGGCACCACACAGCCTCAGGCCTTTGGTCAGAGTCCGAATAGTATCTTCACATAAGTCTACTGGAGATGAAAGCCATTTTTTTTTGTCTCTCCAAGAGTTCCACCAGTTCCTGGCCGTTCACTCGGTGGGGGTGAGCGACAACACCACGGTAGTAGCTTACATCAAGGAACAAGGAGGTACTTTTCCGCAGCCCCTATTCCAGCTAGCAGTAAAGAAACTGAGATGGGTAGA
This sequence comes from Palaemon carinicauda, assembly GCF_036898095.1. Taxonomy (NCBI): domain Eukaryota; kingdom Metazoa; phylum Arthropoda; class Malacostraca; order Decapoda; family Palaemonidae; genus Palaemon; species Palaemon carinicauda. The sequence continues at coordinate 74,667,278 of NC_090755.1, forward strand.
AGTCCACTCGGTCTCACTATCAGCTCGCTTCATTCCAGGCAAGAGGAATGTGCTCGCCGACAATCTGAACAGAGCATCGCAGATAGTGGGTTCCGAATGGTCTGTGGATCATCTAGTAGCCAGCAAAGTCATGACTTGGTGGGGTTCCCTGACTGTGGACCTGTTCGCAACAGCCCAGAACTTCAGGCTCCTGTTGTACTTTTCCCCAGTCCCAGATCTCAAGGCTCTGACGAGATGCATTCCAACAACGGTGGGACAACATCAGCGTGTACACATTCCCACCGTTCTGTCTGATGCGAAGAGTACTCAACAAGACCAGAACATTGGTCAATCTTTCAATGACCCTCAAAGCTTCGCTATGGCATCACACGAAATGGTTCCCGGACCTTCGGCTACTCCTGACGGAGCGCCTAAGAGAACTTCTTCCACGACACAATCTACTTAGACAACCACATGTCAACATTTCCACAAGGCAGTATCTTTGCTATGCCTTCACGCCTGGAGACTATCCCATCATCTCCTCTCTCAGTGAGTTTTTTCGCAACAAGTCGCAAAGGGAATGCCTGGATGGCTGTGAAAGTTATCAACTTCATTCTACCTGGCGGAGTGGAACGTCTTTTGTGGTTGGTGCCACGGAAGGGGTCTCAATCCATTCAATACCACTATTCCAGCACTTGCAGAATTTCTCATGTATTAAGGGAGGAAATGCATCATTCGGTTTCAACGGTTAAAGGCTATAGCTCAACCTTGAGTCTTGCCTTAAAACTGAAAGAAGAGGGCATTTCCTCATGTTTAGAACTTCCATCCTCATACGTAGTTGTGAACTTACCTGTCCTTAGTCGGAAGTGAGACTTCCCCATGGCACGGGGTTTGAGTTCTTTGGTCCCTAGAAGGATCCCCGTATGAACCATTACGACAGGCAACCGTTTGCCTTCTAACCTGGAAGACGGTGTTCCTGCTCGCCTTGGCCTCAGCCAAACGAGTAAGCGAACTTCATGGTCTTCCGTTTGACATTTCCCATTCTAGGGGATGGGTAGAGGTAAGCTTCAGCTTCGTCCTTGAGCTTGTTTCCTAGACTCAGAATCCAGATTTTGGATCCTAGATTCGACTCCTTCCGGATAACGAGTCTCCGCTCTGTAACTGTCGGCCCAATCATCTGTTACTATGCCCATAAGATGTATGAGGTGCTACCTCAAGACATCGGCAGCAGCTCAACTCAGAGTACCCTCACTGATCGTCTGCAGAGGCAGAAACAAGAGTAGGATCACGCAAAACACAATCTCCGCATGGATTCGCAGGGTCACTGACTTCACTAAGTGGACTAGGGGAGCAGATCTTGGTTAACCAAGCAATGTCCAGCAGACCGGAAAAGGCTCCAGCATCAACATGTGAGGTAGTCCTAGCCAAGACAGGGGCCATCCCAAAGCACAGGCACCAGGCCAAGGAAAAGATCAGACCAGCTATACCTGAAATAACGACTTTGTCATAGGAATCTGCTAGTGAAGATTCTGGTAGTGAGACTTCTGGGGGCAGCTTCCGCTCCTGTTCCAGTGTCAGCTCTGCCAACGTTGTCTCCACTGATCATGTCCGTTCTCTCTGGTCAAATCGCAGTCTGTCCGACATGCTCAACCTCCTTGATGCCAGGAAGAGCCCCAAGCCTGGGATCTTCCAGCTAGAAACTGGACAGAGTTTTGCCCAATTCTTGAAGGATTTTGAGGCCTCCTGTGCCAGTAGGTATACCGCTCTGGCCGGTGGACTGCTGAGCTGGGAAGGATCCTGAAGGGGGAAATAAAGGAGGCTTTCTCTGCAATAGGGGGTCCCAAGATCTCATACCCATACAGAAGGAACGCCTCCTCAACTGGTGCCGAGAACCCAGAGAGAGACGGGATGCAGGGAGGTAAGCCCATTTTCAGCAGTGCCACCAGTGGAGAGGGTGAACTGCTGAAGATATATGCCGTGCGGTTGGCCTCTTTGTCTCGGTCTGTATATCCTCGGCGTACCTTGGACCAGAGAGAGCTGAGACGAAAGCTCCTCAGAACGGTTCCAAGTAAAGCTGTGAGTTGGCTGGAGGAGTCTCTGGCCACCGTCATTTTATCCTCTGGCCGTCAGGGCACTTGGCAGGATGTCCTACACCATTTGAGTGCTCTCCACGCGGCATCCCGTCAGCAAAGCCAGAAGGCAGAGGACTTGGTCATCAGTCGCGTGGGACAGTCTTGGCACGGCTCGTATGGCGACAGGGTTGAAATGGCTGCCCCCAACCGTTCACCTGCACCTGTGGAAGTGCGCCTGCCACCACCTCGCACTCTGGATAGTACTCCTTAGTTCCAAAGGAGGTACTGTGCTTGGTGCAAAAAACCAGGGCCCTTTGTGGACGAGTGTCGCAAATGCCTCAACCTGTGCCCACGCAGTGGCTCAGCTAACCACCATGTCACTCAGTGTGGGCAACAGGTGCCCCCAATGCACAAAACACCTGTCCAAAAGACAGCTACTGCCCGCAGCCCTTGGAGGGAGACCACCTCCGTCCAGACTCTTAGGTGGAGGGCAGTATCAGTGAACGTTAGTCCGACACCGTTGTCCTACTCTGGTTCGACCAGTTGCAGGGAGAGCCAAAGTGGGAACGAGTACAGTGCTTTTTTCCAGACCGTTGAGAAGAAGAAGAGCAAGAAACCAAAGACCAGGAAGTCATCAAGAACTGAGGAGTATCATAGAGCATTAAATACTAGATCTTTGGTGTAGAAGATGGGGTTACATCAAAGGAGGGTGTGTGCTAGGAAGTATGCTCCTATTATTCTGGTGGCAACCTCAGAAATCTTGATTTCCAAGGTTACCCCTCAACCTGAAGAGGTCATTGCGCATTTAATTACTCTTTCAGGATTGGCCAGTGATAACCTGTCCTCGACACTGTTCAAAGATTCTCCGACTGACTTCTCCAAGGAGGAAGCAGGAACTGGACTGTGTTGAAAACCCTTCGTAGGGTTAACCTGTAGCAGTTGGCTCCTGTACCGCTCATGGTTGTCAGAGTAACCTTGTCTGAGTTTCTGTCGGGAGCATTGGATGCTCTCATTGACTCCGGAGCCGAGGTCAACCTCATGTCATCCAGTGTAGTGCAGGATTACCAGCTGCAGATGGTACCTGATACCATTGGTCTGAAGGGTTTAGGGCAAACTGGAGCTAAGGCCTTAGGTTCTATACTGCTGATCCCTATACAGTACTTCATGGAATGACATTCACCCCGAGTGCATTCCATGTAGTGCCTTCAGGGACTATGGCTGAGCACTTGGTTACCAGTTCTTGAGAGCAAATGGGGTGATAGTTGACAGAGCCCAAAATCGCCTGAGTGTTGGCGGTACTCCCCAAGAGCCACTTTGGGAGTATTTTGTCCCAATACATGGAGCCTGTTGTTAGCAAGTGCTCTACGCACTTGAAGTCCACGTGGCTGATTCATTTAGGAATGCCAATATTGAGCCTGTACTGTACTTGTTCCTGTTACTGTAGACTTTCCTAAGGGGCTTGATACCTCTTTTAGGTGCTCTGTTTGTCCATCCAACTGTTGGCCGGAGATGTATTATGATGGCGACATTATAAACCCCGTTCTGTCAAGAAAAGCTACAGCAATCCCTGGTATCCGAGAACTTAAAGGTGAAAAAGCCTCAGTTTTAATCAAGGGTTCATCTGAAGGAACTGCCAAGATCAAGAAGGGTGATCTCTTGGGGAAGCTGTTCACCATGACAATGATGGATGCTCCTTTATCCTGCCTGATAGCACAGGAGTGCGACCTGACCCAGAACCAAGCGTATTGGAAGAGATAGACAATCTATCTATCTCCAATGAACTGGACTCTTTTCAGAAGGACCAGTTCTGTCAAATGCTTTGACGTCATCTTCCGGTCATCAGTACTGATGTGGGAGAGTGCTCGAGCACACCAATATATTTTTTTTCCTAATGAATTTTTTAATTAATCAATGAGAGGAAAAAAAAAATACAATATGAAAGTGCAAGTCTACAAAACCAGAAGAGACAAATTTCTCCATACAGAACCTCTTGGGAATCAATCCTCTAAATGTTTAATCTACATATACAAGTATGAATAAAGACTAACATAAGTGTAAATATTTGGGCTTAATTCAAATGTAATTTGACAGGTTAGGATCAAAGAGATTGTAAAATAATGTTACCCATCTCTACATCTCACTTTAACCTCAGAAAGAGGCTCCTCCACTAGATTGGATAGTCACACAGAAATAAAAACAAGGTGATGGATTCAGTATAAGTTATTTTTCCAAATAAAGTCCTATTTGGTTTGTGATGCAGATTTTCTAGAAATTATCATCAAGACAGAGCCTTTTTGGTCAAGGTCAACATAGTCAAGACAAAGTTCCAAGCTTGTTGGAGAATCCCACCACATAGCGGTTCACAATCAACACAGTGAGTCAATAGTGTGTGGACATAAATCTCTGACTACCTACTGATAACAGATACTCAAACCATGGGTTTTTTTTTTCACTAAAAAGTCCACTGCACCAATATCTTAAGAATCTCCCACAGTAAAGAACTCTAAAACATCTAATCAGAAGCTTGAAATCTCTACACACCACATCCATCATCTAATCACAACCCTGAAATCTTTACACCCCGTCCCCTCAAGTTTCACTTACTATCTGTAATGCTAGCTACCCCCCTACTTACTGCTAACTAGCAGGATGGGTAGTTAATCCTTGCTAAATTTTAATGCCTCGTCCTTCGGTGAATACCCCTATAAATAGCTAAACGTTTGTATCATTAGGAAAATTACAAATTATCTCCAAATTTGTTGTTTTACTTTCATGTTTGTCATTTTACAAATTACTTTTAAAATGTCATATTAATTATAGAGATAAAAAAAGCTTATACTGTGCGGTATATTATCAAAAAGCTTTTCATTAAAAATAAGTTATTATAAATTTCTTGGATTTTTTGTTGAACATTTCTGCTTTTGATGGTTAACAATGCATTTTATACCTGTATCTGATTTCAGAGAATGGAAGGGTTAACGTTAGATGTAACAAACCTTGGGGAAGCTGGTGCGCAGATGATCACATTAGTTGAGGCCTCTGCTTTAGAGAGTCCTCAACATAATGTTCACATCTTAACACATCAGGTGAGTGGTTTATTCATAGTATTTTTTATGAATATTCTCACACTTTTCAACTTTTTTTTCCGTGGTGCCTTGTAGATCATCAGAATTGAAGTACTGTACATGTTTCAGATATTAAGGCTATTTATTAGAGGTAGTGCTACTGGCTACTATACAATTGTGTATGCAAAAGGAGAAAATTGATGTGCAAAGTATGAGAAAGTGTAAGGTTTCCGGGTATAATGGAAACCAGGGAAAGACCTATGAATGTTCATTTGGATAGTTATAGAGGTAAAGCAGTTGAATAATAAATTGTTCCGTAACCGAAATACAAACCACGCTATTTACATTGGGTTTACTTTCGGCGTAGCTGAAATGACGAGCCAATAGTTTTTAACGAGGGTTAACTACCCCCGCGCTAGTTAGCGGGGGTAGGGGAAGGGGTAGCTTGCTACCCCTGCCCCCCACCCCACACACCGGTGATTTTCTTCACTTTTGGCTCCGGCGATGAACAGACGTGTCTGTTCATCGTCCTTGTTTGACAGCCTTAATCTTTTTAGCTTTTCCTCAGCTTGTGTGTGTTTGAAGTTGGCCTCACCCTTGGATATCCATCATGCGCAAGTGCCCTGGTATTGCCGGTCGCCCTTGTGGTACTTTCATGTCTGCGGTGGATACGGATCCTCACACCCTTTGCCCGCAGTGTCGAGGCCAACGGTGTGGCAGAGAAAATAATTGTAGTGAGTGCAGGGAGTGGTCTGCCTCCCAGTGGGAGAAGTTTGGCTGTCGGCGTAAGAAGAAGTCTAAGAGAGACCGTTCTCCTTCGGGGGTTGCCTTGAAGGAGGAAGGCTCTCGGGACTCTTCTTTCGCCGCCCAAACCTCCTCCGAAGCTCCCCCTCGTCCGGCTCCTATTGAGAGACCGCCAAGTGGGAGCGCAGGCCCTAGTTCTGTTTTCCGACCTTGGGTTGGGGGAGAGGGCGTCGCCTCCCATAGCGGGGCGGTTCCCCCTCCTCCCCCGGGGGAGGTTATTGATAATGATTCATTATCTCATGATGATCACTTTCAGCTTTGGGCTTCCTTGGGGCTGAAGGGCCTGCCCTCCAAGGAAGCCCTGATTGATCTTGTCCAGTTGGGGGCTGCTGTTAAGCAGTCGCCGGTGATAGCAGAGGTAGATCCTCTGTCTATCGTCGACGTCGTGGTGACAGAGGCTTCCGACAGGTCGGGGCAAACCTCTGCGGTTCCTGATGAGGATGACGTTGCTGAAGGCTCTCCTCCCCCTTCTGTACATCCTTCGAAGGGGGAGGGGAGTCCCACGGGCTCTCCTGCTGCCAAGCCTCCCTCACGGGGGAGCGCATTGACTGAGACTCCTCTTCGGAGGACGGATGATCCTGATGACCCTCCTCGTGGCCGCCTTCGCCGTAAGGCTCACCGTCCGCTGCGTCGTAAGGGCCTCCCGTCTCCCTATAAGGGTGCTAAGTGGCGCCTTTTTGAATCTTCTCCTCCTTCCTCCGAGGGGGACTCTCCTCGCCGTAAGCAGCCTGCAGCTCCTGCCTCCTTAGACCTCTCCGGGGATCGATCTCCAATGCCTTCCAAACCTTCCGCCCCTGGTGCAGATGGACAGCAGTCTGACCTCGTTATCCGACGGGCAACGGTCCCTTTGGGGCAAAGGGTTGCCTCCCACGGTGTGGGGGCTTCCCTTGCGCGTCAGGGTTCCCCTGCGCGCCCTTCTGCAGTGTTAGCGCACAGGCGCTCTCCTGCTCGTCAGCGTTCCTCTGATCGCCAGCGCTCTCCTGATGATCGTCGCCCCACTGCTCGCCAGCGCTCTCCTGATGATCGTCGCCCCACTGCTCGCCAGCGCTCTCCTGATGATCGTCGCCCCACTGCTCGTCAGCGCTCTCCTGAGTGCTCCGAACATCCTACTGTTCCTGTTGTTCGCCCTGCGCGCCAGCGGTCTCCTGAGCGCCCTTCTGCAGCGTTAGCGCGCTCGTCAGCGTTCTCCTGATCGCCAGCGCTCTTCTGAGTACTCCGAACATTCTGCTGTTCCTGTTGTGTGCCCTGCGCGCCATCGGTCTCCTGAGCGTTCTAGATCTCCTGCTCGTCAGAGCGCACCTGCGCTTCCAGTTCCTGACACACGCCCTGTGCGCCCACGTTCGCCCGCGCGACCTGGAACTTCGGTTCAGGTCTTGGACAAGGACTCTTCTTCTCCTCGCCCTTGCGATCCTGTTCGCCAGCTTGTTCCAGCACAGCAACGCTCGCGGTCGCCTGCACGTAGTTCTAATGCTACTGTACGCCCTCGCGCCCACGATCCCCATGTTCCTGAGGCCGTTCGTGAACGTTCGCCTTTGCGCAACGCGCCGGCAGCTTCTACACAGGATTCCACGCGTCGCCCTTCTGCTCGCCAGCGACCACAGATGCGTCAACGTTCACCTGCTCGTCAGCGATCTCCTGCGCGTCAACGATCCAAAGCGCGTCAGCGTTCTCCTGAACATCGGCGATCTCCTGACCGCCCGCGTGATCTTTCGCCTGCGCGCAAGCGCTCTCCTACGCGTCGGTGCCCAGAGGATCTGGAGAGACATGGGTCTCCTACTTCCAGCTCAACTGCTCGCGGTCGCTCGCCTGCGCGTTCTACGCGCTATCACTCGCCAACGCGCCATCGCTCGCCTACGCGCCAGCGTTCCCCAACGCGCCATCGATCTCCCACGCGTTACAGGTCCCCTGGACACCATCAACAGCAGTTGTTGGAGCGATCTCGTTCGCCCGCGCGCCAACGCGTTCCCTCGCCAGCTCGCGCTCACATGCTTACTCGCCCACGCGCTCACGTGCTTACTCGCCCACGCGTTCACTCGCCTACACGCCCGCGCGATCATTCACCCGCACGCGATCACTCCCGCGCTTAATTGTCTCCGCGCGTTTGCGCACCCGCGCTTCAGCAGCCTCTCGCGCGCGACTCCTTTGTGTCGCCTTCGCACGAGCGTCAGTGCGACCCCCGTTCGCGTCAGGTTCCGCAGCTCGCGACAGCAGCAGGGACGCGTGTCGCCAGACCGCAATCAGGATCGCCCCCGCCTAAGCGCAGGTCTCTGTGTCAGGATAGGGAAGACCCATCAGAGAGGTCAGAACAACCTTCTTCCCCTTTTTCTTTACAGGCAGGTCCAGTGGTGTCCACTCCGAAGGATCGCCCGATCCCCTTCCCTCCAGCGGGAATTTCGGACTCTGTGTCCGTGCCTCGGCAGTCCTGGTTTGGTCCTTTGATAGGGCGTTAGTGAAGGCTATGAAGCCGGCACTCGCCGATCAAGGACACAAACTAACGACGGCCTCGCCCCGCTGAAGAGAAGGAGAGTAGTGGACTTCGTGGTGACTTCTCCCAGGGAGAAGCTGGTTCCTAAGAGGTCCATTAGGAAGGCTCCATCCCCTTCGCAGGCGCTTTCTCCTTCTCCTGAAGACGAGGCTTTTCCGTCCTCAGGAGAATCCAGTGAGGTAGCGGTCTCCCCCTTGGCACCAAGGGGGGGAGTCGTCTCCTCATGGAGGGGAATCGTCTCGCGTGGAAGGCACCTTCCAGGCCTCTTTGTTGGGGTCGTGTAACCCGCCCAGGAGGGAACCTAAAGACTCCAAGACAGTTCCGAAGTCGTCTTCGCGAATTCGTCAGGTTCCAGCTGCACCCCGGGAGAACGACCACGCATCTCCCCAGGAAGAGATTCCGGGGACGGGAGACTTAGCTGCCAGTCCGCAGGGAGGAAACCAGCAAGAGTCGGAGCACGCCTTCTGGCAAGTCCTGAGCCTGATGAGGCAACTCAACGGGTTCATGGATCCCGTGATCGCCCCCCGGGAAGGCAAGGACACGGTCCTGGATCAGGTGTACGGTACTCAGAAGCCCCCCAAGGCCAGCGCGGCTTTGCCCTAGTCCCAGGGGCTAAAGAGTGCCAGAGCCAGGGCCAATGCTCAACTCGCGGGTCTCGCCTCCTCCAGTCGTTCCTCTGCCGGGAACAAACTCCTCCCACCTCCTCGTCTCCAGCAGAGGAGGTACTTCGAGATGATGGGGGAGTCTAGCCTCGCTCTTCCCCTCCATCATTTGGTAGAAGAGCTCGCTAGGGGAGTTTCTCTTGAGAAGCTCTCCACCCGGCAGGTGACGTTCTCGGCGTCGGAGATCCTGAGCCATGCGAAGGTCGCGAAGTGCGCCATGCAGGCCACTTCGTGGCTGGATATCTGGCTAGGTTCTCTGGGCATCCTATTGCGCTCCGAAGATCTGTCTAAGGAGACCAATAGGAAGGCCCTGGAGACCTTCCTCCTCTCGGGCACTCGCTCCATCGAGTTCCTGGCACATCAGGTTACTAACCTTTGGGCCAACTCGGTGTTGAAGCGACGTGACGCGGTGACCGAGAAGATTCACCCGAAGGTCCCCGCCATGGATGTCTGCAGGCTCAGGCACGCTTCCCTCCTTGGGGGGAATCTGTTCGAGCCACAGGACATGGAACGCACAGCTGAGAGGTGGAGGCAGTCGAGCCAGGACTCCCTCCTCCAAAGGGCCCTTACATCTCGGCCCTATAAGCCTCCAGCTCCGCAGCAACCGCAGCAGCAGCCTCACAAGACTCCAAAGCAGGCACCGGCAGCTAAGAAAGTGGTGTCTCAGCCCCAGCCCTTTCCAGCCAAGGTCAAGAGGGGCGGTAAGTCCTCCAGGGGAGGCAAGACTCCTAGAGGGAGCGGCCGCGGCCGCAAACGCTAGGAGTGGCAGTCCTCCCGCGTGTCCACCTGTGGGGGGATGCCTTCAAAGTTGCGTGCACAGGTGGCAGAAACAAGGGGCCGATGCTTGGACGGTCTCTGTGATCGGCCAAGGCTATCGCATCCCATTCACGAGATCTCTACCTCCCCTGACAGCGAATCCAGTGTCGTTGAGCTCCTATGCCATGGGATCGGTAAAGGGGCTAGCCCTTCAGGCAGAAGTCGAGACCATGCTCAGGAAGGATGTTCTCCAGGAGGTCGTCGACGGCTCTCCAGGCTTCTTTAGTCGACTCTTTCATGTAAAGAAGGCGTCTGGAGGCTGGAGACCTGTCATCGACCTCTCAGCTCTGAACAAGTTTGTCAAGCAAACTCCGTTCAGCATGGAGACAGCGGACACGGTCAGACTTGCAGTGAGACCACAAGACTTCATGTGCACACTGGATCTAAAGGACGCGTACTTCCAGATCCCAATCCATCCATCTTCCAGGAAGTACTTGAGATTCAGCCTAGACAGCAAGACCTACCAGTTCAAGGTGCTGTGTTTCGGTCTCTCCACAGCACCTGAGGTGTTCACCAGAGTGTTCACCCTGATTTCATCTTGGGCGCACAGGAACGGCATCCGTCTCCTTCGTTATCTGGACGACTGGCTGATCCTAGCAGATTCGGAGTCGACCCTTCTTCGACACTGAGACAGGCTTCTGGGATTTTGCCAGGATCTGGGGATCGTGGTAAATCTCGAGAAGTCCTCTCTGCTGCCGTCCCAACGACTGGTTTATCTAGGCATGTTGTTAGACACCAATCTCCACAAAGCCTTTCCATCAGACGACAGGATAGCAAGGCTGAGGAGGGTGGCGGAACCCTTCCTCAGGCGAGAAGAGCTTCCCGCCCAATCGTGGTTGCATCTCAGGTCACCTGTCCTCCCTGGCTCGTCTGGATTCAAACGGCCGTCTCAGAATGAGATCCCTGCAGTGGCGGCTCAAGTCCCGGTGGAATCAAGGATCCGATTCCCCGGACGTGCAGGTTCCGATAGGACCTTCGGAACAGGCGGACCTGCGGTGGTGGCTGGTCGACGAGCACCTGCGAAAGGGAGTAGATCTTCTCGTCCTCCCCCCGGAGTTGACACTGTTTTTGGACGCGTCAAAAGAAGGGTGGGGGGCGCACATTCTGAACCAGAGGACCTCAGGCCTTTGGTCAGAATCAGAAAAGTATCTGCACATCAACCTGCTAGAGATGAAGGCCATCTTTCTGGCTCTTCAACAGTTCCAACGGACCCTGGGGGGTCACTCCGTGGTGGTGATGAGCGACAACACCACGGTAGTGGCTTATATCAACAAGCAGGGAGGTACTTTTTCGCAGCAGCTATCCCATCTTGCAGTAGAGATTCTGAGGTGGACCGAAGTCCACTCGATAACACTATCAGCTCGCTTCATTCCTGGCAAGAGGAATGTGCTCGCCGACAGTCTGAGCAGGGCTTCGCAGATAGTGAGTACCGAGTGGTCTTTGGATCCTCAGATAGCCAACAAAGTCCTGACTTTGTGGGGTTCCCCGACCGTGGATCTGTTCGCGACAGCCTTGAACTTCAAGCTGCCCCTGTACTGCTCCCCAGTCCCAGACCCCAAGGCACTCTGGCAAGATGCTTTCCAGCAACGGTGGGACAACATCGACGTGTACGCCTTCCCACCGTTCTGTCTGAGGAGAAGGGTGCTCAACAGGACCAGACTATCGGTCAACTGTTCGATGACTCTGATAGCTCCGCTATGGCATCACGCGGAATGGTTCCCGGACCTTCTGCAGCTCCTGACGGAGCTCCCGAGAGAACTTCCTCCACGACACGAGCTACTCAGACAACCACACTGCAACATCTTTCACAAGGCCGTAGCCTCGCTTCGGCTTCACGCCTGGAGACTGTCCAGCGTCTCCTCACGGAGAAGGGCTTTTCGCAACAGGTTACGGAGAGAATGTCTCGCCACCTGCGAAAGTCCTCTGAGGGAGTCTACCAGGCAAAGTGGAGAGTCTTCTGTGGTTGGTGTCGTGGGAGGGGTATCTCTCCACTCGATGCCACTATTCCAGCAATAGCGGAGTTCCTCGTGTATCTGCGGGAGGAAATGCGCCTTTCGGTCTCAGCGGTGAATGGCTATCGCTCAGCCTTAAGCTTGGCTTTTAGGCTGAAAGGAGTGGACATTTCTTCCTCGCTGGAACTCTCTCTACTCATACGTAGCTATGAGCTTACCTGCCCTCAGTCGGAAGTGATACCTCCTCCTTGGAACGTGGTTCGGGTTCTCAGGGCTCTTAAGAGACCTTCCTTTGAACCATTACGCCAGGCCTCTGATCGCTACCTGTCTTGGAAGACGGCTTTCCTGCTCGCTTTGGCCTCGGCCAAACGAGTTAGTGAACTTCATGGTCTCTCGTACGACATCGCCCATTCAAGGGGATGTGGGGAGGTAACGTTCAGGTTCGTCCCTGAGTTTGTTGCCAAGACTCAGAATCTTGGAGTGCCGGATCCACGATTCGACTCTTTCAGGATCGCTAGTCTCCGTTCTGTAACAAGCGACCCAGACCAGCTGCTACTATGTCCAGTGAGGAGTCTGAGGTATTACTTGAAGAGAACAGCTGCAGTTCTTCCTCAAGTGCGAGCGTTGTTTGTTAGCACAGGCAGGACGAAGAGGAGGGTCACCAAGATTTGAAGGGTTATCCATCACGCCTTGAATCCAGACCCTCCTCCGCCACGTCGCCCTAGGGCATACGATGTCAGGGGCATTGCTACGTCCCTGGCCTTAGAGAAACTTCTCTGTTACGCAGGTGCTTCAAGCTGGGGTCTGGAAGCGTCAGACGACCTTCACAGCCCATTACCTGCAGGACGTGACCCACAGGAGCCTTGATACCTTTTCTATCGGCCCTGTGGTGGCTGCACAACAGCTGGTCTAACCTCAGGCTCCTTTATGGGCAAGTAGCAGTAGGTTGAGGGCGTTGTTACCCGGTTTTAGTCTGAGTGAATGAAAGAGTATGTCTGACCCTTACTTCTTTCTTTATCCTCCCCTCTCTTGGGGAAGCAGCATCCTGGTCTCCGCATAGCTGACCTCAACCTCTGTAGGTAACCCATGCTTCCTTGTGCTCCTAGTATTAAGTTTAATACTGTCGCGTCCCCCATACCCTGACGAGGTGGTATTGGGAACGTCCTATCCTAGATTCCTATCTAAAGGTCTCAAGGTCAACTTCATAGGACGAGTCACGCTCTTTCCTCCACACACAACTTATGTAGGCCACACGTTCCTCGTGAAGCAAGGAAATTGTGTGGTGCAGGGGCTCCTTTTCTCAAGTGCTACTCACTGGGAGGTGGAGCCCCTGGGTAAAAGCCAAAGTCAGTAAGGCTGGGGACTTTCCGCCCTTCCTAAGGGGTAAGTGACCCAATGTAAATAGCGGGGTTTGTATTTCGGTTACGGAACAAATGACAAATTCGGAGATAATTAGTATTTTTCCTAACCATACAAACCTTAGCTATTTACACATATTTGCCCGCCAGCCCTCTCCCCCAAGTCAAGTCCTACCTCTAAGTGAAGTGAAGCAAATCACCGGTGTGTGGGGGGGCAGGGGTAGCAAGCTACCCCTTCCCCTACCCCTGCTAACTAGCGTGGGGGTAGTTAACCCTCGTTAAAAACTATTGGCTCGTCATTTCAGCTACGCCGAAAGTAAACCCCATGTAAATAGCTAAGGTTTGTACGGTTAGGAAAAATACAATTTTAAATATTTAACTTAGCCGGTGAATATATAATAGCTGCAACTCTGTTGCTCGACAGACAAAAAACAGTAAAAACTCGCCAGCGATCGCTATACAGGTTGCGGGTGTGCCCACCAGCGCCAACTGTCGGCCAGATACCATACTCGATGTAAACAAAGACTCAATTTCTTCTCTGTCGACGTGTCGACAAGACGTACTTTACTCGCTGTTGAAACCTGGAGTTTTTCCCATCATATTTGGTGAAGTACTTTAATTTGGTTTGAGCTTTCGCAGTACAGGTGTTTTTCTTCAAATAAATCCTTGAACTCTTTTTTGTATCGGATTAATTGTTGATGACTTAGATCGTTTTTTGGAATTTTCACTTGACCAATTCAAAATGGCTGACCTTTCACAAGTTCCCAAGTTCAGAAAATGCAATGCTAGGGACTGTCATAGGCGTCTTCCAAAGGCTTCTCTCGACCCTCACACTGTTTGTTCCAATTGTCGGGGTAAAACCTGTCAATTGGAAGATCGGTGTGAGGAATGCGTGGGCCTTTCGGAATTCGATTTTATCGAATTTGAGAAGTATACACGCAGACTAGAGAGAGATAGGGTAAGGAGAAGTTCTTCTAGGTCGGTAGATTTTTCCTCTCCACATGCCCCTCAACCTAATCCTTCCCCTGTAGTGGTTGTTCCTAACCCCCCTCCTAGCACTCAGGAACCATCGATGGCAGACATGATGCGTGCTATCCATGCCTTGGGGGAGAGAGTTGAGTCCCTTGCAAGTGACTGCAATCAACTCATGGCGGACGTAAAGGAACTAAAGTGCCAAAGTGCTGCGGGAAGTGTTAAAGTGCCTAGTGTTTCTCAAAGTGTTGTGAACAGTGTTGCGCTTGAGGGTTCGTCTGTTCGTGCCTGTCGTCCTCCTAGTCCGGGACCTCTTGCAAGCTCCCAAGCCCAGGGGAGAAGCAATGTCGTACGACTCATGGGTTCGAGAGGCCTTGATCAGCGAACAGACGTTCCCTCTATGGTATCAGGCGTATCTCCCCAAGATCGCCCCTACCAACGTAAGACGAGAGAGCCCGTTTTTACCTCATCGTCCGAAGGTGTTTCTCGTAAGAAACCTTGGACCAAGGTCTCACGACCTTTGAAGCGTAAGTCGGTCCCTTCAGGACAAGTCCAACGTCCCGGTTGTAGCCACTGGGTCAGTTCGGACTCGTTGTCGTCATCTGATGACTGCTCGCCGCCTAAGAGAGGCAAAGCGGTGCCGCCTCAGTCGCTCACCCCGTCTGTTGCCGCACCTGCTGCCGTAGACCCTAAATGGGTGTTGCTGCAGGACATGCAGTCCAAGCTTGCGTCCTTGATGGAGGACTTCAATGCGGAGAAGGTTGCTGCTGAACCTTCTGGCCAACAACCATCCAAGCGGTCTGTTGTGCGTCCTGTTGACGCTGAGGTAACTTTCTCGCGTCTACCAGTTGGGGTTGTACCTCCACCGATGCGACCCAGTGTGGGTTGCCAGCCGCACGTTGACGTTAGGCGACGCACGGAGGTGGTTGTTGACGTTCAGGACGTTCAGCAACCATCAGAGGTGACTTGTTTTGACGCGGTGCGTCAACCTCCGCAACCCGGTATGGTGTTGACTGCACAACCCAGACGGTCTAAACAGTCTCGGGTGGACGCTGTGCGTCCTCGCGCACCCATGGTTGTTGACAGTTCACAGACTGTGCAGCAGTTCCATGACGCTGCGTCCGGCTCCGTCACGCATGCACCAGTGTGACCGGACTCAGCGAGCCAAACGTTGCCCACTCCTTTGCCGTTTCCTCATCAGTTTTCGGATGAGGAACTATCAGATGAGGACGTTGCTGAACCACAAGAGGATCAACCTTCAGAACTTGACGAGCCTAAGGCAACTCAACCATCATTGGACTTTAGAAAAGTCATGGCTGTATTTAAGGAGTTGTTCCCTGACCACTTTGTTTCTGTGGCTCCTCGTTCGCCGCCGTCAGATTTTGTATTAGGCGTGCCTGCTACCGCACCTGCCTTTACTAAACTCGTTCTCTCTCGCTCATCCAAGAGAGCTTTGCGGCTGTTGGGAGATTGGTTAGAGACTAAGAAGAGTTTAGGAAAGACAGCATTTGCCTTTTCCCCATCTAAACTCTCGTCTAGATCGAGCGTCTGGTATGCCACGGGAGAAGTTCTCGGCTTGGGAGTTCCTGCCTCTGCCCAGGGCGACTTCTCAAGTCTTGTAGACTCTCCCCGCCGCCTTGCCATGAGACGCTCGAAGATTTGTTGGTCACCATCGGACCTGGACCACTTTCTTAAAGGTATATTTAGGGCTTTCGAAGTCTTTAACTTCCTAGACTGGTGCCTAGGAGCCCTGAGCAGGAAAATCTCTTCTGCAGATAAGGATGTTTCCTTGCTCATTATGTCCTGCATGGACAAGGCCGTCCGTGATGGGTCCAACGAGCTAGCCGCCTCATTCACGTCCGGAGTCCTGAAGAAGCGAGAGTCTCTATGTTCTTTCCTGTCTGCTGGAGTGACGCCATGCCAAAGATCTGAGCTACTCTTTGCTCCCCTTTCCAAGTGCCTGTTTCCTGAAGTATTGGTAAAGGAAATTGCCTTATCTTTAGTTCAGAAGGACACCCACGATCTAGTTGCGTCCTCGGCTCGCAAAGCTCCCCCTTTGCCTACATTGTCTGCTAGACCGAGGATAGACACTCCAGCGTCTCGCTTTATTCCGCCCTTTCGTGGCAGAGCCTCCAGCAGAGGAGGTGCTCTTGCCGAAGGGAAGCGAGGGAAGAGGAAAGGATCCAAGTCCTCTAAGGGCAGAGTCTGACTGCCCGCAACTTCAGACAGCAGTAGGAGCCAGACTCAAGAACTTCTGGCAAGTCTGGGAGAAGAGAGGCGCAGATCAACAATCTGTGAAGTTACTCAGAGAGGGGTACAAAATCCCTTTTGTACGCAAACCCCCTCTAGCAACGTCCCCCATCGATCTCTCTCCCAGGTACAGAGAGGAATAAAAGAGACAAGCCCTGAAACTGAAAGTGTCTCTTTTGCTAGAGAAGGGAGCGGTGGTCAAAGTCTCGGACCTTCAATCACCGGGGTTTTACAACCGTCTCTTCCTAGTATCAAAGAAGACAGGAGGTTGGAGACCGGTGCTAGACGTCAGTGCTCTGAATGTCTTTGTCACAAAGACGAAGTTTTCCATGGAGACCACAAAGTCAGTCTTAGCAGCGGTCAGAAAGGAAGACTGGATGGTCTCGCTAGACCTAAGGGACGCCTACTTCCACATCCCCATTCACTCAGACTCCCAACCTTTTCTGAGATTCGTCTTCGAAGATGTGGTTTACCAGTTTCGGGCCTTGTGCTTTGGCCTAAGCACAGCTCCTCTCGTATTTACGAGGCTGATGAGGAATGTGGCCAAATTCCTCCACTTATCGGACATCCGAGCCTCCCTTTATTTGGACGACTGGCTTCTCAGAGCCTCTTCCAGTCGTCGCTGTCTGAAGGATCTCAAGTGGACTCTAGATCTGACCAAGGAATTGGGACTCCTAGTCAATTTGGAAAAGTCGCAGCTGGTCCCATCCCAAACTATTCTGTATTTAGGGATGGAGATTCACAGTCAAGCTTTTCGGGCTTTTCCGTCGGCCCCCAGAATAGATCAAGCCCTGCTATCCATCCAGAAGATGCTGAAGAAAGAACGCTGCTCAGTCAGGCTGTGGATGAGTCTGGTAGGGACGCTGTCATCCCTGGAGCAATTTGTATCACTAGGAAGACTACACCTCCGTCCTCTTCAATTCCATCTGGCTTTTCACTGGAAAAAGGACAAGACGCTAGAGGCGGTCTCGATCCCGATTTCCGGAAAGATAAAGTCTTTTCTGACTTGGTGGAAGGACAATATCAACCTAAGAGAGGGTCTTCCCCTGGCTGTTCAGATACCCAACCACGTTCTCTTCTCGGACGCATCGGACTTGGGCTGGGGCGCGACGCTGGACGGTCGGGAATGCTCAGGTCTGTGGAACTCGAGTCAGAGGAGCATGCATATCAACTGCAAGGAGCTGTTGGCAGTTCATCTGGCCTTGAAAAGCTTCGAGTATCTCCTTCGAGGCAAAGTGGTGGAAGTAAACTCGGACAACACCACGGCCTTGGCGTACATCTCCAAACAAGGAGGTACCCACTCACTGACGTTGTACGAGATCGCAAGGGACCTGCTCATCTGGTCAAAAGGTCAAGACATCTCCCTAGTAACGAGGTTCATCCAGGGCGACTTGAACGTCATAGCAGATTGTCTCAGTCGGAAAGGGCAAGTAATTCCAACCGAATGGACCCTCCACAAGGATGTGTGCAAGAGACTTTGGGCCACTTGGGGTCAACCAACCATAGATATCTTTGCAACCTCGCTGACCAAGAGGCTTCCAATCTATTGCTCTCCAGTCCCGGACCCAGCAGCAATACATATAGATGCCTTCCTCCTAGATTGGTCACATCTGGATCTCTACGCATTCCCACCGTTCAAGATTGTCAACAAGGTACTGCAGAAGTTCGCCTCTCACGAAGGGACAAGGTTGACGTTAGTTGCTCCCCTCTGGCCCGCGAGAGAATGGTTCACCGAGGTACTTCGATGGCTAGTAGACGTTCCCAGAAGTCTTCCTCTGAGGTACTTCGATGGCTAGTAGACGTTCCCAGAAGTCTTCCTCTAAGAGTAGACCTTCTACGTCAGCCACACGTAAAGAAGGTACACCAAAGCCTCCATGCTCTTCGTCTGACTGCCTTCAGACTATCGAAAGACTCTCGAGAGCTAGAGGCTTTTCGAAGGAGGCAGCCAGTGCGATTGCTAGAGCAAGGAGAGCGTCTACCATTAGAGTCTACCAATCGAAGTGGGAAGTCTTCCGAGACTGGTGCAAGTCAGTTTCTGTATCCTCGACCAGTACCTCTGTAGCCCAAATAGCTGATTTTCTCTTATACCTGAGAAAAGGACGATCCCTTTCAGCTCCCACTATCAAGGGCTACAGAAGCATGTTGGCATCGGTCTTCCGGCATAGAGGCTTAGATCTTTCCAACAATAAAGATCTGCAAGACCTCCTTAAGTCTTTTGAGACCACTAAGGAGCGTCGTTTGGCTACTCCTGGGTGGAATTTAGACGTGGTACTAAGATTCCTCATGTCATACAGGTTTGAGCCTTTACAGTCAGCCTCCCTGAAAGATCTCACTCTTAAGACTCTTTTCCTGGTATGCTTAGCCTCGGCTAAAAGAGTCAGTGAGATTCATGCCTTCAGCAAGAACATCGGATTTTCGTCGGAAAAAGCCACTTGTTCGCTGCAACTTGGTTTTCTAGCCAAAAATGAGCTACCTTCTCGGCCTTGGCCTAAATCTTTCGATATTCCCAGCTTATCGGAGATCGTAGGCAATGAACTAGAAAGAGTCTTATGCCCTGTTAGAGCTCTTAAGTTCTATTTAGATCGTACTAAACCTTTACGAGGCCAATCTGAAGCTTTATGGTGTTCAGTTAAGAAACCATCCTTGCCTATGTCAAAGAATGCTTTGTCATACTTTATCAGATTGTTAATACGAGAAGCTCATTCACATCTGAGTGAGGAAGACCGATCTTTGTTTAAGGTTAAGACGCACGAAGTTAGAGCTGTAGCAACTTACGTGGCCTTTAAGCAAAATAGATCTCTGCAAAGTATAATGGACGCAACCTATTGGAGAAGCAAGTCAGTGTTCGCGTCATTTTACTTGAAAGATGTCCAGTCTCTTTACGAGAACTGCTACACACTGGGACCATTCGTAGCAGCGAGTGCAGTAGTGGGTGAGGGCTCAACCACTACAATTCCCTAATTCCATATCCTTTTAATCTGTCTCTTGAAATGTTTTTAATGTTGTTTTTTATGGGTTGTCCGGAAGGCTAAGAAGCCTTTCGCATCCTGCCTGGTTGATTTGGCGGGTGGTCAAAGTCATTTCTTGAGAGCGCCCAGATTAGGGGTTTGATGAGGTCCTGTTGTATGGGTTGCAGCCCTTGATACTTCAGCTCCTAGGGGTCTGTCAGCATCCTAAGAGGATCGCGAGGCTCCGTAAGGAAGACGTACTTACAAGGCAGAGTAATCGTCTAAGTCGACTTCCTTACCAGGTACCTATTTATTTTGTTTTTGTTATATTGATAACTTCCAAAATGAAATAAAAACTCTTAGCTTGTACGATGTAAACATATTTAACTGGTCTCTACCCACCTCCTTGGGTGTAAATCAGCTATTATATATTCACCGGCTAAGTTAAATATTTAAAAATGATATTTTAATTATAAAATAAATTTTTTAATATACTTACCCCGTGAATATATAAATTAAACGACCCTCCCTTCCTCCCCAATAGAGACGCAGTGGGATGAGAAGAAATTGAGTCTTTGTTTACATCGAGAGTGGTATCTGGCCGACAGTTGGCGCTGGTGGGCACACCCGCAACCTGTATAGCGATCGCTGGCGAGTTTTTACTGTTTTTTGTCTGTCGAGCAACAGAGTTGCAGCTATTATATATTCACCGGGTAAGTATATTCAAAAATTTATTTTATAATTAAAATATATTATCTCCGAATTTGTCATTTTAGAAGTGATATGTATTTTTCTTAACTACACAAACTTGAGTTCTTTACTCATAGTTTACCTACCATTACCTGCCCCCAAAGAAAGTCCTGGCTGTAATCAAAGTGAAGAAGGTGTGAGTGAGTGAGGGGTGGTACCACTGGTAACAACCAGAACAGTTGATGACACTTTGTTAAAAGTTTTATAGTCGTATGCCAGCTTGTGCTAACATCTATATCCATAGTAAAGAGCTCATGTTTGTATAGTCAGGAAGAATGCATATAACTTCCAAACTTGTCATTTTTAGGTCTTAAGACATAATTGAGAAATTATATCTAACAAATAGTTATGAAGAGAATACAGTATGCTAAAATGAACTGGGGAAGGGTTTAAAGGCCGCTCATAAATGGCAGAGGCAAGGGACAGTGACATTGCCCTATCAAGCTGGACAATGCCCTAGAGACTGACCATATATACATATGATCAGCATCCAAGCCCGCTCCCTACCTGAGCTAGGACCAAGGAGGGCCAGGCAATGGCTGGTGATGATTCAGCAGATAGACCTACAGGCTTCTTCAAACTCCCCATCCTTAGCTCACAAGGTTGGTTGCAGCGACCAAAGGAACTAGCGAGTTTGAGCGGAACTCGGATGCCAGTCTGGCGATCACCAGGCAAGGACGTTACCTACAGGCCACTACAATCAAGGTATCAGGAATGCTGTGCAATAAGAGGATCGGTGCAAAGGTGAAAGGATAGTCATATAAAAGTGTATTTAGATTAGCATTGGTTATTGTTTCTAAGATGTACCTGATAAAAAAGGTTCAAGTATGAAAAATTGATTAGGCAAAGATGAGGATTTTTTGAGGGATGTGCAGAGTCCTGAAAATAGATACGGTGGATCAGAACTTACTCTTATTAGAGAAGCAATCAGAGTAGTGGAGTTATCAAAGAATCATCTGCAAAAAGACTATGTATAGTGGTTTGTTCAAGTTATATGAATATAAGAAAACCATAAAGGTGGATGGAAGGACAAGAAGGGAAAGGACAATGCTCAAATGGGAAGTCAGCAAACCACATTACATGTGGGAGATAGGGATAAGATATCAAGATACGAAGGACAGAGGGAGTCAGAGAGGATTGATAAGAAATTAACCCCATTTAAAAATGGGTAAAAGCTGAAGAAAAAGAATATTGAGACTTGGGTAATATTGAATTATTATACAGTACATTTACTGTACTATGACCAGAGATTTGTCTGATTCCTCTTCAACTTTTATAATTTTTCTCAATGGTTATTGCATTAATTCTCTATAACAATGATTTCTTATTTCACTGGTTGCCTTTAAATAAAATTGATTATTTTTACAGTAATTTTCTTTTATTTTTCATTAAGCTGGAGGGAGATGATGGAGGTCCTCTCCATGAAGAACAAGAGCATGATCCACTTGATCCAGACCCAAAAGTTTTATTGGGGAACAGCAGTCCACATTGTCTTGTTTGTAATGCAAAACTTGGAGTCTCAGCAAGAGGTGCTATGGAGTTATTTTCTGAAAAGGTAAAGGCTTGATACTTTATTTTGTGAAGTTTTCATTAACATGAAAGAATACTAGAAACAAATGGTTATCTGACTCTCAATGTTACAGTGGAGAGCAAGTGCTCTGAGTTGAGACTGGTTGAAAAGATTATGTCAGAGTCATTAATTTCATACAGTAGTTTTCATTTCATCATCAGCAATACTGTATTTGTTAAGAACTATGTAACTTTTGGAGCCTGTATTCATGAGCCACGGGGAAGTCTAAATGTAAGGATACCCTACTTTTAGAATATCAATCCCCAATATTTTAAGTTAAGTAGTTTGTTGTCTCAAGCATAAGTTATGTTGAAAGAGTTACCGGGTATTTCTTTATGTTTAAATGTTATCATCACTTGTCGTATTTTTGTTTAAGATGACATCCATAAATGATACGCTATTTTTCCTTTTACAGGCAAAAACATCTCACCGACAGATTGAAGTCCACGTTCTGTTAAGTAATATTGTAAATCAAGAAATACAACATAAGTTTATTCACTCTAGTATAGTCTGCAGAAAATGCTATAAACTTATAGATGATATAGATTCCTTGGAAGGACAGCTTATAAGCATGAAACAGGTAGGATACCTAAAGATATAATCCGTAATATTTTGTTGGCTGCTTACTATCTTATGTGTTGATGATTTTGAAAGAAATTAACAATGTTTTTCTTCTTGTGAACATCCCTCAGTAGCCTATGTTAATTTGATACAAAAGTATTTAAAAGTCAAAGAATTAAATCTTACCTCTTTATAGACTTATCCATACTCATGAGGTCAGAATTATCAGTAGCTATCAAGGTAAGAAGTACAGTAGTGTCAAGAACATCCACCTTCTTTAAGGTGGGTTTTTGTATTGCTCAACACGAGAAATATATGGTCAAACTAAAGTAAGATTCTTGAAGATTATGTATGATTTAGAGAACTATTCTAGGAAGTAATAATTTTCCTAACAAAATCATCTTGAGAGATTATCAGTTGGATAAACATGACAAGCATAGAGCTTAGGTGCAGAAGCATTCCTTGAATGTAGTCACGTGATTTTGATAAAATAATTGTTTTGCTGGTCTTTTAATTTTGCTCAAGTGCCCTCCTTCCAACTAGCACATAAATGTCATATTGAAAAGATAATAGTGTTGGTGGAGATATGTGCTTTTGGGGTTACTCTAACCTGGTGATTAGTTTTAAGAAAAGATTAATGAAAATTGGACATCTTTTTTTTTTCTTACCATCCAATTCACTGTTATTATCATTGATATTCATGTAAAGGAAATGGCAGTTTCTTGGTTCATGGTAAATAAAGTTTAAATGATGCAGGATATTAAAATTAATATGCTAATTTCATTGGTAGTAGTTTGAGCTTTGAGTACCTATTATGTTTATAAAAACTGCCTTTGTTTTTGTTTTTAATAGAGATTAGCTTTCAGTTCATTTATTTAACTTGACATGTTGAGTTTGTATCAGTGAAATTGAAGCTGGCTTAAATATTTTAAAAACAAGGCCATGTGTTCACTGTTTGCTTGATATCAAAATGAACCAGTGGCAAATATTCATAAGAACAAGTTCATTATTTGTAAATAATTGATGATTGGCTTTCATAACATATGTAAGCTGAATAGAGCAGAATGATTTTAGTACATGCATTCTGTGTTTTGTGCAGGTTGTCACTAACAAGTACATGAGGACTTTAGCCATAGTGAAACAGGACACACTTCAGGGAGGAATAGAGAATGTCTTAGATGAGGATGCTCTGCATCTTGAAGCATCAACATTAACCAAAGATGACCGAGATTTCAAAGTCTACATGGGGTCTGGTGAGCATTTCTTAAATTTTCATATGTTGGTAAAGAAAAACATTTACTGTACCGTTTATTAACAATAACACTTTTATATATCATCATTACATGCCACTCAATTTCAAGATATCAGTTATAAAGAATATCCAGATTTTGAGCCATTTAAGTACAATATAACAAATTTTTAATATAATTTGTATTTTTCCTACCCATACAATTTTTAATATAATTTGTATTTTTCCTACCCATACAAACCTAAGTCCTTTAATGAAGAAGATTACTTCAGTGCTACCTGAAATCAGTCATTAAACTTGGATAACAAGGACTGAGGCAGGTGGTTGAAGAGGGAAGTTGGATTAAAGGACTCGGGGTTATATGGCTAGGAAAAATACAAAAGTCTTTAAAAATTTGTTATTTGTACCTTCACGACATACAGACCCTCATCCTTTAATTAGGAACATGCACTGCTTGGTGGATTGGAGGTCCCCTGTAACCCTAATTGGAAGGTTTGATTTCTTTCTCGGAAGTGATCAACACTTGATCTATTGAAAAGCTAAGCGAGGACTATTGCCACCCCCTATTTGCCTTTCATATGGATGAAAGACCAATAAAACCTGAGTTGTACATGTATCCATGTATCTTATCAATACTGGAGTTCCCTTTCCCTTGAGGGGGATGTCAGTTAGAAACAAATTCCAAGCGAAGATTAATGGGTTGGTATAAGATCCACCATCGTCGCATTCGTTAAAGGAGGATAGGGATAGATAATTCTTTAAACTTAAAGAATAGAGTGCTGAAGTGAAACTCACTAGTCTGGTTCAACCAGCATGTATTAATTTGGCTACTTTGTTCCCATAAGGAGGGACAGAAAGAGGAAAGAGAAGAGCCAGTCATACTACCATTCATTCCAGACTTACTTCTACGTGCTACCATAGATTAGTGTATCCTTGTCCTGTAAGATAGCTGGGCTGGTTACACAACTAATTGAGCAGCCACAACAGGTCCAAATACAAAGGTGTCAAGGGATGTGCAGGTACTCTTCCAAGAAAAAGGCAGAGAAAGTGGTCTGGCATCCAGACACTGGCCTTCAACACTTGGCCCACTGACGGGTTTCTCATGAAGGGTAGTTAGGGGGTTAAAGCCCGTGACTTCTTGAGTTCTGGTCCTAGCTGGCACCTCAACTCTTGACAGTCAAAGACACATGCTCTATGGATCATCTTACAAAGCCAGAAAGAGACATAACCACTGATCCTGAGGGAGGGCAACAAGCCTGGACCCCGGGCGTAATGGTCAGGGCAACTTCCACAGCAGAAGGGGTGAGGATCACTGGGAAAGGAATAAACTTACCCGTCTTCTAGTGCTAAGGGGGAAACCATCAGGCTCCCTGACACTAGAAGAACCACCAAGCCCTTCTCCACTGGCATCACCAGAAACACTCCAGACACACACAAGCACAGGGGAACCGGGAGGGGAGTTAGCCTCTGCTACCAATTCCCTCAGGTAATGGTGGGCCTATCTGAAAAACCTAAGGAAACCACGACTTCCTTAGAGCAACACGATGTCTGCAGACTGCCTGACAGCCAAGGTCGAGGAGTTCAACCTCTGAAGGCTAACACCTCACAGAAAGTGATGAACGTTTGGGGTTCCCCATGCAAGCTAGCCTGAAAGCTTGCTGATGTAGATCAGAAGACACTAGACCCCTGTATCGTACTCCCCTGGGAATGATCCGGCGACGTATGCACAGGATCGACAGTAGGAGACAAATCCCTTGAGGAGAACAGAAACTGTAAAAGATTCCACCAGTTTCTAGGGCATTACCCAATCTAACTTCTACGAAAGCCCTGCTTGCTTCTTCCCCTCAGGGTGAAGACCCACCACTGTACTGGAGGCCATGACTTACACTCAGCACATGGGGATGCCTGTGAACAGTCATGCCCCCAAGCACAGAGGAAGTATATATCTGCTGCTACTTAGACCAACCGTCTGCTGATTCCAACCCTCTCCCGGCAATGAGCATTTTGCTTCCTCTCCATAATTAATAACCAACATTCACTTCTTGGAGGAACTTGAGAAAATGAATATTGTACCAGGTAAGTTTGACAGGCCCCGCACCCTCACCAGTTGAATAACTGCATGCTCTGAAATAATCTCCCTAATTAAAGGACGAGGATTTGTATGTCCCGTAGAAATAACTATTTTTAAATATTTAACTTAGCCGGTGAATATATAATAGCTGCAACTCTGTTGCTCGACAGACACATACATAAAAAAACTCGCGAGCGATCGCTATGCAGGTTGCGGGTGTCCCCACCAGCGCCAACTGTCGGCCAGATACCACTCTCAGATGTAAACAAAACCTTCAATTTCTTCTCTGTCGACGTGTCGACAAGACGTACTTTTACTCGCTGTTGAACCTGGAGTCTTTCCCATCATATTTGGTGAAGTACTTTAATTTGGTTTGAGATTTCGCAGTACAGGTGTTTTTCTTCAAATAAATCCTTGAACTCGTTTTTGGATAGATTTAATTTTTGATGACAAAGAGAGTATGGACTTTCTTTGACTTTTAAATGGCCGACCCTTCCCTTAGACGGAAGTGTGTTTAGGCTTTTAGTAATTATCTTAGCACGTTATAAATTAATTATAGATTTTCCTCTATATATTTTATATCTCACCGCCTTTATTAGGCCTCTTCGATTAACTTTCCATTTATAATAAACATAAAAATAAATTTTAATGATTTGTTTATATGCGACCTTTCCTGAGAGTAGGCGGTCCTAACTTGGAAACCGAAGTTAAACAATGTTGAGCCCTTTCAATCGTAAATAGCTTTTAAGAGCTAATGATTTAAAACTTTTTAAATGAATATTTTTTAATAAATATTTTATGAAAGATTTTCTTTGAATAGTCTTCGTACTGTTTCAAAGATGAACTAACGTTTAGTTTATTTATGCTACGCAGTTTGCGCTCTATCGTTACGATAGAGAGAGAGAGTATCACGGTTTCACTTTGCAGAAAGAGTAAATCGATTCTGACGTTTTGTTCATTCTTCTTTCAAAGCTTAAATGTTTTAAATTCTATTTTAAAGGAACTTTTTAATTGAAAAATCTTTCAGTTTTTTCCTTTGGTCAAATAACATGTTTTTTTGACGAAACGTAAGTGGGCTCTTCTCTTAGGTGCGAAATCAAGAGAGAGAGAGAGAGAGAAAGATAGAGACGGAGGGAGAGAGAGGAGAGAAAACGTTCCGTTCAAGCGGGTAACGTTGTTCTTGAGTTACTCTCGTCCCTAGTCTCTGTACGGGGAGAAAGGATAAAACGTTTTTAGTTTTTTATTTTCGTCCCCAGGCAATGTACGTTGAGAGATTGAAAACATAGTTTTGAATGAACTAGTGTTTAGTCTCTTCCCCAGCCACTGAATTTTTTATCTTAAAATATGTTTACTGTTTTTTGCTGGTATTAATGTGCTTGCATTATACGACTGATTTCGCAATTACTACCTTTTGATGAGGGTAGAATTGCGTGCTTCAGGTAGAAATCAGTAAAAGTTTTGATTTCAGTGAAATAAGTGCAAAACAGAAAATCGTAGTGATAAAGTGATATTGCGCAAAGTGTTATCAGTGTTGCGACCGAGGGTTCGTCTGTTCGTGCCTGTCGTTCGCCTAGTCCGGGACCTCTTGCAAGCTCCCAAGCCCAGGGGAGAAGTAATGTCGTACGACTTATGGGTTCGAGAGGCCTTGATCAGCGAACAGACGTTCCCTCTATGGTATCGGGTGTATCTTACCAAGATCACCCCTACCATAAGGCGAGAGAGACGATTTTCTCCTCGTCATCCGAAGGCTTTTCGCATAAGAAACCTGAAACAAGGTTTCGAGGCCCTTAAGCGAAAGTCAGTCCTTTCAGGACAAGTCCAGCGTCCTGGTTACAACCATTAGGACAGCTCTGACCCTATGCAGTCATCGGAAGACTGCTCGCCGCCTAACAAAAGCGTAACACAGACTCCGAGAGTCTTTTTGTTGGCAAGGTTTTGCGGTCACAGACGTTACCCTCGTCTCTTACCGCAACCATTTCCGTTGATCCTAAATGGGTTGTACGGCAAGACATGCAGAATAAGCTTGCCTCCCTTATGGAAGACTATTCTGCCGATTAGTCCGTTGAGCCTAGCCGTTTATCTCATCGAGATCCTGGCTTTCAGCCACCCTAACGTTCCTTTGTGCGTCCTGTTAACGTTGGCGTAGCTAAGTCACGTCAGTCAGGTTGTTTAGAACCACACTCGATGCGGTCTCGTGTGGATTTTCAGCCACATTTGGACGTTAGGCCACTTGCTGATGCTCCTGTTGACGTTCAGGACGTTCGCTAACAATCGGAGTTGACTTGTTTTGACGCTGAGCGTCAATCTCCGCATTCTAGAGTTGTTTTGACTGCTCAGTCTAGGCGGTCAAAGCAGTCTCGAGTGGACGCTGCGCGTCCTCACGCACCTGTTGTTGTTGACAGTTCACAGACTATCAAGCAGTTACATGACATTGCGTCCTGGTCTCTCGCACCTGTTGTTGTTGACAGTTCACAGACTGTCAAGCAGTTACATGACGTTGCGTCCTGGTCCGCTACTAATGCACCAGTGCGTGTGGACTCTGCTTGTAAAGCATTGCCACCACGGTAGGTCTCTCCCTTGCTTGAGACTCAGCTTTTATCGGACAAGGTTCCTTCAGATGAGGAAGTTGCTGTTCCCCCTCCTACTGATATTCCCTTGAGGACTCTGTCAGACGGAGAGGAGCCTAAAGCTGCTTAGCCCTCTATGGACTTTAAATAAATCATGCTGATTTTTAAGGATCTTTGTCCGGATCTTTTTGTAACTGCTGCTCCTCGTTCGCCTAAACGTCAGAGCTTACACTAGGCCTAGCTACTTCGAAGCCGTTGTTTTATAAGCTAGTACTCTCTCGCTCTCCTAGAGAGCTTTACGTTTGCTAGGCGACTGGTTTATCACCAGGAGGAGTTTGGGGGATACAGCCTTTGCTTTTCCTTCTTTTAAACTGGCTTATAGAGCGAGAGTCTGATATGACACGAGAGAAGTTCTCGGCTTGGGAGTTCCTGCCTCTGCCCAGATAGACTTCTCAAACCTCATAGACTCTCCCTGGCGCCTGGCCATGAGACGCTCCAAGATTTTACAGGTCAACTTCACAGCTGTTTTCGAGCCTTTGAAGTTTTGCTGTACAATTATGTCATGCATAAACAAGGCTTTCAGGGATGGCTCCAATGATCTGACAGCCACGTTCTCTGCAGGAACAAGTCCCTCAGGGATGGCTCCATGATTTGGCAGCCATGTTCACTGCAGGAGTACGTAAGAGGCAAGTGCGCTCAATGTGTTCATTGTCAAGACAAACTTCACGATGAAGTCTTCCAGGCTGTCTTGACAGCATTTATGGAAGGCGACTGGATGGTCTCTCTCGACCTTCAGGAGGCATACTTCCACATTCCTATACACCCGGATTCCCAACCGTTTCTGAGGTTTGTTTACAGGAATGTGGGGTACCAGTTTCGAGCTATGGGGGATCCGAGCCTCCCTGTACTTGGACGACTGGCTTCTCAGAGCATCGTCCAGCCTTCACTGTCTGCAGGATCTACATTGGACGTTTAGTCTGGCCAGGGAGTTGGGACTTGTGGTCAACCTAAAAGTCCCAACTGATCCCATCCCAGATTATTCTATTTTGGGGATGGAGATTCGCAGTCAAGCCCTGCTCGAAGTCCAACTAATGCTGAAAAGAAAACGTTTATTCAGTCAGGAGTTGGAACAGTCTCGTAGGGACTCTCTCATCCCTGGAACAGTTTGTCTCACTAGGGAGACTAACCCTTCTGCCTCTCTGGTTCCATCTAGCCTCTCACTGGAACTAGGACAAGACATTAGAGACGGTATCATTCTCAGTCTCCGAACCAATAAAGGCATGCCTGAAATGGTGGGACAGCAATATCAGTCTGAGAGAGGGACTATCCCTAGCAGTCAAGAACCCAAACCACGTGTTGTCCTCAGACGCGTCGGGTTTGGGTTGGGTGCGACCCTGGACGGTCGGGAATGCGCTGGTCTGTGGACATCAAGTCAGAAGAGCATGCACATCAACGGCAAGGAGCTATTAGCAGTCCACTTGGCCTTGATGATATTAGGAAGCGTCTTCGAAACTAAGTGGTTGAGGTCAACTCAGACAACACCACAACTTTGGCGTACATCTCCAAGCAAGGAGGCACACACTCCTTCACGCTGCTCGAGATCGCAAGGGACCTTCTCTTACGGTCTAGAATTCGAGGCATCTCCCTGTTGACGAGATTCATCCAGGGGGACTTGAACGTCCTGGCAGACTGTCTCAGTCGGAGGGGTCAGGTGATACCCACGGAATGGACCCTCCACAAGGACGTGGGCAAGAGTCTTTGGGCTTCTTGGGGTCAACCAACCATAGACCTCTTTGCCTCCTCGTTGACCAAAAGGTTACCAATCTTTTGCTCTCCAGTCCTAGATACAGAAGCAATCTACATAGACGCGTTTCTACTGGATTGGTCTTTTATGGACTTATATGCATTCCCACCATTCAAGATAGTCAACAAGGTACTGCAGAAGTTCGCCTCTCACGGAGGGACAAGGTTGACGTTGGTTGCTACCCTCTGGCCCACGAGAGAGTGGTTCACCGAGGTACTTCAATGGCTGGTAGACTTTCCAAGAAGTCTTCCTCTAAGGGTAGATCTGTTACGTCAGCCCCACGTAAAGAATGTCCATCAAAGCCTCCCCGCTCTTCGTCTGACTTCCTTCACACTATCGAAAGACTCTCAAGAGCTAGAGGTTTTTCGAAGGAGGCAGTCAGTGCGATTGCAAGAGCTAGGAGAGCTTCTACCATTAGAGTATACCAGTCGAAGTGGGAAGTCTTTCGAGACTGGTGCAAGTCAGCATCTGTGTCCTCGTCCAGTACCTCTGTAGCCCAAATCGCAGATTTTCTTTTACATCTGAGAAAGGTTCGCTCCCTTTCAGCTCCCACGATTAAGGGCTACAAGAGCATGTTGGCTTAGGTCTTGCGACATAGAGGCTTAGATCTTTCCAACAATAAAGATCTCCAAGATCTCCTTAAGTCTTTCGAGACCTCTAAGGAATGTCGTTTGGCAACTCCTGGATGGAACTTAGACGTGGTCCTAAGGTTCCTCATGTCAGACAGGTTTGAGCCATTACATTCAGCCTCCCTGAAGGATCTCACCCTCAAGACACTTTTCCTAGTGTGCTTGGCTTCGGCTAAAAGGGTCAGTGAACTTCATGCCTTCAGTAAGAACATCAGCTTTTCTACAGAAAAAAGCCACTTGTTCACTTCAACTTGGTTTCCTGGCCAAAAATGAACTGCCTTCTCGTTCTTGGCCTGAATCTTTTGATATTCCTTGCTTATCAGAGATCGTAGGCAACGAACTGGAAAGAGTATTATGTCCTGTTAGAGCTCTTAAGTTCGATTTAGCTCGTACTAAGTCATTACGAGGGAAATCTGAGGCATTATGGTGCTCAGTTAAGAAACCTTCATTGCCTATGTCAAAGAACTCTTTGTCATATTTTATCAGATTTTTTTAATACGAGAAGCTCGTTCTCACTTGTATGAGAAAGACCGATGTTTGCTTAAGGTTAAGACGCACGAAGTTAGAGATATAGCAACCTCCGTGGCCTTCAAGCAAAATAAATCTCTGCAAAGTATTATGGACGCGACTTCTTGGAGAAACAAGTCAGTGTTCGCGTCATTTTACTTAAAAGATGTCCAGACTCTTTACGAGGACTGCTACACACTGGGTCCATTCGTTGCAGCGAGTGCAGTAGTGGGTGAGGGTTCTACCACTACACTTCCCTAATTCCAATATCCTTTTAATCTGTCTCTTGAAATGTTTTTAATATTGTTTTATGGGTTGTTCGGAAGGCTAAGAAGCCTTTCGCATCCTGATTGATTTGGCGGGTGGTCAAAGTCATTTCTTGAGAGCGCCCAGATTAGGGGTTTGATGAGGTCCTGTTGTATGGGTTGCAGCCCTTGATACTTCAGCTCCTGGGAGTCTGTCAGCATCCTAAGAGGATCGCTGGGCTCCGTGAGGAAGACAGACTTACAAGGCAGAGTAATCGTCTAAGTCAACTTCCTCACCAGGTACCTATTTATTTTGGTTTTGTTATATTGATAACTGCCAAAATGAAAAAACTCTTAGCTTATACGCTGTAAACATAATTAACTCTGGTCTCTACCCACCTCCTTGGGTGTGAATCAGCTATTATATATTCACTGGCTAAGTTAAATATTTAAAAATGATATTTTAGTTATAAAATAAATTTTTGAATATACTTACCCGGTGAATATATAAATTAAATGACCCTCCCTTCCTCCCCAATAGAGACGCAGTGGGATGAGAAGAAATTGAAGGTTTTGTTTACATCTGAGAGTGGTATCTGGCCGACAGTTGGCGCTTGTGGGCACACCCGCAACCTGCACAGCGATCCCTAGCGAGTTTTTTTATGTATGTGTCTGTCGAGCAACAGAGTTGCAGCTATTATATATTCACCGGGTAAGTATATTCAAAAATTTATTTTATAATTAAAATATCATTTTACTACAGATTCTTATCCACCTTTTGTGGTTGGAGATATAAACAATATGTAGAAATATATTAATTGAATATTATTGGTGATTTAAATTGAAGGAATTCCCATTTTTAGCATAATGTAAAATATTACATTATTCCAAAAAAGCACAATTATCAGAAACAACATCCAAGACTTCAAAACATTATTAATTGTATCTTATACTGAGAGATTGTCTAATCTTCAGTATTAGAAAGATCGGAATCATTGTTATCGTCTATTTCGTCATCGATAACTCCCATGGTAGGCTCTTAACAAACACATCATCAAAACATTGTGATCGTAATTGCTAGACCTACCCAATTGTTTTTGCTTGCACTTTGTATCCCTTTCTTTTAGCTTAGCGTTAGCTAATTTAAAATACGTATTCACCCAATCCTAATCAAGGTCCACAAAATAAGAGCAATGAAAGGATTAAGGAGAGTCGAAATTGTGGCAAGCCACACATATAGGAGAATCGATTTTACTGTATTCAAATACAGTAACTTGTTCGTCTACCATTTAAGACAATATCTATGTAGATGATCAAAGGTAGGCATACCAAGTAATACCAAATCAAACATGAAATGACAACACACAAAAAAAAAAAAAAAAAAAAAAAAATGCATTTCAATCTTGATAGGATGTTGAGGGGTTTGGTTTACAGCTGGGCTTGACTCAATTAAATCTGAATTTTTATTGATGCTTGATTTCCTATGAACATCTTTTGCCACTTTTCTCTCGGTACATGGCAGTCTGTTGGCAGTGTAGCAATCCCTCGGAGTGAGAGGAGTAAATATTGGCAGGAGAGAAAAGTTTTAATGTTTTTTACTCAGAGGCTGTCCAGTTGACACTTGCATTTGATAGAATTTTTTTTATTCAAAATTAGAATTCATAGAAATGATATAATTTTAAACCAGAAGGTTGCAAAGAATACTTTTTGATAGACAATCAGTGTATGGTTCTTGACCCTTTACTTCTCATATTATTTATGCATATGTTGTTATTATTTGGAAACAAGCTTGTTTTTTATGCAGATGATATTACTGTTTGTACATTTATTCCGTGATTTAAGATTACATATTTGCTTTTGAAAAACGTCCAGCCTATTGTTTCTTATATAAAAAAATGGTTTATATATTGAGAAAGTCTTTTGGCTTTTTGATACTTGCTTATCATTATTATTATTACTACTAGCTAAGCTACAACCTTAGTTGAAAAAGCAAGATGCTACAAGCCCTAGGACTCAAACAAGAAAGATAGCCCAGTGAGGAAAGTAGATATGAAAATGAATAAACTACATATAAGAAGTAATGAATGAAAATATGAGATATTTTAAGATTAGCTACAATATAATAATAGATCTGTCATATATAAACTATGAAGAGAGACTTAATGTCAAGTTTGAACTTCTGCTGAACTTCCATTGATTCCACTGCAAGATTAGGAAGATCATTTCGCAATGTGGTCACAGCTGGAACAAAACTTCTAGAATACTGTGTAGAATGTGCCTTATGAAAATGTTTTTATTCATTTATTCTACCATATTTGAATACTTTGAATAATATACTTTTATCCTGTTAGGTCTTCAGTAGCTGACTCTTATATTAACTTATTGGTTCAAAAACATGCAGTTTGTTAAATTTCTTCTCCCTGATCTGGATTATAATCTTTGGCCCTGTTACTCTATTAGCTTTTTGTGTATGTTGTGTAAGATTTGTCCTTGATCATCCTTCACATTCAGATCTCCCCTGACTATACTGTTCACTACACAGTACTGTATATGGTTGCAGTTAATTCTAGCACTCTTACTGTTACTTTCGTAAGGCTTGATACCACACAGTATTCCAGAATTTTTCATTCCAGTTGTGACTAAGTTGTTGAATGGTCTTTTCAGTCAAATATAGTAGTTGAATTAGTGTAACATCAGAAATTCAAGCTTTATGGAAATGCTTTTCTTGGTGGGGCCCCTGGGCTCGTGGCATTTTGATTTTCTACACAGTATAGAGTTACAGCTTGGCTAGCACTGTCATAATGATACTAATTTAAGATAACTTGTTCATCAAGGGTCAGTGCTCAGCCCTTTTATTTGTGTCATAGCATAGAGGAAGCTGTCCTACTAAATGCAAAAATTTATTGCTAAGAGCATAATCTGCAGAAGATTTGGAAATATTTTAAAAGTAGAAAAGTGCAGTAATGGTGAAAGGACTACAAATCAACAAAATCAAAACAAACCTTATGTGGGACCAAAGCTCGACACAAATGAAATAAAGTACATTCAGATACACAAGGCTTCTACTGTTCTATCTAGTAGAAGCACAGAAATGTAAAAATGAAATGGAGATTTTTAGTAAGTTCAGCCATAGAATGTTGAGATCAGTGGCCAAGAGTATAGGGAGAAGAATCAATTATGATTGAGGGAGTATAGGTGTGTCCAGAGGCTGGAAAACTGACTGAGAACTAAAACACTGAAATGTTTTAGACTCTTATACTGTAGGTTGAGAACATGAGAACTCATTTCATGCTTAACCTCTTAAGAGAAAAGCTGATTTGAGAGCCTTTATGACGAAGACCAATGTTTGAATGAGAATATACCGGTAAGCTCCTTCCTTGAACCAACCCAAATGATAAACATGACTCAAACTATAAATGCCTTGAGAGCCTCATAAGAGTAACAAAAATCAAAATGGACAAAAATTAAAAGAAAGGTAAGAACTCCATAATAATGTCACATTTAATTGCAGATCATAACCAGTACATGGGTATTTGTTATTTTGTGAGCGTAGGTTGTGAATTAGAACAATTAAAAACATGTTTTTCCACTGTAATATACAGTGTTTTTTCAGAGGGTGGGAACGGATTAATTTTTTTTTTAGTTTTTTTATTGATCCGAGATACGGGCGAATTGACATATGAGCTCGGGTCCCGGAATGCATTAAGCTTGTATCTCAAGGTATTACTGTACTGTATAAATATTTCAGTACAGTACAATGTATGTAATACTGTTTTGTATCATGCCTTATATTTCTCTCCCAGGAATCAGTGGCCGTGGCAAACGTGGTCGTCGGGGAAGGGGTAGGGGACGAACTCCAATGGTGAAATTGGAGGTGAAACAGGAAGAACCAGTTGATGTTATAACTGAGCTTACAGTTACTGATGATGTGGAACCTTTGAAGCAGCAGGTATTTGATTATATTAGTGCATGTTTATCATTAGGAAATTTTAACTTTTTAATTTTGCAATCACAGTAGTCTGTGTTCGAAAGAAATCTTTATTTACTCTGTTGGGTTATGGCTACAAAATTTATACCAAGAGTTATGAAAAAATATGCATAAATAAGTTAAAGTTAAGTAACCATTGAATAGTGAGAAGTAAAAAATTTTCTAGATCTAAGGAAAGAAGAGAAAAATTAATTTTAAGAAGTAAATAAACAATTCTGTAATAAGAGAAAAATCTGACGAGTTTAGTTTAGCCATATAAAATAGGTACTCCCAGCTACATGAAGAAATGGAAGCAAGTAAAGAAAAAATTAATACAACAAAATTTGTATTGGAATCAGTACAAGAGATAGGTGGAAAAGTTCCTAAACAAGATCAAGGAAAATTATCAAGAAACACCAAAAATTTAATAAAGAAAAAATTTGGAAATGAGGATAAGATCCAAGAGAGATGAAATTGAATTAGCAGAGTCATCCAAAAATCCAAGACATTCATAAATGTACGTAGACCAAAATTGAGGAAACTAAAGAAAAGAAGAAGCATCAAGTTAATGAAAAGAAGAGTTGGAACAGGGTGCCAACAGATATTTGCTTTAAAGGAGGAAAATTAAGATATCAGCATAAGAGAGTGATAGAAATTGCAGAGGATTTCCATATGAAACCATACAATAGATAGTATAAGAAATAGCTTTGTCAACAGAAATAATGAAACATTTGAATCGGTACCAAAAGTAATAGTCACAGAAGTAAAGAAACCATTAAAAGGTATTAAAAAATGCAAAGCAGCAGGAGATGGCCCAACAATTGATTTGATAATAGATTGAGTTTTCATAGTAGTAAAACTCACTGAAATTTACCTAAAATGTCTACAAGAATGTTCTATACTTAAATCTTGGAAAAACTTTGTCCTTATACTAATTCACAAAACGTGAGAGACCAAGACCTGAAAAATTACCACCCAATGAGTTTTCTCTCAGTAATATATAAAATGTTTACAAAGGTCATATTAGGCTTAATAGATTGAGAAATTTTAATCAATCAAGAGAGCTAGGAGGCTTTAGAAGTGGGTATTCAACAACTGACCAGCTAATGGAAAAATTAAGAGAGTATGACAAACCACTGTATATGGCATTTATAGACTATAAGAAAGCTTTTCATTCTGTCAAACTTCAGCATTAATGAAAGCGCTTCAAAAACAAATAATAGATCAATCGCATGTTAGAACACTTGAAAATATCTATATGAATAGTATAGCAGTCCTAAAACTATATAAAGATTGTGAGAAAATTCTGATTGAGAAAGGAGTTACACAGGGAGACCCTGTCTCTCCTAAATTATTCACAGTATGCTTAGAAGAAGTTTTTAAGAATTTTGATTGGGAAAATATAGAAATTAACATTAAAGAGGAATACTATAATTTGAGATAGCTCACGATGTTAGGGGCATCAGTACGTCCCTGGCCTTCAAACGCAACTTTTCTGTGTTGTTTGTGTTACAAGCGGGCGTGTGGAAGCATCAGATGACCTTCACTGCCCACTACCTGCAAGACGTGACCCACTATATTTCTATATTTCTAGGAACATCCCCGGATTTCCTTATTGCTAACTCCCATATTCTTATTGATTTGAGCTGCCAGTGAAGGAAAGAGATAGGTTATATATACAGGGTAGTTTTAAAATCATAAACTCATTAATACCCTAGACAGACCTAAAGTCTAGGTTTTGGTAGCAAACTGTCTCAAACTGAAGTTTACAACTCAAATCTTCAGATTGAGTTCCTTATATATTACTGTACCTAATTAACTCAGAGAGGCAAATGACAACGCCCTCCTGTGGGTTTGACATTGGCACAGTGAGATATGATGATGACCTAATTTCCTGATTATGTACTGTTTTTAAATATTAAACTTAGCCGGTGAATATATAAATAGCTGACGTCTCCGTCGGTCGACAGATTCCAAAAACTCGCGAGCGATCGCCATGAAGGATGCCGGGTGTGCCCACCAGCGCCGACTATCGGCCAGATACCGCATATACTTCTCAACCAAACCAGTTTTTCTCTGTCGGTGTTAAAAACAACACTGATTCCGCTCGCGCTTGACCTCGAGTTTTCTACCAATTGGTGAAGTACTTGGTTTTGGTCTTATTGCTTTCGCCGTGTTGGATTATTCAATAGTATCTTCAAAAGAAATGCTTTTGAAAGGAGAGGAAAAGTTTTTGCCCTTGCTTTTTTAATCTCTCTTTGGTTTTTCCTTAGAGAAAAGATGGCCGACCCTTCCCTCAGCGTACGGAAGTGTGTTAAAGGCTTTTAGTAATTATTTTATCACTTTATAAATTATTGTTATTTATAGATTTACCTCTATATATTTTATATCTCACCCGCCTTTATTGGGCCTCTTCGATTAGCTTTCTATTTATACTAAACATCGAGATAAATTTTATGTTTTTGTTTATATGCGGCCTTTGCCTATTCTTTGTAGGCGGTCCTGACTTGGAAAACGAAGTTAAACAACGTTGAGCCCATTCAACTTTTATTTTTGTTTCGATAAAACAGTTGCTCTGTAAGAGTGATGAGATGAATATTTTTAGAAAATATTTTAAGAAATTTATTCTTTGAATATTCTTCGTGCTGTTTTTTCAAAGATGAACTAACGTTTGGTTTATTTATGCTATGCAGTTTGCGCTCTATCGTTACGATAGAGAAAGAGAGAATCACAGTTTCACTTTGCAGAAAGAGTAAATCGATTTTGACGTTTTGTTCATTCTTCTTTCAAACTGAAGTGTTTTAGATACTAATTTAAAGGAACTTGTTAATTTTCAATTTCTTAGTCCTTTCAGTTTTTTCCTTTGGTCAAATAACCTGTTTATTGACGAAG
Source organism: Palaemon carinicauda (assembly GCF_036898095.1). NCBI lineage: Eukaryota > Metazoa > Arthropoda > Malacostraca > Decapoda > Palaemonidae > Palaemon > Palaemon carinicauda. The sequence goes on from NC_090755.1 coordinate 74,705,453, forward strand.
GGCGAGTGGGCAATTCTCTTGTGTGTGACAAGAGAGAGAGAGAGAGAGAGAAAGAGAGAACGATCCGATCTTTATTCTCGTCCCAAGTAAGGAGTTTGGGAGCGAGTAACTTAGTTCTCGATTCAGTTTTTTTACTCTCGTCCCAAGTCTCTGTACGGGGAGAGAGGATAAAACGTTTTAGTTTTTATTCTCTTCCCATGGCACTGTACGGTGAGAGATTGAAAACATAGTCCTTAGTGAACTAGTTTTTAGTCTCATCCCCAGTTGCTGATCTTTTTAACTTTATATATTTCCGTTTTATTCGATATACCGTATATGTGCATGTGTGTTTCATTTTGTACTAATGTGCTTACATTATACGACTCATTTCGCAATTCTAACCTTTTGATTTAAGGGAGAATTGCGTGCTTCAGGTAGAAATCAGCTTTATTCATGTCTAATGTGAAATTATTAAAAAATGTGATATGAGTGAAGTAAGTGCAAAAAAACATGTTCTGTGTTGCGGAGGGTTCATTTGTTCGTGCTTGTCACTTGCCTAGTCCGAGACCTCTTTCAGGCTCCCCTGCACCAGGGAGAAGGAATGTCGTAGGACCTAAAGGAGTGAGGAGTGTAAACCAACGAACAGACGTTCCCTCAAAGGTATCAGACGTTGCTCGTCAAGCACGTCCTTGCCATAAGACAGGAGAGACTAAGTTTCTCCTTGTCTTCCAATGATTCATCTCTTTAAAAGCCTGGGCGTAAGGTTTCGGGACGGTTGAAACGTTTATTAGTTCCTTCAGAACAAGTTCAACGTCCTAGCTGTAGTCATCATAAGAGTCCCGTTCATAGCAATGACGTTCATGTACGGACGTTTCTGCCACAGACTCGACGTGACGTTGAGCGGTAGACACCGTAGACACAACGTGACGTCGAGTGTCAGTCACCGTAGTCACGATATAGCATCGTTCAGCAGTCACCGCTGTTACTACGTGACGTTTAAACGTCAGCCACCGCAGTCACAGGTTGATCCGAAGTTAAGTGTTTTGCAAGATATGCTGTTAAAGCTTTCTTCTTTAATAGAAGCTTACGATCCTGTTCCTGTGCGAAAGGATCCTATGCTTTTTGTACGTCACGGTTCTGGGATACGTGATTCGGGTCTTCAACCTTCTAAACGAGCTTTGTTACGCCAAGCTGACGTTATCTCTAGTGACGGCTTTGCTGTTAAACGAGATGCGGAGCATAAATCTCGATGTAACTTTGATCGCTTTGAACGTCAGCCACCGCAGTCACAGCGTGACGTTGAGCTGCAGACACCGCAGACACGACATGACGTTGAGTGGTAGACACCGTAGACATGACGTGACGTCGAGGGTCAGTCATCGTAGTCATGATATAGCATCGAACAGCAGTCACCGCTGTTACTACATGGCGTTTAAACATCAGTTACTTCTGTCACGACGTGTAGTAGAATAGCATTCTCTGCAGTCACAACGCGACATCGACCCTCCAACTTTAACTTCTGTTCATATACAAGTTGATGTAGCCTGTCAGGCTTTTCCTTCACGTCATTCTGAATATAAATCTCCTTCTCGCAAGACTTTAGATTTATCGGATGATGTGCCTTCTGAAGAAGTTGATGACCCCCTTTCAGCTAATGTACCTTTGGGGAGTCTTTCAGAAGAGGAGTAACCTAGGGTGGTCCAACAATCCCTTGTTTTATAATTATGAATTTCTTTAGTGATATTTTGTCCTACTCGTTTTGTAACGGCTGCTCTGCCGTTTGAGTTTATTCTTGACATGACTTTCTTCGACTCCTACATTTACGAAGTCAGTTCTCTCTTGTTCTTCCAAGAGAGCCATGCTCTTACTGGGAGACTGGTTGGAATCCAGGAGAAGTTTAGGAAAGTCTGCTTTTGCTTTGCCTCCTTCTTAATTAGCTTCTCGCTCGGGCATCTTGTGACACAGGAGAAGTTCTCGGCTTGGGAGTACCTGCCTCTGCCCAGGGAGACTTCTTAAGCCTAGTGGACTCTCCTCGTCGTCTAGCCATGAGGCGCTCCAAGTTTTTATGGTCTGCTTCAGAGCTAGACCATCTCCTGTTAGGAGTTTTTTTTTTCGAGCGTTTGAAGTATTTATTTGTTGGATTGGTCCCTGGGAGCCTTAAGTAAGAAGGTCTCTCCAGCTGTCAATGTATTGCTGTACAATTATGTCATGCATGAACAAGGCTATCTGGGATGGCTCCAATGATCTGGCAGCCACGTTCACTGCAGGATTACTGAAGATGTAAGTGCGCTCAATATGTTCATTGTCAAGACAAAGTTCACGATGAAGACTACCAAATCTGTCTTGGCAGCAGTCAGGGAAGGCTACTGGATGGTCTCTCTCGACCTTCAGGATGCATACTTCCACATCCCGATTCATCCAAACTTTCAACAACATCTGAGGTTTGTGGACGGGAAAGTAATGTACCAATTTCGAGCACTGTGCTTCGGCCTCATTCCTGCTCCTCTTGTTTTTACAAGGCCCTTGCAAAATGTAGCAAGCTTTCTACATTTTTTGAGGATTCAGAGCCTCCCTTTATTTTTGACGACTGGCTAATCAGGGCGTCATCATTAAATCGCTGTCTGGAGAGCCTCTAATGGACATTAGACCTAACCAAGGAGCTAGGTCTCATAGTGAACGTAGAGAAGTCGTAACTTACAGTACTCCATCCCAGACTATTCTTTACTTGGGAATGGAGATAAAGTGTCGAATTTTTCGGGCCTTTTCGTCTCCCACAAGAATGGAACAAGCTCTGTTAAAAGTCCGTCACTTGCAAGAGAAAAACAGTTGCTCTGTAAGAGTTTGAACGAGCCTCGTGGGAACTTTCATCGCTGGAGTAGTTTATCTCTCTGGGGAGACTCAACCTTTGCCCTCTCCAATTTTACCTAAACCATTGGAACAAGGAGAAGGGCTTAGAGAGTATCTCTTTCCCAATCTCCAACTCAGTCTAGACATGTCTGACTTGGTGGGACAGCAACATTGGACTTCGAGAAGGTTTTTCTCTTGCGATCAAGAACCCAAACCATGTGTTGTATTCAGATGCATCGGATTTGGGTTAGGGAGCTCCACTGGACAGTCTGGAATGCTCGGGTCTTTGGTCCACAGATCAGAAGGAACTCCATTTAAAGCAAGTAACATCTCTCTTTTGACGAGATTTGTGCAGGGAGAAATGAATGTCTTGGCAGACTGCCTCAACAGAAGAGGACAAGTCATCTCCATGGAGTGGACGTTGCACTAGACTGTGTGCGAGAAGCTATGGATGACATGGGGTCAACCCACCATAGATCTTTTTGCGACTTCACTGACAAAGAGGCTCTCGACTTACTGCTTTCCAGTTCCAGATCCAGAGGCAGCCCACATAGACGCTTTCCTGCTGGACTGGTCTCACCTGGACTTTTATGCCTTTCCACCTTTCAAGATCCTAAACAAGGTGCTGCAGAAGTTCACCTCTCACGAAGGGACCAGGTTGACGTTGGTTGTTCCACTCTGGCCCGCGAGAGAGTGGTTCACAGAGGTACTTCTATGGCTGGTAGACGTTCCATGAAGTCTGCCGTTGCGGATAGATCTCTTGCGACAGCCTCACGTAAAGAGATTTCATCAAGGCCTCCCCACGCTTCGTCTAACTGCCTTCAGACTATCGAAAGACTCTCTTGAGCTCGAGGGTTTTCGAAGGAGGCAGCTAGAGCGATCGCGAGGGCTAGAAGATCCTTTACCATCAGGATCTATCAGTCAAAATGGGAGGTATTTAGAGACTGGTGCAAGTCCTCCTCTTTTTCCTCCTCCAGTGCCTCTGTAGCGCAGATTGCGGATTTTCTGCTTTATCTGAGAAACGGTCGCTCCCTCTCTGCATCCACCATTAAAGGCTACAGAAGCATGTTAGCTTCTGTTTTCAGGCATAGAGGTTTGGATCTTTCTAATAACAAAGATCTCCAAGACCTGCTTAAGTCTTTCGAGACTTCCAAGGAGCGTCATATTTCGATTCCTGCTTGGAACTTGGACGTGGTCCTACAGTTCCTTATGTCAGACAGGTTTGAACCATTAAATTCAGCCTCCCTGAAGGATCATACCCTCAAGACACTTTTTTTGGTGAGCTTGGCTTCAGCTAAAAGGGTTAGTGAGATACATGCTTTTAGCAAGAACATCGGCTTCTCCGCTAATAAAGCAGTATGCGCTCTTCAACTTGGTTTTTTGGCCAAGAATGAACTTCCGTCTCGTCCTTGGCCTAAATCATTTGAAATCCCCAGTCTTTCTGAGATTGTGGGGAATGAAGTTGAAAGAGTGCTGTGCCCCGTTAGAGCTCTTAAATTTTGTTTATCCAGAACTAAACCACGACGAGGTTGTTCAGAGGCTTTATGGTGCTCCGTTAAAAAGCCCTCTTTGCCCATGTCTAAGAATGCGTGGTCTTATTTTATTTGACTTTTGATTCGGGAGGCACACTCTCTTTTAAGTGAGAAGGATCATAATTTACTTAAAGTCAAGGCTCATGAAGTTAGAGCGATAGCAACTTCTGTAGCGTTTAAGCAAAATAGATCCATTAAAAGTATTATGGACGCGACCTTTTGGAGAGGCAAGTCGGTTTTCGCTTCATTTTACTTGAAAGATGTCAAAACTCTTTATGAGGACTGCTACACACTGGGACCATTCGTAGCAGCGAGTGCAGTTGTGGGTGAAGGCTCTACCACTACATTCCCTTAATCCCAATATCCTTTTAATCTACTCTTGAAATTTTTAATCTTATTTGGGGTTGTACGGGAGACTAAGAAGTGTTTCGCAATCTTTTTGATTTGGCGGGTGGTCAAAATATTGTTTCTTGAGAGCGCCCAGATTAAGGGTATTGATGAGGTCCTGTTATAGGGGTGTTCACCCTGGATATAGCAGCTCCTGGGAGTCTTTCAGCATCCTAAGAGGATCGCTGGGCTTCGTGAGGATAGCGGACTAATGAGGCAGAGTAATTATCAGAGTCAGCTTCCTTACCAGGTACCTATACTTAAGTTTGTTTTTTGAATAGTTGTCAAAAACTCTTGAGCATATACGCCTTTATTGTTTTAATACTGGTCTCTACCCACCACCATGGGTGTGAATCAGCTATTTATATATTCACCGGCTAAGTTTAATATTTAAAAATGATATTTTCATTATAAAATTAAATTTTGAATATACTTACCCGGTTAATATATAATATTAAAGGCCCTCCCTTCCTCCCCGATAGAGACCCTACGGACTGAGAAAAACTGGTTTGGTTGAGAAGTATATGCGGTATCTGGCCGATAGTCGGCGCTGGTGGGCACACCCGGCATCCTTCATGGCGATCGCTCGCGAGTTTTTGGAATCTGTCGACCGACGGAGACGTCAGCTATTTATATATTCACCGGGTAAGTATATTCAAAAATTTATTTTATAATGAAAATATCATATTTATATAGCCCCAACACCATCTAATTTAAATGAAGAATTTAATTTGAGAAGATTAATAACTAGAACCCATGTAAACCAACTGTTACTAGTCCAAATCAGAAAAGCACTTTAAGCTCATTAATCATGATAAGCAAACCAGGATTCTTTTCAAGTTAGTGTTTAGCGAATACCATCTTGGTATGTCATTGAGCAACTGCTAAGACTCTTTCCAAAAGAAGATTTGTTCCGTAACCGAAATACAAACCACGCTATTTACAAAGGGTATTACTTTTAGCGTAGCTGAAATGGCGAGCCATTAGAATTTAACGAGGGTGTATTACCCCCGCGCTAGTTAGCGGGGGGGGGGGGGGGGGTAGGGGAGTGGTAGCTAGCTACCCCTCCTCCCCCTCACACACAGGTGAATACTCACTTTAACTTTTGGCTCGGACTGTGACAGACGTCTCTGTCTTGGTCCTCGCTTGGCAGCCATTGTCTGTTTGTCTTTACTTAATCGCTTACTTTTCATTTACTCAATATATATGTAAACATGTTTTCATGTTTGTATATATATTTGAGTATAGAAATAAGTAAGTTTCCTTTTCAGATGTGTGTGTGTAGTGTACGATATCTACATGGAGGCCTCGGCAGTTAGGCCACCACGGCGTATTTTATGGGTGGCGATCGAGTTTGACTTATGTCTTTCTCTCTCTCTCTCTCTCTCTCTCTCTTGAGGTCGTTCACCCTTTTACTACGTGTTACTACGGCCTTGTAGCCTAGCTTCCTTTCCGTGTGGGGGGTTGCTACGCCGTACGTTTGTATCAATTAGTTATGAATTTAATTGTAGTTGTTTTTTGTTTTTCAGCTTGTAGAATGATTCCTTTCGGGGTTTTCGTTCTTTCTTTAGTGTTCATTCATTTTTAAATTACATAATTACATAGTTACATAATTATAATTGTTATAATTCTGTTTTGGTTACAGCTCTCCTTCCGCGAGTGTAAGTGGTTGTGAGGGCACGTGCCTGTTGTGTAATTCTTGTTCCTTTCCCTCGGGATTCCTCTTCGGAGCCTTCCCGGGGGAATGAATGTGTACTAATATTATTTGTTTTATTTTTTTACAGTTACCGATCTAGTTCGTTTCTGTAATATAGCAACGGTGTGAGCTGTCTGGTTGAGTCCTGGGGATTCGGCTGTTGCTGCCTCCCCCCTTGTATTTTCGTCAGGGGCGTGTCTCCTTCTACTGGTAGTACTCCCGTGTCGACGGACAGCTCTCCAGTTCATTTTAGAACAGTCAGGAGGCTTGCCTCCTTGGGCGGATAACTTTCCTTCCGAGGGAAGTTTTTCCTGTCCAGGCTTGAGTTTTTCCCCTTTTGGGGGGTTCTTCTCTTGCCTTTTTTTCGTGCGACTATGCTCTTGGTGCTGAGCGGTCGCACCTGCAGTTTCGCTCAAGGGGCTGGGCAACTGCAAGAGCTCCTCTTCGGAGGATTGCTCCTTTTAGGTTACTGGCTGACCAGTCTCTCCCACGAAGTGTTTCTTTCGTTCGCGAGAGAGTACACTCATAGAGACTCCTCTTCGGAGGTTTCTTCTGTTGCTGTTGCTGTTGGCCTCCCTCGCCATAAGGCCCACCGTCCGCCTCGTCGTAAGGGCCTCTCATCTCCCTATAAGGGTGCTTGAGGCGCCTTTTTGGATCTCCGTTTGCAGCCTACAACTCCTTTTTCTCGATCTTCCGCCTTGGTGCAGATGGACAGCAGTCTGATCTCGTCTTCCGACGGGCAACGGTCTTCCCGACGGACAACGGTCTGCCCGACGGACATCAGTCTCCCGGCGGACAACGATCCCTTCGGGGCAAAGGGTTGCCCCCACGGGGGTTTTTCCCTTGCGTGTCAGGGTTTTCCCTGCGCGCCCTTCTGCTCATCAGCGCTCTCCTGTTCGTCAGCGCTTTCAAGATGATCTTCCCTGCGGTTCCTGTTGGTTCCTGTTACGCGCCCTGTGCGCCCACGTTCGCCCTCGCGATCTAGAACTTCGGTTCAGGTCTGGGTCAAGGACTCTTCTTCTTTGCGCAGGCTTCCACGCGTAGCCTTCTGCTCGTCACCGATCATCAGCTCGTCAGCGATCATCAGCTCGCCAGCGATCATCAGCTCGTCAGCGATCATCAGCTCGCCAGCGATCTCCGGATCACCCACGTGTGTTACAGCCGGCACGCTAACGTTCTCCAACACTTCTGAAGGAACATGGTTCGCCAACTACTATCTCACCTGCGCATGCTGATCGCCATCGCGCGACCCTCAACTGCGGATGCTGATCGCCATCGCGCGACCCTCAACTGCGGATGCTGATCGCCATCGCACAACCCTCAACTGCGGATGCTGATCGCCATCGCGCGACCCTCAACGGCGGATGCTGATCACCATCGCGCGACCCTCAACGGCGGATGCTGATCGCCATCGCGCTACCCTCAACGACGGAGGCTGATCGCCATCGCGCGACCCTCAACGGCGGAGGCTGATCGCCATCGCGCGACCCTCAACGGCGGATGCTGATCGCCATCGCGCGACCCTCAACGGCGGATGCTGATCGCCATCGCGCGACCCTCACCTGCGGATGCTGATCGCCATCGCGCGACCCTCAACTGCGGATGCTGATCGCCATCGCACGACCCTCAACTAGGATGCTGATCGCCATCGCGCGACCACACACCTGCGGATGCTGATCACCATCGTTCAACCCTGCGCATGCTGATCACCATCGCGCGACCCTCAACTGCGTATGCTGTTCGCCATCACGCGATCGCCCACCTGCAGATGCTGTTCGCCATCGCGCGACCGCTAACCTGCGCATGCTGATCGCCATCGCGCGACCCTGGCATGCTGATCACCATCACGCGACCCTGCGCATACTGATCACCATCGCGCGACCCTGCGCATGCTGATCACTGCTCGCGATCGCTCACCTTCGCATACTGCTCGCGATCGCTCACCTTCGCATACTGCTCGCCATCGCACGATCGCTCACCTGCGCATACTACTCGACCATCGCGTCGGCATATCACAACGCGCCATCGCCAACCTGCGCGTTAGCGCTCACCAGCTCACCACCGATCGCTTGTTGATCCATATCGCCAGCAGTCCTCCTCGCCATCGCGCTAACGCTTGCATTCGCCGCCTCGGACTCGCTCTCATCCACCTGCCCACCCTCACGACTGCTCGCCTGCGCGACCGCTCGCCTGCGCGCCCGCGCGACCGCTCGCCCGTGCAACCGCGCGACCGCTCGCCCGTGCAACCACACGCCCACGTGCCTGCACGTCTACGCTCATGCTCTCCAATGTTCGCCCACGCGCGAACCAACGGTTTTTTTCCATCGTGCAGACGGATGGTGTTCCGTCGCGCGAACCTACAGTGTTTCTTCACACAAATGTCGGCTTATTTCTTGCAGTATCCATTGCTCGTCTATGGGTTATCGCCCGCCGACCACCAGGAATTCCCGTCGCGCGAGCTCCAGGGCTAATTGCAACCACGATTCCCAATGGGGTTTTCGCAGCATGACCAGCCTGGCGAGTTCTTCTGGAGCGTATTTCCAGAACACTGTCTCACCCCGTAAACACAGAGCATGGCACTTGCAAGAATAGGAGAAACTTAAGGGAGATCTGAGCAACACTCCTCTATTCCTGAACCTGGGTTAGCCCTTACTCGTCATTCCCTGGAAGGATTTATGGCGGGGGGGGGGGGGGGGGGGGGGGGGGGGGCTTTCCGTTCGAGATTTCTCCATCGGACAAGGGGTGACTGCTTACCTCTTCCTCTGGGAGCTTACCAGGTTCTTTCCCTCCTCGGTTACGGCCCGAGGTTTGGTTCAAGGAAGCTACAGGAAGATCAAGGGTACTTTCCTCCTCTCGAGCTCAGGCACCTTGGCCTTTCGTCGTTAAGTATCTAACTTGCGGACAAGCTCGATGTTGTACCATCTGGACGCGCTGACTGAGGGCTTCCTTCGGGTGTCTCATCTGTGGAGGTCGACGACCTCAGACACCCTTCCATCCTTGAGAAGAGTTTGTTTGTGCCCAAGGACAGAGACTTAGACAGCTGCTGTGCGGAGTAAATCGACTTCCGGTTTCACTCCTCCAAGGCGCTTTCTTCCAGACTATGCAGGGCTCCAGCGCCTTTTCTTTCAACCACGTCGGCCTAAGTTATCGGCTACGACAACTGGGACAAGGTGTCCAATTGCAGTTTTCTCCTGTCAGGAACAGATGGTACGGGAGACTCCCCCGGGGGGGGCATAGTCCTAAAAGGAGTTCACGAACTCTAGGATTGCAGGTTTTTTGCTGGGAGGATGCTTAAGGTTACTCATCCGAATAACAGCTTCCCGATGTCCATTCCCGCATATTCTCTGTGAGTAGCCAAGGATATCGCGCCTGCCGTCTCTGTCAGCGAATTCAGTGTCTCTGAACCTCTATGCCATAGCGTCAGCAGAGTTGCCCGGTTGGGCAGAATGAGCCATACCTTAGGCGAAGGTCTTCCTTAGGATCATCGACGGCTTCACCCCCGGCCCCCTCAGTCGATCCTTTCTTGTAAGGAAGGATCTGAGAGGGGATGTCCATAGTCGACCTCTCAGCCCCGATCAAGTTTGTCGAACAAACTTCGGCCAGCAGAATCGATTAGACTGGTTACGAGGCGACAGGACTCCTTAAACCCTGGATCGGAAGGACGGGTACTTTCAGTTTCCATTCCATCCATCTTCCAAGGTGCTCGTCGAATTCAGCCTAGACTGCAAGTATTCCTGCTTATGATGCAGTGTGGCTATCCCGCCGTGGCATAGCAGGTTTGTTTCCCCAGAGAACTCTCCCTGCCTTCCTCTTGGCCGCTCAGGTGCAGGCTTCCGCCTCCTCTGCTGTTTGGAGGGCTGGTCAACTCCGGTAGGCTCGGGTTTCGAACTTCTTCAGCGCTGGGACAAGCTTCCGGATGCTTACCATGAGTGTGGGCTCATGGTATTTTGCTTGGAGCCTTCTCTTCCTCTGCCTCAACATCTGGAGTATCTGGCCATGATATTGAGTCAACCGCCTTACCACATTGGAAACCCCGCTTCTCGCCCATCCAGCGAGGTTAAGCAACGTTGGTACTTGGATGGGCGACCACCTGGGGACGCCAGATTCTGTTACCACATCCTCCGAGCCTTCCTTTCGGTTGACTGTGGCAAGACTGAGGAGAGTCGCTGTACCTGTTCTCAGTCAAGCAGAGCTTTCAGCCCTACCTTGGAACGTTTCCTAGTTCTTCTTTCCTCATTGACCCGTCTATAGTCCGAACGGTCGCCTCAGGATAAGTTCCATGTGGGGTGATCCAAGTTCCGGTGGCTTCAGGCAATGTTTAACCGGACTCCCTGGCCCTATGGGACCAGCGGAACTATTAGACCTGCAATGGGTGTTGACCTATGGAGCCTCTTGATGGTAGTGGATATTCTCATCCTTTCCCCACATTCTTGATGCGGTTCTCGGACTCGTCAAAGGAAAGGGGGGGGGAGGCATGTTCCGGTCCAGGCCTATGGTCAAGACCTGAAGGATACCTCTCCATCATTCAGGCAGGCTTAGGGGCCTTAGTCTGGCCCCTCTTCAGATCCTACAGCTCCTGCCGAGTCTCCCCGTTGCGCGTCGACTTCATTCTAACCAGCAGGGGACGCATTTTCACACCTTCACATCTTGCAGTAGAGATACCGGGATGATTGAGATTCTCTCAATACCACCATCGGCTCTCTCATTCCAGGCAGGGGAATGTTTCTCTCAGACTATCCGAGCAGAGCCTCATAGAGAGAGTGTACCTAGGGGTCTTTGACCTTGGGTAACCAGCAAGTGCTGGTCTGGGGGACCTGATCGCGACAGCTTGGAGCCTCAAGCTTCCGCTAGTCTTCCCCCCAGTCTCAGACCCGAGACACTGGCAAGATGCATTCCGGTGATGGTGGGACAACTTCGACGCCTGCGTCTTCCCTCCTTTTTGTCTGCGGACAATGGGCCTCAACAAGACCAGGTTGTCTGTCAACCTTTCAATGGGAGAGCTCCACTGGGACTACGCGCAGAACGGTTTCTGGACCCTCTGCTTCCCCTGATGGAACTCCCGGGAGAACTTCTCCCACGGCGCAGACTACTCAAGCAACCACACTGCGACATCTCTCCCGAACCGGGGTGTCGCTTCGGCTTCATGCCTGGAGACACTACGCTTCCTCCTCTAGAAGAGACAACCCGCTACAGTCGCGGTACGGAGGTCGCGTCATCTGCAATAGTCATCCACAGGGGTCTCCCAGGTAAAGTGAAGAGTCTAAGGTGGTTGGTGCCGTGGGAGATATACCTCTTCCCTTGAGGCCTCTTCTCCAGCAATAACGGTCTTATTGCCTTTCGGCGGGAGGAAACTCCCTTCCGCTCTCGGCAATGAAGCCTGTCGCTCAGCCTTTCCCTGACCTTCAGGCTTAAAGGAATAACTTTTTCCTGCCCGCTGGATCTATCCTCGCTCATGCGAAGCTACGATCGTCCCTGCCCTAGTCGGAGGAAGACCTCCAACTTGGAGCATGGCTCGGACTTTTAGTCCTTTAAGAGATCTTCTCAAGACCCTTTTACGACAGGCCTCGGATTGTATTCCACCTTGGGTCTTTTGCTCACTCTGGCCACGGCCAGTGTGTAAGCAATCTTCTTGGTCTCTTACTACTCCCCCCTTTCTAAGGAAGAGGGGAAGGCAACATTCAGGCTCGCTCCTGAGTTGTTGGCTAGACTCAGAATCTGAGGGTCCCGGCCCTTCGGTCCGATTCATTCAAGATTTCGAGTCTCCATTCTGTGTCTGATGTCCCAAGACCTTCTCTTTCTTGCCAGTAAGGAATCGAGAGGTTAGCACTGGGAACAGCTGCAGTTTGTCCTCAGTTGCAGCCGATTTGGGAACACAAGGAGGACATGGGGGGAGAGTCACCAGTATACCTCTTCAACCCGGACTCAAGGACATTCATCTCGTCCTGTCTTCAGACCCTCCCCCGTCACGTCGCCCTACAGCACGATGTTGGATACATCGCAACGTCCCTCGCCTTCGAGTAATACTACTCTGTGACGCAGGTGCTACAAGCTGGAGTCTGGAAGCGTCTGATGACCTTCGCAGCCCGTTTCCTGCAGGGCGTGACCCACAGGAGTCTCGATACGTTTTCTATCGCTCTGTGGTGGCTACACAACAGCTGGTCTAACCTCAGGCTCCCTTTTGGACAGGTAGCAGAAGGTTGAGGGCATTGTTATCAGGTTTTAGTCTGCATGAACGAAAGAAGTATGTCTGGCCCTTACTTCTTTCTTCATCATCCCCTCTACGGGGAAGCAGCATCCTGGTCTCTGCATAGCTGACCTCGAACCTCTGCAGGTAAACCATGCTTCCTTGTGTTCCGAGTATTGAGTCAATACTGTCGCGTCCCCCATACCCTGACGAGGTGGTATTGGGAACGTCCTAACCCAGAGTCCCTTCTGGAACTCCAGGTCAACTGCCTAGGACGAGTCACACTTCTTTCTTCACACACAAGCTTACGTAGGCCACATGGTTCCTTGCGGAGCAAGGAACTTGTGAGGTGCAGGGACTCCTTTTCTCGAGTGCGACTCACTCGGATTCTGAGTCCCCGGGTAAAGCCAAAGCCAGTATGGCTGGGGACTTTCCACCCTTCCTAAGGGATAAGTCACCCTTTGTAAATAGCGTTGTTTGTATTTCGGTTACGGAACAAATGACAAATTCGAAGATAATTTGTATTTTTCCTAACCATACAAACCTTAGCTATTTACACATATTTGCCCGCCAGCCCTGTCCCCCAAGACAAGTCCTACCTCTAAGTGAAAGTGAGTATTCACCTGTGTGTGAGGGGGAGGAGGGGTAGCTAGCTACCACTCCCCTACCTCCCCCGCTAACTAGCGCGGGGGTAATACACCCTCGTTAAATTCTAATGGCTCGCCATTTCAGCTACGCTAAAAGTAATACCCTTTGTAAATAGCTAAGGTTTGTATGGTTAGGAAAAATACAAATTATCTTCGAATTTGTCATATTTGAAAAATTAAGAGATGTAGCTATACTACAAATACCAAGAACCTTAACCTTCATGCCTTTCATCACACTTCGATCCAATTCTTTGCGAACCCCTATGACCAAACATTTTTTTTATCCAAATCCTACACTATATTAGAGCTCTTGTATTTTAGTGATGCACTTATCTGATGCTAAATGCAAACAAGAAGTGGCTGTAAGATATTTAACCAAAAGATTTTCCAAAAGCTAATAGCATGAAGGTTAAAGGTGTCTGGTTTCAGTTCCAGTTTCATCAGAATAGATGCTCACCAGAACGTCAGCCAGGCAAACCAAAGCCCCCACTGTGGTACCCAGCCACAGCGGTGGCCTCCCCAGTTAACAGCTTAAACTCACAGTCCCAGGCTGGAATCGATCTGCTGCCATACGAATGCTAGGCAAACACGTTACTGTACTATTGTACTTGCCAGGAGGCTAGTAATGTAACATCTAAAAGTGAAAAATAACAGATCCAAATGCTGGAAGTCTTTCAATATTAAAAGACCTAAAAGCATCCACAATAATACCTGAAACAGGTAAATATAATCCTAGATGCTTGAGTAAAAAATTGAGCATCAACACATAACCCTTAATAGCTGAAAATGAAAGTTTCTTTTCTTGAGAAAGAAAACGTAAAAATTTAACAACTTAATTCAAACTAATTTTAGTCATGGGCACTCATGGACATATTTTTTTACTTTCACCGATCAAAATGAACATTCTATTGTCTTTGATGCATATTAGTAGCAAGCTGTCTTTTGGAACCTACAATAAACAATCTAGAGGACCATGAAAAACCTTGGTTTCAGAGAATACTGTGGATAGTATCCATGTGGTTAGATGTATCACATTGTTATAGTTAGTGGGCTGTGGCCAGGTACATCACACAGACATACTATCAGTTTAACAACCCTGATCTTGAGTAACTAACTGCCCAGGGAGCCCTGTAATAAATGGGCACCAACCCTTTTTTTAATTTTGGGCAAGGGAATCCAACAATCAACATGTATCTCAGGTGAGTTTTTTCTCTTTCAGTTCATTGCATAACATTAAAAAAAGAAAGCTAGTTTGTTTATGAAAAGAAAAGAAAATTATAGAATTATTTATCTTGTAAGGTAAATAACAAATAAGAACTACCTGTAACATGCCTGTTATCATCAGTGGCTCATTGGCTAAAATGTAAAAAATATCAAGGTTGAAAATAATCCTTAAATCCATCCATATACCAAGGCACTTCCCCCAATTTTCCAATTTTGGGGGTAGCCGACATCAACAAATGAAACAAAATAAAAAGGGGACCTCTACTCTCTACGTTCCTCCCAGCCTGACAAGGGACTCAACCGAGTTCAGCTGGTACTGCTAGGGTGCCACAGCCCACCCTCCCCCGTTATCCACCACAGATGAAGCTTCATAATGCTGAAACCCCTACTGCTGCTACCTCCGTGGTCATCTAAGGCATCGGAGGAAGCAGCAGGGCCTACCGGAACTGCGTCACAATCGCGCGCCATTCATTCCTATTTCTAGCACGCTCTCTTGCTTCTATCACATCTATCCTCCTATCACCCAGAGCTTTCTTCACTCCATCCATCCACTCAAACCTTGGCCTTCCTCTTGTACTTCTCCCATCAACTCTTGCATTCATCACCTTCTTTAGCAGACAGCCATTTTCCATTCTCTCAACATGGCCAAACCACCTCAACACATTCATATCCACTCTAGCTGCTAACTCATTTCTTACACCCGTTCTCACCCGCACCACTTCGTTCCTAACCCTATCTACTCGAGATACACCAGCCATACTCCTTAGACACTTCATCTCAAACACATTCAATTTCTGTCTCTCCATCACTTTCATTCCCCACAACTCCGATCCATACATCACAGTTGGTACAATCACTTTCTCATATAGAACTCTCTTTACATTCATGCCCAACCCTCTATTTTTTACTACTCCCTTAACTGCCCCCAACACTTTGCAACCTTCATTCACTCTCTTACGTACATCTGCTTCCACTCCACCATTTGCTGCAACAACAGACCCCAAGTTCTTAAACTGATCCACCTCCTCAAGTAACTCTCCATTCAACATGACATTCAACTTGCACCACCTTCCTTTCTCGTACATCTCATAACCTTACTCTTACCTACATTAACTCTCAACTTCCTTAAATATACATTTGTAAATACAATGACCAGTGGGAATTATTGAAAAAAAAAAAGTGGCTGGAATGGAGACAAGATATAATTACACAAGTATTATTATTATTATTATTATTATTACTATCCAAGCTACAACCCTAGTTGGAAAAGTAAGATGCTATAAGCCCAGGGGCTCCAACAGGGAAAAATAGCCCAGTGAGGAAAGGAAATAAGGAAATAAATAAATGAAGAGAACAAATTAACAATAAATCATTCTAAAATAAGAAACAACGTCAAAACAGACATATCTTATAATAAACTATCAACAACATCAAAAACAAATATGTCATAAATAATCTATAAAAAGACTATGTCCGCCTGGTCAACAAAAAAGCATTTGCTCCAACTTTGAACTTTTGAAGTTCTACTGATTCAACCGCCCGATTAGGAAGATCATTCCACAACTTGGTCACAGCTGGAATAAAACTTCTAGAGTACTGCGTAGTATTGAGCCTCGTGATGGAGAAGGCCTGGCTATTAGAATTAACTGCCTGCCTAGTATTACGAACAGGATAGAATTGTCCAGGGAGATCTGAATGTAAAGGATGGTCAGAGTTGTGAAAAATCTTATGCAACATGCATAATGAACTAATTGAACGACGGTGCCAGAGATTAATATCTAGATCAGGAATAAGAAATTTAATAGACCGTAAGTTTCTGTCCAACAAATTAAGATGAGAATCAGCAGCTGAAGACCAGACAGGAGAACAATACTCAAAACAAGGTAGAATGAAAGAATTAAAACACTTCTTCAGAATAGATTGATCACCGAAAATCTTGAAAGACTTTCTCAATAAGCCTATTTTTTGTGAAATTGAAGAAGACACAGACCTTATATGTTTCTCAAAAGTAAATTTACTGTTGAGAATCACACCTAAAATTTTGAAAGAGTCATACATATTTAAAGAAACATTATCAATACTGAGATCCGGATGTTGAGGAACCACCGTCCTTGACCTAATTACAATCATACTTTGAGTTTTATTAGGATTCAACTTCATACCCCATAATTTGCACCATGCACTAATTCTAGCTAAATCTCTATTAAGGGATTCACCAACCCTAGATCTACATTCAGGGGATGGAAATGATGCAAAGAGAGTAGCATCATCTGCATATGCAACAAGCTTGTTTTCTAGGCCAAACCACATGTCATGTGTATATAGTATGAAAAGTAATGGGCCAAGAACACTACCCTGTGGAACACCGGATATCACATTCCTATAATCACTATGGTGCCCATCAACAACAACTCTTTGAGATCTATTACTTAAAAAATCAATAATAATGCTAAGAAACGACCCACCCACTCCCAACTGTTTCAGTTTAAAAACAAGGGCCTCATGATTAACACAGTCAAAGGCAGCACTAAAATCAAGGCCAATCATACGAACTTCCTGACCACAACCAAGGGATTTCTGTACAGCATTGGAGATTGTAAGAAGGGCATCACATGCTCCAAGGCCTTTACGAAATCCAAATTGCAAACTAGGGAATAGATGATTACCTTCAGGAAACCTATTAAGACATTTTGCCAGATGTTGTTCAAAAACTTTAGATGATATGGGAGTTATGGAAATTGGGCGGTAATCAGTGGGTCTTGAACTACCACAAACACATTTATATAGAGGAGTAACATTACCAATTCTCCAACAAGTGCTAAAAGCTCCTCTTCTTGACAACTTGCACAAAATAACAGATAACTTTGAGCTAAGGAATCTGCTGTCTTTATAAAATACATAGGAAAAATACCTTTTGGGTCTACACCTCCATAAGCATCAAGGTCCATCAACAGAGCTTTAATTTTACGAGATCGAAAAGCTAAACTAGTTAGTTTAGCCTCAGGAAAACAGGAATGAGGAAGTCCAAGTTTTTCATTACTCTGTTTACTGTCAAAAACATCAGCCAAAAGGGTTGCTTTTTCCTTTGGACAGTGAGTGACTGAGCCATCTGGTTCAAGTAAAGGAGGAACTGTTGCATCAACACCACCATTGATGTTCTTGAGTTGTACCAGAAAGGGTTTCTTTTATGGTTAAATTGTATTCCTTTTCAGTTGAGGTATAAACTCTCTGAGCAAAACCTCGAAGCTGAGTATAGTTATTCCAGGTCAAATCTGATCTGTTACCCTTCCAAAGATGATAGGCCTCCTGCTTCTCCAAATAAGCACGTCTACAATCATCATTGAACCACGGTTTGTCCTTCACTCGGTACCTTAACACACGAGAAGGGATACGCCTATCAATTATGTTGACTAGATTCTCATTCAAAGGAACAACAGGATCTACACTACTATATAATTATGACCAATTCAAGCACAAAAGATCATGCAAAATCCCATTCCAGTCTGCTTGGGATTTCATATAAATTTTACAAGAGTATGAAACATCAGGAACAGGCTGCTCAGTCTTCATTACTAATGAAATCAAGGCATGATCAGATGTCCCGACTGGAGAACCAACCTTACTAGTTATAACGCCAGGGGAGTCAGTGTATACGAGGTCCAAGCAATTACTGTACCAGACCTGTGAGTAGCTTCATTTATGATTTGCTCACAGCTTGATTCAGAGGCAAAGTCTAAAGCTCTTAAGCCATGGCGATCGGTAGGAGAGATAGAACTTAACCACTCCCCATGGTGAGCATTAAAATCACCAACAAAGACAAAAGAAGCCTTTCTCTCATCTTCTTGTATCTAATTCCTTTCAAATATTTCCATGACAATAGCATCTCTGGTATCCAGTACAAGTATTGATCCCTTATTTCCGCATGGTTCCAGATGTAGGTTGATTCTGTTGTATTGTCTGAAAACACTGCCACGGTCTTTCATATTACCAGTGGTTCCTGATCCTTAAAGCTTTGAATATACCCCCAGAAGTTTTAGGCAATTAATATGAAGAGTTGATTCTTATGACATTTATTTCCCCGACAGATAGATAAGAATTAAAGTTGTTCCTCATCCTTTTGTAAAGCATATGTGACAAGAGAAAGGTCTGGGATTCTCATCTTCAAGGAAACTCCTTGGGATAACCGACTGCGATTGTTTCACCAACTTAGCAGTTGGTTTTTCATCAGTAGAATAGAGATTGTTTATAGTTCATATATTTTATTGCAATTCTGATTGAGTTTATATTGGAAAACCCTCATCTTTAGGCATCATATTAAAATAAATTTCTGTTTGAAGTCATGATCCCTAAAAGTCTCATCCATATCCAAACTGATATGCATTTCATCCTTTTGAACCTAAAAGACCGAATCCTCTTTTTCAAAGAAACAAAACTGAAAAGGAACTGTTGCTATTATCATTCCCAAATATAGAATCTTCCGAGTTGGAATCAGAAGAGACTTTTTTTTTTTTTTAAAGTGACGAGGACTTCCTACCATTCCAGTAAACTGAGCAACCACACTTGAACTCAAGTCTTCCAACAAATTGTTCAAAAAAGCTAATCATCTATGCATAATAAAACCCTGGTCCCCAGAATCCTTACTCATTTATAAATGGGGCCATCATCCTGGTGAAGACTTAAATTAAGGGGCCTACCTAAGACCGAAACACAGGCTCTTGAATCAATAAACCTTTGATTCATTCACAACATGAAGTTTTCTCAAATTTAGATGAATAGTAAAGTGAAATTAGTCATCTGTAAGGTGCATTGAAAAGATCCATGCTCCTTTATCACTGCATGACTACCGAGAGTGGTTAGAGACGTCTAGAACTGGTCACCAACCCCATGACAGTTTTGGGACTAGAATAACTTTTTGTAAAAACCTTAAGATGGATTCAAGGCATTTTCCAAGACATTGTTTAGTGGTCTTTATGTTTGTTTACTTTTTATGGAAATTTTGCACATTTAGGCAAGAGACACATTCATTTAGTTCAGATTCTAACCCCTCCATTTACACTGTTAGAGCAAACTCAGGATGTATTAGATGTATTAGTGGCCTATCTTGTATGTGACCAATACTCACTGCCATCCAAACATAGTACAAACAATCACTTTTTGCTGAAACTAACAAATTTATTGAAGACCAATACATATTGCTCTTAAGGAATCATAAAATATGTCATGACATTCATATATGAAATACAAGGTTGCTTTTAAGCGATTATTTCAACAATTGGAGGGATACAGTATTAGGATTCTAGCTACCAACTTATTCTTCTGTCTTGTAATCGAATGGTCTATTAGAGCAGATTGGATTATGGTTTCGCAAGAGCTGGGTCTATAGTAAATAAAGAATTTGGGGCTCTAAGAGAGGATCTCGAATCTGTGATGTACTGTGGACCATCATAATACTTGTTGAATGGTACATTAGATCCACTGGGCAAAACCTGAGTTGGGCCTTTACTTGAAGATTCACTGGCCACCTTAGATTTCATATAAGAACCTAAAGAAGTTTAGAGTTTTCGAAGCTCATTACTATCAAAACTAGACTTGTTAATAGCTGGAGTGGCATTATCTTCCTCCTCCTCCTACAATATAATCAAATTGCCTAGTCTCCTGGATTTTCCCCAGAATTAAAAGTTAGTTTTCTTTAGTGCTTGGAACTTTTAATTTGGTCGGCAACCATATATACATATTTTTTCATAGGCGGAACAGTAAAGCTTCAGACTCTTCTCAACGATTTTTGAGATCAACAATACTACCACCGGCCCCAAACTCTAAGTGAATGCTGATCAGAATCACCTAGAAACAATTCCCTTGAAAAGTCTACGCAGTAATTACTAAGAGAAGACATAACCTAAAAGTACTAAAAACTTAAATAACATGAACAATATGGGGAATGGGCACTGTCGATAGCTCAAGAATGATGCAGAAGCAAAGACAAAAGATAGTATGGCATACTCAAGCCATAGTTATTGCATCAACTCCTAGATTATCTCATTACTATACTAGAGGCCTCTGCCTATTATAAGGAAAGGAAATGTGAAATATTTTAGTTTTGGGGCTAAAAGTCAATGTAAATCAAGCTTTGAGAGAAAAGCAATATGAAGTTCAATCAAGGTAGGTTCAAAGAAATAATGTATTTTTCATTAACAGGCACTCCTTGCTGCATCTGATAGTAATGATGGTCTTGGCAGTAGGATAGAGGATGACTTGGAGAATGATGGTGCAACAGATATTTTGATGGTCGAAGAGGAAATACTTGAAGAATCAACTGTTGTGGAAGATGTTATGGAAGTTGATGGTTTGGACCTTGAAGATAATGATGGATGTGGCCAGGTAAGGATTTGCTCCCAAAAATAAAAAAATAAAATCATTCAAATTATCATAAGGTAATCTTAACTGAAAGATGAGATCTAGTTTGTAAGGTATACAGTACAAAATATATTTTAAAACTCTATGTGTATTTATTTCTTTTTTTTCACTGTTTAGTAATGATGTATTTTTTCAGATTGGCGGACTTACGTTGTCTACACTTACCGGGCATGAATTGAGTGTCAGCCATGATAATTCTGCTTTTCAAGACGATCACCATCTGCTGGAAGATGGTATTGACAAATATAAGTGTCGGTTTTGTTCGTTGAAAATGAATGTTTTGGCTGACATTCAGAAACACATGAGAGAGGTAAGATGCAGTCAATTCTAAGTCTTTCCTTCTCCTTTGTAAGGTTCAATACTACACATTATTCCAGAAGTTATATTAAGGATGTAACCAAATTATGGAATGATCTTCCTAATTGTATAGTAGAATTCCTGGAAAAGAAGTTTAAATTTAAAGTCAAATTTACTTTTTTTTTTTGTTGGTTGACATTGTCTCATTTAGTTTACAGTATTTTAATTATTGAGTATTGATATTTATCTTGAATTGTTTTTTCATTTTTCTTTTATTTCACTTTTTTACTAGAGTTGTATCTTTGCTTATGATAATAATTCTGGGTCGACCTGTGACGCCCGGTGAAAAGGGTCCCTCTTTACACTTTTCTGATATAAACCTTCCAAATATACCAGAGAAAGATAAAAGCATGGAATGCAGAGGTTACTACCCTCGTGCGAGCACCTTGTGGGTGTCGTGTATAAAGCAGGGGCGTGTGAAAGCCACTATTCACAGGCTGTCTTCCATTTAGATAATTCCTTCATCAAAGGGAAGGGCCGTAACAGAGGCCCCAGATACCGCACTTGAGAAACTCCATCGACGCCCGACGCGAGCGCCCTCTGAGACGTCCTTCTGTTTTGGACTTGCTAGCTTGGTTGTAGATTTTTGTGCTCTCGGTGTTTTCAAGTTTCCTGGATTATTTTCATCATGGCCAATGATGTTAATACAGTAATGGTTAATATATCTGTAATTATTTATTATAATGAAAAGGGATTATATGTTTCAGGAGATAATTTGTATGACAGGTTGACAATACTGTTATAAATACATAAGGAGAAAATGCTAATTATAATCAACTAATGTTGCAAATAAAAGGCATGCAAAGTAGGACGGACAATAAATAGATAAAGGTTGTAATGATAATCTTAATAGTGATGTTTGATAAACTTTGTCAATCAGCACAATGGAAAAATAATCCTTAGTGGGTCTCAAAGCCGTAAATCAGTCATCAGAATTACAGATTAATCCAGGTAACAACCAGTGAGCTATGAAAATGTAGGTGCTTTTAGCAGTTTACATGATCCAAATATACTTTTGCTTTTAAGTAGAATAAGATGTTATTAGCATGCTAAATTTATTGCTAAGTTATAAAATGTATCTCTTGAGGCAGAATTTATAGGAAAAGATTGTGGTAGTTTTAAAATTATAAGGGAAAGTGTACAGAAGGGTTTTGATTGAGAGAGTTTAACAGCAAACTGAAATTGTAGATTCTGATAATCGATGAACCGTGCAACATACATGGATATAGGGAAAATATTTTTTATCAATACAGTAGTTGTCAGGATGGAGAAAGGATATAGGAAAGGGAGAAAGGATCTTCATTATTTTATTTTGAGGTCAGAGAGCAGTAACTTCAATAATGTTAACAGGATGACTAACAGTTATGTATTGAAATAATAGATTGTAATACTAAATTTCAGTTTTTACCATAGTTTTATGCATGTGTCTTTATCCAATTTGCTACTTGTTCTTACACATATACAAACCTTTCGTCCCATAAAATAGAGAACATTTCTCCAGTGGAGCTATAATGTCCGCAGCATTCATAAACAAGGTAGTTAATGACAGATGGTGAGCACAGGCGAGTAGTCCTGGCCTTCTTCTTGTTGGAAGCTCTTCACTTTTGTCTTCGGTGGCAATGAGGACATGTACCGTTGCACCCCTACCAAACTTTTTTATCTTTCTTTTTCTTGTTGGAAGTGAATGCTGTCTGTGATTGTGAATTATTGATGTGAAACAAGAAATTTGTACTTGCTATGAAAAGGGTGGATGCTGCAACCCGTTTATGGTTAAACCTGCTGTAGATCCCAGCTTTTTCTGTGCTTCCTATAGGGGGCATGATTGTTTACAATCATCCTAGTGTGCCAAATGTAGATCGTGGTCTCCTGTGCCCTAGCAGTTGTATGCCTTGAAGGGGAGAAAGAGAGCTAAGCATTCTCCAAGATCTGTCTTGACAATGTCCAAGAAGACACCGATCAGCTGAGGGAATCGTACGAGCTACTCCTTCCGTCTCTCCTAGGATCTTCACTAGTTATTGTCAGCCCTCCCAAGCCTTCTTCAGCCCCCGAATAACATTGCTGGTTCTGTTCTTGGGACAAAGCAATCATATTCATGGGTGGGGGAGGAATCTCTGGAGCAACCTTCCGCACCCTCTACCCCGGCTGGGTATGAGGGTACTTGATATTCGTTTGCCCCTTGGACACCAGACCTTGACCAGTATCTATGGAAACAAAGAATTCGGAATGAAGATTTTTTCTTTGAGAACATTCTAGCTCTCACTTGTAAGTGCAACAGTCTGGGGAAGGCAATCTTATCTCCGCCTTCGGGGTGAACCTCGATTATTGATCGGCATTTTGGTGCCCCTCAAGGGTCTAGGCCAGGGTTGTCAAACTCATGGCCTGGGTGTGATGAGATTTCTCATCTCAAATTGGTATAATTGTTATAACCAAACTATTAAGATAAAACCAAATACCTGTTGTGTATATTTGGTAAACCAGGATGACTAGTGAAATCAATTGTAATCTTCAGTCTTGCCTGTAAGTACTGTAATTTCCAAATCTTTGATGGCCCTCGAGATTATAACCAAGTGTATAATTGGTCCTCTAAAGGATATGAGTTTGACCCTCCTGGTCTAGGCAGTCCTTGGAGCTGCCTTGGTCAAATCTGGCTGGTTTGGCCCTGAATCGAGTTGACGATCAGATCTGTGGATCTTAGAACTCTCACTTCCAGCTGGTCAAACAAGATCTTGCTCCCAACCCCACTCTCGAAGCAGAAAAGGTTCTATGCACCAGAGCTTGCTACACCATGAAAATCTTCAGGTTGACCTGTCATTGTGAACCTCCGTTGACTCCCCTGGGAGAGACTCAAGGCAGAAGACACATCCTTCTTGGGCTCTGAGTTATCAGCCATGGAATCTGCCATGGCCTCCCTCCAAGCGGTCGCTTTGTTTGACCAGTGA
Source organism: Palaemon carinicauda (assembly GCF_036898095.1). Lineage (NCBI taxonomy): Eukaryota > Metazoa > Arthropoda > Malacostraca > Decapoda > Palaemonidae > Palaemon > Palaemon carinicauda. The sequence goes on from NC_090755.1 coordinate 74,729,659, forward strand.
TAATGTGCAGTGACGTACTTCGCCAGGTCAATGGAGTTATGCATGGATTCTCTAGAGAAGTACAAGAGTCCCATGCTGTCTGGTGAGAAGGCTATGTCTCTATCCAAGGAGTCATGTGCTGGCAGCGGTGGAGAAGTGAAAGACTGCTTCACAGGACTCCCTGATTCATCGCACAATTTCCTAGGAGTCTTGACCCTTCAAAGGGAACTGTGGCCAAACCCTGGGGTTCAGTTATGCCTACGTGACCGAGTGCAAGGCTAGACCCTGATCAAGACCACCTGCAGCTTCTTCCAGAAAAGACCCTATGCCTGCACAGCCCTTGTAAGCCCCCAACCTTGTCCTTCCAGGAAAGGGGAGGGGGAGGAAGGAGGAAGGGAGAGGGAAACACTAATTCCAGCCCCCCCCCTTTCCTACTGGCGAATGTTGGAGAAGCCTTATTGTGCCATTAGGCAACCTGGCAGAGACACGGCGCTGAATTGTGGGTAGTGAATGTTCTTTGGGAGGGTTACTTAAACCCCTTTCAGGGTCATCAGTGCCCCTCAACTCGCTTGCCAATATGGTTCTCATCCGATCCTCCAACATCACCAAAAGGCCTAGCCTTGCAGACAGAAATAGAAAAGATATTGGAGAAGAGCTCGCTTAAATTACAAGTCTCCAGACTTCTACAGTCTGCTCTTCATGGTGGAGAAGTCAACTAGTGACTGGAGGCTAGTCATTTACCTCTCTCCACTGAACAAGTTTGTGCATCAAACTGTGGTGAGTTCCATCAGAGGGGGAGACTTCATGCTTTCAGTGGACCTGAAGGACGCATACTTTCAAGTACCCGTGCATCAGTCCTCTTGGAAGAAACTTTACTTCTCCCTCTTTGGTATGGTGTACCAGTTCAAAACTCTGGCCATTGAAGTGTGTACTACTCCTCAGGTGTTCACTTTGGTAGATACTTGGGCCAACTTGCAAAAATACATCTGTTTATGTATCTTGATTGGCTAATCCTATCCCTCTTCCATGGGGGCATTTGCTAATGGCTGATCCAGGCCTCCTCCATGGGGCAATTGCTACAGGATTAAGATCAACTTCTCTCCTTTTGTATGATCTGGTCATTGTGATAAAATGGAAGTCAAATCTCATACCAAGCTAAGGTTGGTGTTCTTGGGAGTGCTGATAGACACAGCAGCAGCAAAAGTCTTTCCATCAGATGATCACATCAGCAAGCTCATTGAGGTAGTGCGTCCATTTCTAGCAATTACAAAAATCCCAGCTGGGTGCTGGCAAAGTATTCTTGGCCATATCCTCACAAGGGTCTTACCAGAGATCTCTTCAAAGGTGTATGAAGGATCATTGGTCAGCATCCATGGATCTCATGTTCCTTCCTATTTCAGTGGGACAGGAGGCTCAGGACAATCTTGCCCGGGTGGTTAACTAGGAAAACCTCATAAGGGGAGTCCCAGAGGAATCTCCATCTCCAGACAGGCAACTGGTCTCTGATGTATCGAAGAAGAGGTCCTGAAAGGGTAGTAAGAAACCATCCCAAAGGACACCTAAACAACCTGGTTGTCTCAGACCTCATTTTCGTGTGGATTAGATAACAGAGACAGGTGCAAAAAGCAAAAAAATTGTAAATGCTTGCTGACCTAGGGTGGGATAACTCCTATCCTAACCTAAAAACTCACTGCCGTTGCCTATGCTCAGATAATTAACCCACCAAGTACTACCTAATATTGTTTTTACTTGGTTTCTATCAGAGTACAGTTGTTCCTATTTAGTAATACTGAATAACACTCACTATTACTGTAGTGTATACTACTGTAATATACTACTATCCCTACAGTAAAGGTCAACTGTACTGTTCGTTCAGACGACTTGACTCGCTTCACATGTAGCCTACATTTACAATAAACAACGTTACCGTAATTCTGTACTGTACAATATTTATACAGTACAATCGAAGATTAACTAAGAGTATATATTTTTATTCAACGACCACTAACCATTTTCGTTCTAAGTTCTACGCAATAATCTTGAAACATGGTACAATTCAAGATGGTCGTCTCTTGTGCAGTAATCCGACATCTACAGTAACCCGGTAATAATGTTTATCCCGTCTTCTACTTCAGTGAGTTAGAAAATTAAAAGCTAAGGATAAAAGTACAGTATGGTTAGTAACGTTGATAATTGCGTAAATGCATAGTCACAATGGCTACCAAACAAAAAACAGGTGTTTTGCTTGTACAGTATTTCAATTAAGTGGGAGAGAAAGTGTTATAGCAGAAAGTCCCGTGGGAGTTGAAGATTATGGGAAGAGAAAGCAAAGGCAGTAAGGCAAGAGGTAGAATAAAGGGCATAAAATAACCATGTATGAAAGCTCAAGCAAAAGAAATTGCAATAGAATATATTAATAGCTAAGTAAAATAGAGCTAATAGATAAAAGAAGGAAAGAATAAAAGTTGGTGATAGAAAAAAAGCAAAACAAGAACAGTAGTATTAGAACATGAATGAGTGAGTGCATTGGGTGTGGGAGAGGGTGGGAGGACAGTAGCAAGTGTTCAGAGGGGGAATGATTTACGAGACGAAAGATCAATATGGGGGTTGAGAGCAAGAAAGGCAACCAGGAGAGGCAGAACTGTTTGGGAAAAATATTTGGTAAGGAAAAGAATTAGGAAAACATGAAAAGGAAAAAGACGAACATATGGCAGAAGGTGGGAGGGTAAGGCTAAGAGAAGTGAACGAATAGTTACATGAATGCGGGTAGCAAAGTGCGAAGCAAAAAGAAACGAAGGACGAAGTTTTATAAAACAAAGGAGTAGATTACATGACGAGTCGGCGAGAGCGGGCGGAAAAGAAGGAAGGTGCTTGAGGGGAGAAGGGGAGAGGCGACAGGACAGCTGGCAGACTGAGTGTTCAAGGAATCTAATGCTAATACTGTAATATTAGCGCAGATAAAGTATAGTGGGAAATATTGAATAATAGGGATGGATAAAGGAATAAGGATATGAAAGGGAATGAGAGGAATAATAAAATGAAAATGATAGATGAAATTTTTTATAAGAATAATAAAGTAATGTGAATGCGAAAATTAAAGGAAATAAAAGAGTAAGAAACTGAGGTTACATTAGCGAGTGTTTTAATTCTTTCATTCTACCTTGATTCGAGTATATTCTCCTGTCTGGTCTTCAGTTGCTGATTCGTATCTTAATTTGTTGGACAGGAATTTCTGGTCTATTAAATTTCTTATTCCTGATCTAGTTATTAATCTTTGGCACCGTCTTTCAATTAGTTCATTATGCATGTTGCCTAAGATTTTTCATAATTCTGACCATCCTTTACATTCAGATCTTCCTGGACAGTTTCATCCTGTTTGTAATACTAGGCATGCAGTTAATGCTAATAGTCAGGCCTTCTCCATCATGAGGCTCAATACTACACAGTAATCTAGAAGTTTTATTCTAGCTGTGACAAACTTGCGGAATGATCTTCATAATGGGGTAGTTGAATCAGTAGAACTTCAAAAGTTCAAACTTGCAGCAGATGTTTTTATGTTGAACAGGCTGACAGTAGTTTGTTTATAACATATCTGTTTTAATGTTGTTACTGTTTTTAAAGTATTTTATTGCTAATTTTTTCTCACCGTTTATTCATTTCCTTATTTACTTTCCTCACTGGACTATTTTTCCCTGTTGGAGCCCTTGGGCTTATAGCTTCTTGCTTTTCCAACTAGGGTTTTAGCTTGGCTAGTAATAATAATAATAAGAATAATGATAATAATAATAATGATAATAATAATATACTTTCTTAAACAGAAATACAGCTTATTTTATAAACAAAAAATATAAATATCTTCGTAATAATTGTTTCTTTTAGGAAATATGAAATATCCTTCGGTAGCATACCTTAATGATAAGGGAGTTATTTGAACCAAAAATTGAGGTTACCAATGGCAGACAACACAGGGTTAATCAGCTGATTTCGAAAGTATACACAATTGAAAATATTATAATTAGTTGTTTTTATTTGCAAATACGATACTAAAATATGAATTTGACATGCATTATTATTGGATACAGGTAAATGAAGCACCATGTCAATAAAAATCCAGTTTATTTCAAATATAGCTGTAATTTTTTACCATAGTAAATGGATATACTGTTTACAGCATGACCTGGGATGAGCTGGATGGAGAGAGAGGTAAGTGGCACGAAGCGCGCCCAGTGTAAAGAAGTGCTGGCTATTAGAGATCATTGTGCCGCGAGTTTTTTTATTGCGAATGTGATTTTTTATTTAATAGGTATTGCAGTTCTGTGTGTCGCGTGTAAGTGAAATTGAGAAAGAACTTGCGTAAAAAGAGGCCTGACTATACTATGATTGAGGTCCCAAGAGAACTATCCCAGTGGTCCACATTTCTTTTACAGCCTTACTTTCAGAGGTACCACCCATCCGTGAAGTTGCTAGAATTCATGGTTGGAGATTATCCAGCATCTCCGAGCAAAAGACTTTTTGCTAGGCTCTGCTGAGGAGTTGTCTGGATACCTATGATGGTCCTCTGCAGCTGTCTTCCAGGGAAAGTGGGCCATCTTTTACAATTGGTGCTGTAGAATGGATACTTATCCGGTAGGAGCATCTCTAGCACAGATCACGCATATCCTTGTCTTCCTTCACCAAGAGAAGCACCTCTTTCCTGCTGTCAAAAGATACCGCTCAGCCTTGAGCATGGTCTTTTGACTGAAGGGTATTAACCTCTCATCATGGGAGTTGTCTATGCTTATGAAGAGCTTCAAGCAGTCTTGACTACCCTAGAACCTCAGCCAAATATCTATCTCTCTCTCTCTCTCTCTCTCTCTCTCTCTCTCTCTCTCTCTCTCTCTCTCTCTCTCTCTCTCTCTCTCTCTCTCTCTCTCTCTCTTTTTTTTTTTTTTTTTTTTTTACATGTACCCCCATTCAATCCTTTGAGAAGGTTGTCAGTCATGGAACTGACCCTCAAGACTTTTTTTTTTACTAGCCTTAGCATAAGCGAAGAGATTAGGTGTGTAACACATTCTCTCTTGCTTTGTTACCCACACCAAAGGGGTGGTGGAAGGAGGTTTCTATTAGTTTTGTGTTAGGTTTCATGGCCAAAACTCAGGACCCGTCAGTGCTAGACCCCAGGTTTGAGTCCTTCATCTTCTGTACATGAAGTGTCGGGTTGCAATCGAGAAGAGATGCTTTTGGGTCACATGAGGGCTCTACAGTGCTACCAGAAGAGGGCCCAACACCTCAAGCCTGAGTGTCAGAGACTCTTCATTAACACTGGCAGGACCAAGAAAGAGGTGTCAAGAAACACAAACTCTTTCTGGCTTTGTGACTGAGTTAAGGTATTAGCTAGGACCAGAGCTCTTAAAGTCAGGGGTATAAGACCCACCCCATGAGGAATCTTGTACTGTTCAAGGCTGTGTGTTTGGGAATCATAGACCACTTTTACAGCCTTTTATCTACAGTAGTATACCTATAAGTTCCTTGATATCTTTGTGCTTGGTTGTATGTTGGCTGGTCGAGTAGTTGTGTAGCCAGCCCAGCTCCTACATGGGACAAGAGGCATCTTGTTTATAGTAATGTATAGATGCAAGTCTGGAATGAAAGGTAGAATGACTGGCTGGCTCTTCTAATTCCTTTTTCTTCCCCCTAATGGGGATGAAGCAGTCAAAGCATTATTCACTGGATCTGACTTGATGCTGGTAAGCAATGCTTCTGAGCTCCATTCTTTAGAATCTACAGAATAACTGTACCTCCCTCATCTTCCCTAAACAATCATCTTACTTTAATTATATTATTCTGGACTGCTATCCCCTTTCAGGGGAAGGGATCCCTTCCTTGACCAGCAATAGTTGGACACGGTAAATCCTGGCACTCTTCACTCTGAGGAAGTGCACTCTTTCACATGCTTTCTGCACGGCAAGTTCTTGTGTTTAGCCCTGAGCACTGCCTCAGCCATCTCTTCTTATAAGGTGTGACTGAGTGCACTTCCTGAGAGTGAGGTGTGCCAGGAATTCCTATGTCCAGTTGTACCAATTTTTTTAGACAGGCCCCAGGCCCTATCAGTCTATTTATCACTATGATAGACAGATATGAGGTTGCTGGAGTCATTTTCTTTGCTCCAGTACAGGACCAGGTAGATTGATACTTCCAGGGAAGAAAAAGAATCAACCAGTTTTGGTTCTAGGGCGACTTTCCCACCTATTTTAAAAACTAATTTGTATTTTTCCCAGCTATACAAACCCAAGTCCTTTAAAGTTAATCTTCCCATCTCAACCACCCTTCTCAGTCCTGAGTGGAAGGTCAAAAGTGAAGAGCTTCCAACAGGTGGAGGGGCTTGGTTACTTGCCCATGCTCACCATCTGTCATTACCTACCTCGTTGATGAATTCAACGGCCATGCCAGCTCCACTGTAGGCATGTTTCAGATTTTTAACGACTGAAGTTTGTATAGCCAGGAAAAATACAAATTACTTCTAACATTTATTTTTTATCTTCACTCTTAGATAAAATGTTACAATACTTTTCTCTGTCTGTGTACTTTAGTATTTTATAGCAAAATCATTGTATTTGACTTGGTGAGCAACAATCTAGAAAATTATTGGAAAAAAAATTCTCAACACTTAGTGTATAAGGGATTCATTTTATAATCTAATAATGTTTTGTAAATTTCATTATAGTTGCTAAGGTTAAATTTTCTGAAGAAACTCCCGTGTGCTTAAAGTACTGTACAATATTTGACTGGATTAGATTATGCAATTCATGCCTAAAGCTAGGCACTGGGTTTTCATTTTGAGTTTTTATTTACCATGTTAACAAGAATTGATATTTACTCTACCAAAATATTTGCCTCTGATCTGTCTAATTATAATACTCATCTTGTTGACCTCAACCATAGCAGATAATCTATATACCATTTTTTTTTTTCAGGCTCACCCTGATCGCTTATATGAGTGCGAAGTTTGCCAAGAAAGGCTACCTACTAAAGCCGAATTGGTGAATCATTTAGAACAACATATGGCATCAGGCGAAAAACCATACGAGTGTACCATGTGTCCACGCAGGTATGCCTTACCTAGACAACTGAAAGAACATGTGCGGCACCATATGAATAAGACTTTTTCTTGTTCACAATGCCCCAAAAGGTTTCGTTCTGGCACTGCTTTACAGGAACATTTCAATGTTCATACTGGGAATCGCCCTCATGCTTGTGACCAGTGTGACAAAAAGTTTGCATCAAGACACATTCTAAAGACACACATGAAAACTCATGGAGTGCGTCAAAGGCCATACCAATGCAGAATTTGTGGCAAACACTTCCTTACTTCACATCATTTGACAGATCACATGAATTTACACCAAGGAAAAAAGAATTTTATTTGTGAGACCTGTGGGAAGGCTTTTGCTACACAGAGAAGCCTTGACTTGCACACGATCACTCACACGGGAGTCAAGAACTTTGCATGTAGTATCTGTAATAAGATGTTTGCTCGAAAAGGGGAAGTGGAGGATCATGAAAGAACTCATACGGGTGAGAAACCATTTCAGTGTGAAATTTGTGGCTCTACCTTTAGTCAAAGGAGCAATTTGCAATCGCATAAGAGAACTACACATTTTCAAGAAAAGCGATATCAATGCAGTCGTTGCAGCAAGGCTTTCAAGAGAAAAAGGTTGCTAGTTTACCACGTAATGAGCGTACACACTGGAGAACGTCCTTATAAATGTGAACAGTGCAATGCTGGGTTTGTATATCCTGAACACTATAAGAAACACTTACGAATACATACAGGTGAGAAACCCTTCTGTTGTGACATCTGTGGAAAATCCTTTAATTCCAGGGATAATCGTAATGCCCATAAATTTATACATTCGGACAAGAAACCTTATGAATGTACTCTCTGTGGTGCAGGATTTATGCGCAAACCTATGTTGGCCTCTCATCTTCAGCAGCATGGCCATACAGAAAATATAGAGGCTTATATAAAAGTGAATCCTCCTACAATTGTAGCCAATGAAAGTGGTGTTAGTAATGTTTCAAGCCCAGTGGGGTCTGTTAGAACAGTAAAAATAGATGATGATCAGTCTCTAGATCCTAGTTTAGACGGTTCAGTTCAATTAGTACGTGGCACAGTGCGCGATGGTGAAACTGTAGAAGTTATGTCTCGACCGGTACACATAATAGATGCAGATGATCTTCCACGTTATATTATCCACGCTGCCAATAGTGAAAGATCAGAGGAAGGTGTAGGGCATTTCTTTGCTTCACTCCAAGGTCAGGTTGTTGAAGTGCGTGCTGATGACATTGAAAGGTATTCAGATCTAACAGCAGATCAGATGACTCAGGTAGCTCAAGTTGCAGCTCAGGTGGTCTCCGGTCAGTCTACAAGCACCAGCATCCAGCAAGTAGCAGTTTCCGGAGATATCCGACCATTCCACATTCAGTTAGAGCCAGCTACCCGTGACATTACCTTACAGGCTCAAAATGGACCAGCTCGAGAGGTTACTGCAACTATTGGGTTACCAACTGCTACGACGGTATCAACTCGCGATGGCGCTTTGTCTTCTGGGAGTCATGTGGCCGGAACTGCAGGCACTACAGTATTGGTAGGAAGTCGACAGATGCACTATGATTCTGGTCCACTAACACAGAACCCTTTGAGAAAAGTTTTGACAGAAAAAGATGACATTCGAACAACAACAGTGCTGAACATAACAACTAACTCTGAGTCACGTAGTGCAGTATTCAGGCCATGGCCCCAGCATACTATAGATACAAATAGCAGTAATTTTATAGGAAATTAGTGAGAGGACTTCTCTCAGGAGTTCTAATTAGATTTTAGTTTTTTATGAATCAATAGTTAATCTTAACGAACATAATATTATTATATACGTATGCTCTGCTTCTCTTAAAAATTATTAAAACCATTATATGGACATTTTATAGAAAAGTTCAGCAGCTACAATTATTTTTGCTGCAGTATATGCTACCCATATATTCATACCCAAAAATAGATGGAAGTGACTATAAGCCATTGTTCATTATGTGTAAGTGAAAGAATAACAGTTAGTTAGAGGTAAACTTTTATTGATAACTTGTATTTATAACAGAATTTTCACAAATTTTTAAAAATTTGAAAATAAGCTATGCTAGACGAAAAGTTTTGAGATTTTGCAAAGGTTGGTTTTGGTGGGGAAGTTTGTGCACTGAATATTCAAAGTCTTAATTTAAAGTATGCATGTTCATCCCTTTTATGATATGCATAAGAGATGCAAAGGCAAATGATGTTACACAGCTGTGCAGACTTGAGGCATGAATTTCAGTTGTTACTACACGAATGCAAACCATCTTCCTTTAATGGGTGTATGAATTCAGCAAAGCTGGAAGAGTTGTTTAAGCTTTTAATGAGGTGGTTGGAGGGTAGGCCCCGCCCACCTGCCTGGCAGAATAATCCTCACTTTGACTGTGGCTGCAGTTCAGTACACACATACTTTTCTGCTGCCTCTTATTTTAGCTACTTTGGTCTTTTTTTCTTTGTTTTCAGATTGTGATTGCTTGCTTTGTATATGGAGACTTTAGGAGCACACATGCAGATGTTCCTAGGGAAATTTGGCCAAGAGTGTGGCAGGTTCATGAGCAAGTCCTTTGTGGATCCCCATCAATTTTGTGCATTATGTAGAGGCATAACTGTTCACTGATATCCCCTTGCGACGAACGTAGGTCCTAGTCTCCTCTGCATTCTTAGAGGGATTTTTCAGCTTCAGACTTAGCAATGACAAAGTCTTTGACAGCACAGAAATCCTCGATGGCTGTGAAGCCTGGTAAGGCTTCTGCTGGCCCTTCGGATGTGACGCTTACTACCCCAAAGAATAGAAAGAAGTCAACAAAACCCAGGAGGAGTCTCATGAGATTTAAACTGATCTCTCCCCACGTTCATGTGAAGGGTGATGCGTCACCAAAATCCAGGCCAACCCAGGAAGGTGTTTCAGTTTGCAATACAGAAGCTCACACTCATGCTACCAGTGCTCGGTCTTGCTTTGGACCGAGCGTATGTACTGTTAGTAATGCTCAGTCTTGCTTGTGACTGAGCACATGTACTGCTAGCAGTGTTCAATCTTCCTTGGGACTGAGCACATGTACTGCTAGCAGTGAGTGCTCAGTCTTGCTTGGGACCAAGCACGTGCACTGTTAACAGTACTCCCTCTTGCATGGGACTAATCACATGTACTGCTACTCAGAATTGTGGGCCTTACACTTATCCCCATCCTTCACCTGGACATTCGCTTGACTCCTTGGTTTTGCCTATGAAGGCAACTGCCCTGAAGAAGTCTACCCATGGTGAAAAGGAACTTTGGATAATTCTTGCTCAGTTGAGCAAAGAGGCTTCCCTCACACATGCGTGCAAGAGAAGCAAATCGTGATTCTCTTTGTGATTAACACTCCTTTGCCAACCTTTTTCACACGAGTTGTCACCACAAGACCGATCTTCCTATGCTCTGTCTCATGATTAGGCACCATGGACCCCTCATATCTCTTCTCCATGAGACCACTATTCTAGGTTCTCCAGAGATTCTCATTACTGTTTATCTGTTCCTTCCCCTCCCCTCAACATCAGCCAATGCATCGAGACCCTCTAACACATCAGAATCAGTCTACCAGACAAGATTTCTCCTCACGACGTGACCAGTCTTTGATTCAAGACCTTCCAAAGTGTCCCGGCAATAGGTACTTGTAACAGGTGACGTTCAAGCACAGCTCTCAGGACTAATCTTAGCACCGACCGAGATAACTCTTTTCATTCGCGCTGTGTTCGGCAAGGCCCTTTTCCACTCACTGGCATCCCCGTTACTTCATGTGTGACGATCATTCAGCATCTCCTCTGAGTGAAAGGCACTCCTCAGGATGTCTGGATATCTGCTATGATCCACTGCAGCTATCTACCAGGGGAAGTGTGTCATCGGTGATTGGTATTGTAGAGGGGATGCTTCTCCAGTCAGAGCCTCTCGACAATTGATTGCTGATTTTGTTGTCTACTTTCATCGAGAGAAGCTCCTCCCGGTCACCTCTGTGAAATGCTATCGCTCAGCCTTGAGCCAGGTTTACAGACACAAAGTCTTAGACCTTTCCTCTTATTGAGAATTGTTTTTGTTCAAGGGGAGTTTCGAACAGTCCTGCTCTCCCAAAGGAATACGACACCATGAATGGGATTTCACTGAATTTCTCAGCTTTCAAGTGATCAACTTAAGAGCTCTTGAGAAAGGAATCAGATAGGGACCTGACTCCCAAGTCTGTTTTGCTGCAAAGAGAGTAGGCAAACTACATGGTGTTTTGTATATCATGAGTCATTCTGAAGGATGGAAGGTCTCCTTCACCTATCTCCCGGATTTTGTGGCCAAGACCCATAACCCAGCTGTTCATGACTCAAGGTTCGAGTCCTCCTCCATCTCTTCTCTCCGAGAAGTGAGGGTGCTACACTCAACTCTTGTTATCTGCAATCAATTAGTTTTAGAAAAAAGCCGCATGTATGAAATTTGCGTGTTTTAGATAAAAGATGGGATAAAGAAATGGATTAAAGTTGGTTAGTCTATTGTAATTTAGTTTCTCAAAAAAGGAACTCGCATGATACTCGAGATATATGAAATCGTATATTTCGGGAAAATTTGAGGGTCGCTCAGTACACGAGTTCACCCATTATACGAGTATAAACAGTAACCATACTTTTGTTTTAATATTGTAACTTTAAGTTTAATCCATTTCATGCGATAAATATATTTCACTTTCTCTGGGAGTAGACACAATGTAAACAAACTATGGTACGGGAATTTGTCTGCTTCTATCAGTACATTTTATGTTTTTATTGATATTACTTTATTAATTTGCTATTTTTAATAGTGCACAGTATTATTTAACAATTACTGATGCTTAATTTCACATTTTGATTTGTGATTTTTAACATTAAACCATTTGGCAATTTCTAATTCTAAATTTTACATTTTGATTCCCATTTCATGCCAATTTCTAACTATAAATTTCATATTTTGACTTGTGTTCTTTGGCGATTGATAATTCTGTACAGTAATGTACAATATTCTTTAGCTATTTTTAATGCAGAATTTTACATTTGACTTTTACTTTTTAACATTATGCTATACATTTTTTTGCTATTTCTAACACAAGATTCCATGTTTTGATTTGCATAGTATGGCAATTTTTCACAGTTATGATATTGGGTGTCAGATTTTGGGTTTTCACATTATATGACGTTGGCAAATACCAAATATATGTATAACAAACGAGTTTAGTGTACTTAAGAGAACTCGACGCTTCAGGCCAGATCACCAGACTTTCTCAGCAGTGCTAAGATGAAGAATATATCGAAGAACACCATTATGTTCTTGGAACATGGACCATCAAAGATAGAGGGTGCGACATAAGACTAGAATGAGAGGTAACAATGTCAGGCCTTTTATTTCTTCTCTCATCCCCAACCTTTGAGTGCAGCAATCATGTAGTTATTTGCTTGATTGGGTACTAGATGCAGGTAAGCCTCATGATCAAGTAACTTTTCTTTACAGTTGAATTTGCATTGAAGTACAGTATCTATCCCTCTCTTCGTGGACAAGAAGGAGCATCGAGAGAGTGTATGCAAACCAATTTCTTATAAATGACCTTACGTTTCGACAACATGCAGTATCCTGAGGGATGTACTGTACGTTCGTTCATGACCGCCTAACAGTCTCCTAGTAGGGACCTAGCTTAACAGCTGTGACATCATGCTTAGATCTTAAGGAGGTTGACTAGAGTTATCACTTGCACTCCTCCACAGGACGAAAGTGCATTGTCATTTCCCGTGCTAGTAAACTAAACAGTTTGGTTATAGAGACTTATGGTCTCCTAAGGATAAGTATCCTAGTAAAGGACAATGATTTATATTCCTGTAGGAATAAATAAAAACTAAGTAATTAGTATTTTTCCTAACTTTGCAAAGCTTAAGTTACAGTGCTCACCTTAACCTTCTTGCAACTCCTAGGTAAAGGCTAATATATAGGTTAATCTGCCTGGTTGGTGGGTGGAGCCTATCCTCCACCCGCCATCAACTACAATCACCTCGTTAAAAGTTTAGACAGCCGTTCCAGCTTCACTAAAGTCATACTCCTATTGAAGGACAATGTTTTGTATAGTTAGGAAAAATACAAGTTACAGTACTTTAAAAGATTTGGGATTTTTAAGCTTTGAAATTATGCCTTTTTTACAAAGTTGAATCTCATGAGGTACTTTAATTGAGATGTCAATTTTATTTTATGCTACAAGAAATGTCCCAAAGATTTATGAATAGCACAGAATTAGTTGCAGTATAAACTTATAAAGTATATAATAAACCATTGTATAAAATAAAGCTATCAAATTTCTTGGCTAAAATTATTAATAGGTTTCTCATTTTTTTCTTTTCCATTTGATTCTTTTAAAGTTGCTTCCATTATCCATTTTTTCATATTGCCTGACAAGTATGTCACTTCATCTATACTCATCTTGCTTTTAGTTGAATCACTTGGGAAGTAATAGCTATATGCAAATTACAGATATATTTTTATAATCGTGAAAATATACATAAAATATTTCATAACTATCTACATAATTCTTCTATTTTTCAGGAAATTATTCATTTGTATCCTTGACTGTTAGAAATTTCATATTTATTTCAAATTGAAAGGAGAATAATTTGTGAATAGTTATTGAAATAGTCAGGTGAAGTCTTAACAGGTTTATTATGCATACATTTTGCATGCCTAATTGAGTTTCTTTTATCTTCGTAATTTTATTTAGAATTTAGATAATCATTGAGAGGTATTATTTGACACAAGGACAAAGTGCATAGTCCCAAGGGTCTTTCCTTCCCCTTACTACAAAGCTGTGTACAATATTAGTTTCCCAGTATTTGAGGAGAATACTTGAATGTTAAAGAGAGTCTGTAGTACTATTTTAAAGTGCAATATGTCATTACTTTAGTTTTACGACATATGTATTTATCACTTTGTTGACTTATTTTTATTCATAATTCTGGTCGTGTTTAATTCTTTTACACATGGATGTTTTATTCTGATTAAGCTTGCATTATGAGTTACCAGTCTTTTCTGTTTAGTTCCATAAATATGGTTAAATGTATTCAATAATAATTATAGTTTAATTTAATTTCAGAACAGATACATTTCTTTGCATTTATTACTATTGCAGGATATTCATTTTAGCCGAGCACCCTTTAGTTATGAATATGTTCATAACTTTCTACCCTTACATAGCAAAGGATTTAAGGAAAAATTAAATTAGCCTCTTCCTGTCCTCAAAATGAAATTAATCTGCCTAGTTATGATGGAGACCCAAATGATATTTTTTTATGTCTATTTTGTTCTAGTAGAATTATTTAAATAAAGTAAATCTTTGTTTCAGACATATCAAAAGAAAAGATGCATTTTTTAAATGGGAGAATGAAAGAACATGTCAGTTGCATTTTTTAAATGGGAGAATGAAAGAACATGTCAGTTGCATTTTTTAAATGGGAGAATGAAAGAACATGTCAGTTGCATTTTTTAAATGGGAGAATGAAAGAACATGTCAGTTGCATTTTTTAAATGGGAGAATGAAAGAACATGTCAGTTGCATTTTTTAAATGGGAGAATGAAAGAACATGTCAGTAGAGTGTCTAGTTATACATACTGTCAGCATATACAATTGTAAGGAAAATCATCAAATATACAAAGGAAAAGTTAAGATTAGAATAGTTACCTTTATTAAAATCTGATTTTGTTTAACTTCTTCCTGCCTTTATTTCATTTATATATTTTGCTATTTCCTCTGTACAGTATTATTCATATTCCTGTATATACTCTTTTGTCTGATAGTTACTTTTAAGAAAGAGATTTGACTTCCAGGATGATAGTACAAATTTTGTTACATTAGAAAAATGTACAGTATGCAGTAGTTGAAGTCCTTATTTTGAAGTGCTTGTCTTTATGAACTCCTATGTCATCAATAGCTTAACAAAAAAAGACTTACCATAGAAAATTCAGCCTGTAGGATATCATGAGCGTATCTCCTTAAATTCAGAAAGAATGTCTCTCTCAGAAGTATTTATTAGTGTATTTTGTAAGGATGGAATGAATTATTCATTATTACCAGGCTGATTAGGGAATACGTGAGGGGGAAACTATTAATTACCAATATGATATGGTGTATTCATTAAGTACCATTCCAATTTTTTTTTTACCTATTAGTGATAATTGGTGACAGAGCCTTCCCTTAAATGAGATAAGACAAGAAATAAGGAAGGAAGGAATTCTATATACCATCTTAAAAGACAAAGACAACTATGCAACTAATCAATTCATGACTGCAGACTTCACTTGTTAAAACTGAGAGGAATCTACCTCACAGGTTTTGATTTACAGATACAAAATGGGAAAACAGGGATTTTATTTCTCTAGTCTGTTGAACAATGAATAAAATAGAGCCCTGTAAAAAGAAAATTATGTACCATTATTGTGGCGTGAAGATAACAACTACAGCTGTGGTTAGGCAATACAATTATGTTGATAAGTAAAATGAGAGAAGCTGTATTCCATACATTAGTCATAGTGTAAGTAGGCAAAAAGGCCGATGTCGAAGCTTCAAAAAATAAACAAGAAACTTGAAATTGTAAAGGCAAACCAATTGAGAAATAGGAGGCTTAGCGCCAAAGATGTTGACTATTTTAAAAGAACAACGTATTGATCCAGGAGATACACAACAAAAAGTTTTTATGCTAACAAAAGTCATTAGAGATTTGGTTTATAGGATTTTTTTCAGCTAATGTAGCTATGTTTGTTATATGGCCTTTTATTTATGGTGTATCATTTCTTTTTAGTCTTTATAAAGTCTGTTGAAGTTATTTTATATATTTTACCAGATTTTCATGCATTCATATCCCATCATATCAGATAATTT
The DNA here is from genome assembly GCF_036898095.1 of Palaemon carinicauda. NCBI lineage: Eukaryota > Metazoa > Arthropoda > Malacostraca > Decapoda > Palaemonidae > Palaemon > Palaemon carinicauda. Next base: position 74,745,637 of record NC_090755.1, read on the forward strand.
AACAGAATAAAAGAATATAAATATTCATATGTTATAAAGTTAACATAAAATAAAAGAATATAAACATTCATATGTAATAAAGTTAACAAAATAAAAGAATATAAACATTCATATGTAATAAAGTTAACATAAAATAAAAGAAAATTATCAGGATGAAATATTATAAGGAATTTGATACAATATAGAAACTAGGTTATAAACCTAAGTACCAAATTAATAGCAAACAAAAAATATAAATCTAGTACATTAATCAATTATTAGAAAAAATTACTGATAGGTGAATTAAGGTAATTAATTAAGATATAGTTGAATTTAGAAATGGTTTGTTCTTTTACTATCCAATGGTTAAAAGATGCCAATTCTTTCGAAAAAGCACAATGTGTTGTATACTTATGTCCATCAGCACGCTTTATGCAAGCTAAACTTGAAAGATGTGAATATTATCAATGACCAAGGGCATTAGTCGAACTCTTATTAATTCCTCTTAAAAGCTTTTCAAGTAGTAGCTTCATAATGCTAAACCTGATTATTTTAAACCAATTATCAAAATGAGGGTATACAGGTATCATGTAAATTGTTTTCCATAGTAACCAAATTAAATTCTTCAGTGGGTGTACTGTACATGTATTACATTATTCTTACGAGGTATAACCATCGACTTTTATTTTGAATATACAAAATCTTTCTCTTCATTTTTTTAATTATGAAAGATATAGGTTAGTTTTTTCACTATACTGTATGTAAATACAAATGATTTTAATGTTAGTAAAAGTCTTGTCTATGGGACATTTCTAATTAGCATTAAAAAAATATTTTATTTGCAAAACTTCAGGTGTAGTTTAAATTAAATATTTTAAATTTTGAAATGTAATTTGTTTGAGCTAAAATCTACTTTTACGAATTTTGTTTTAAGTACAATTTTCACTGTATTGATTTTCACATGTGTACAGTAGATGGCAAATGTATTTTCATTTTGTTTGAACAAGTGTGTTGGTAAGAACTTCTCCACTTATTTTTTTCCATCAGCTTCTTTTGTTAGATCTTAGCTCCTATATACCCCCTAAGATCCAGCATAAGCAAGTTTATTCTCCATCAATATCTGGTGATTGTTATGTGTGGCCATGAATCTGTTGTGCTTGATCACTTTGCTGGTTAGAAGTTGTGAACACATTGAAATTTCTCCTCTGGTCAGTGTGCCTTACATGTTCTGACAAGGCTCGATTTCCAGTAATATTTACAATAGAATAGTTTTGATGTAAAACAATGGCTTAAAACTACATTTTTTCCTCTCTACAGCTTGTTTTCATCTTATCTCCTCCAGGTTCGTAAACAAATGCAGTTACATATATAAGTTAGTTTCATAATATTTTACTCTCGTTCAATGTTTACGCAGTTATTTTCCAGATTCAGTAAATATTATAAAGAAAATAAAGTCTTATGCTGAATGTGATTGCTTTAATTTACCAATATTTATTAGGAAAGGCTTTGAAATTATGTTTCTGTAGTGACAATGTCACTTTGTTGTTTCAAAAATCTTTCAAGTTTATTGGGAACTGAAAGTTGCATGTTGTTATTGAATAATTATCGATGAAGACTGTTGCTGTCTTTGGACATATTCTTGAAATTTAGCAAAATTATTTTATTTATAAAGCAAGTAGACAAGAACACAAAGTCTCATTTTGAGTCTAGCATGGTTTACAAAACGGATTTTGAGCGAAGCGAAAAATCTATTTTTGGGTGAGATAGCCATGGCGTCCTGATGGAAGGTTCCTGTTTGGTAGCTTCCTTGGGTATAAGACTACTAAGATATTCCCAGAGAATTTAACCACAGGTTATCACAGAATTCTAACTTCTGGAGCGAGTATCTCAAAGGTTTCCCTTTAAGACATCGTAATACAACAGGGGACACGCATGTCTGAACGTGCCACATAGCTATCTTCACCCCGAACAGAGTTAATGCTTCGGTGTGTAAGGGCTGAGAATAGCTGGGAGCCGTTCCACAGCTAATCTCACTCGTGGCTACTACTGATACTCGAGACGTAAACAAACGGACGCCATTGCTCTGATGACGTCACGCCCGTCTCCATCCTGAAGCCAGTTGCTGCCCATCACCATGATACAATTGTGTAGGGTGGGAACAAAACTGGACGAAGTAGTAGGGAGGGTCCATCAGGACGCCATGGCTATCTCACCCAAAAATAGATTTTTCGCTTCGCTCAAAATCCGTTTTTTGGGCTCAAGCCATGGCGTCCTGATGGAAGAGTACCAGAGAATCAATGTATCGTGGTAGATTTTCCCCCAGTGTTAAGTGCCTAGGCATTGACAAAACAGCAAAGTAATCTTAGGTAAAGAACCATAGGAACGAAGTATCCTGCCCCCCATTGGTAGGAAGTTCCCATGGGCTATGCCGACGTCAAAGTGGTATTGAAGGGCTATTCATCCTGACAGAAGAACTTGAAGAACTTAGAGATGAAGCAGAATGTTTGATATTTGTATAGGAACATTCTGAATTAGACCAGTGGTGGTTGGGCACTGTGTATAGAGTTCATCTCTTGGTTATCAGAAGTAAGTATTCGTGTAGGAACCTTACTGAGACAGGGTGAATATAATTTAGGATTAGACATCTTAAATTCTTCATGACCATAAGAAAGGAGGAATAAATAAAACTATGACAGTATGTATTTCATAGTAGGTAGGAGCTGAAAGAGACGCATAAGTAATAAAATAGAAATTTTATTTCACAATGCAGAAATTAAATAATTTACAGCAAAAGTAAAGTTCATTTACAGTAATAATAATGTACATAGAAATAAAGGCTTGGTCTTGAATCTGAAAAGGAATTTCAGGATTAGTAGGTACTCGTTCTCGAGGAACGCAAGTCTTTAAACAACACATCATGCTCAAGGCATGCGGCACTTGTGTGACACTATGACATTTCACCTGGGATAAGAACAGTTATAAAAGCACTAAGTGTTTTTAGACATCACTATGAATCGCTCAAGGGTCAACATAGGCACCCGAAGAGTTAGAGTCCCAAGTAACTCACTGTTCTACGCAGAGTTAGGTGCAGGTTTCATAACACTACCTGCGGCTACCACAAAATGTTTAACTTCGTGCACTTGTTTCGCATAATGTTTAAAGAAAACTCGCGAGGACTTCCAGCCCGTAAAGTTTTTAAGGCTTTCAAAGTCCATGCTCTGAAAGAAGTTCAGAGAAGATGCCACTTTTCTAGGATCATGACCAGCGGGTGTACTGTTCGGATCCGCTCTGCGAATGAAGTAGGTGATTTTCGCTCTTAATTGTTTCAGTGACAGGTCGCTGCCCGATGTTTCTCCTTTGAAGAGTTGGCCTCCACCAAAGTTCGAAGTTCTGCGAAGATAGACCTTGAGACTCTCTACTGGACATAGAGAGACATCCTCCTTCAGGGGGCATATTCTCCAAGGGCCCCATCTTTTGGTGGGTAATTCGTTTTTAGCGAGAAACGTCGGATCAGGGGAGAGGGTCACTTCTCCTGAATCGGCAAACAGGATGTGTCCCTCTTCTCTTGATAATGCCACTATTTCGCTGACTCGAGCTCCCGAAGCGAGAGCAAATAAAAATATAACTTTCTGAGTCAGATCCTTGAGGGGGCATGAATCGTTGTCCAAGTTGGAGGCGAAATGGAGTACCTTGTCTAGTGACCAGGAGATCGGTTTCGGAGGGGGTGCTGGGCGTAGGCGAGCACATGCTTTTGGTAATTTGTTAAAGATGTCGTTGGACAGATCAATTTGGAAAGCATATAGAATTGGTCTAGTCAAGGCCGATTTGCAGGTTGAAATCGTATTGGCTGCTAATCCTTGTCCATGAAGGTGAATGAAGAAGGACATACAGAAATCAATGGTGATTTCTTTAGGATTTTTTGCCTTGACAAAGGAGACCCATTTCCTCCAGGATGATTCATATTGCCGTCTCGTGGATTCGGTCTTGTATTCCTCTAGGAAGTCTAGACTTTTCTTCGAGATCCCAAACCTCTTCTTTGCGGCAAGGGAGAGAAAATCATGAGATGAAGGTCCTTGATTTTCGATGATGAAGCGAAGACAGTCGACTTCTGTACTTGTTGAGAGAGAACTGGGCCCGGGAGAGGGATCAGCTTGGGCTGCAGCTCCAGGACCAGGGGGTACCAGTTGCTCCGGGGCCACTTGGGAGCCACTAGGGCCGCTGTCCCTTTGAAGGTTCTCAGTTTGGAGAGGACTTTCAACAGAAGGTTGGTGGGAGGGAACAGGTATATCTTGGACCATCTGTTCCAGTCCAGTGACATGGCGTCCACCGCTTCTGCTTTGGGGTCCTCGTACGGGGCTACGTACAGAGGAAGTTGATTGTTGTCGCTCGTTGCAAAGAGATCTATCTGAAGTTCTGGGACTTGATGAGAGATGAAGGAGAACGATCTTGCGTCTAGAGACCATTCCGACTCTATCGGGTTTGTCCGAGATAGAGCATCCGCTGTCACATTGCGGAATCCTTGTAGGTGAACTGCAGACAGGTGCCACTTCTTCTTCTCCGCCAGACGGAAGATTGGGAGAAGCACCTGATTTATCTGGGGCGATCTTGAGCCTTGGCGATTGAGACAACGAACTACCACCGAGTTGTCTAGGGTTAGACGGATGTGGATCGAGGGCGGCGGGGATAACTTCTTCAGAGTTAGAAGGACCGCCATGGCCTCCAAGATGTTTATGTGGAACGTCTTGAATAGTGGAGACCAGGTCCCTTGAGCCTGTTTCAGGTGGGAGTGACCTCCCCAGCCTTCCAGTGAGGCATCCGTGTGGATGTTGAGTGATGGAGGAGGGTGTTGGAGAGGAATGGACCTTTTCAGGGCCTTTGCTTCCGACCACGGCTTTAGGAGGCGTCGAAGTCTGTTTGGAAGCTGTCTCTTGAGGTCTCTTCGAGCGATGGATGCCGAGCGTCTCCAGACTCCCGCGGCATCCTTTAGCTGTGCACGAAGCACTGGGTTTGTCACTGAGGCGAATTGTAGAGAGCCTAGAACTCGTTCCTGCTGTCGTCTTGAAATGCGTTTGGATTTCAGTAGTCGCTTGACAGACCCTGCTATTTCCTTCCTTTTCTTCTGGGGGATGGAAAGGCGGTGTGACTGAAGATTCCAGTGGATTCCCAACCACTGAAACTTCTGAGCTGGAGAGAGGCGAGATTTCTTCTCGTTGATCTTGAATCCCAGGTGTTCTAGGTACTGGGTAACTTCGTTGCAAGACTTTGCACACTCTTCGGGCGATGGAGCCCAGACTAGCCAGTCGTCGAGGTAGGCCATCACCTGGACGTTTCTTAGGCGGAGCTGTTGTACTATGGCATCCGCCAGTTTTGTGAAGATCCGAGGGGCCACATTGAGGCCGAATGGCATGGCCCAGAAGGCGTAGCTTTTCCTTTGGAGTCGAAATCCTAGGTAGGAGGAAGCGTGATGGTTCATTGGAATGTGCCAATAGGCATCCGCCAGGTCTATAGAGACCGTGTAGGAACCTTGAGGCAGAAGGGTCCTTATTTGTTGAAGCGTCAGCATCTTGAATTTGTTGTTCTCTATGAACTTGTTGAGGGGGGATAAGTCCAGAATGACTCTGAGTTTGTCTGAGTCCTTCTTGGGAACGCAAAACAGTCTCCCTTGGAACCTGGTGGACTTTACCTTCCTTATCACCTTCTTGTTCAAGAGGTCTAGAACATATTCTTCCAGAAGGGGGGTCGATTGCTGGAAGAACCGCTGGAAGATTGGGGGTGGTTGCGTCCAACTCCAGCCTAGACCGTTCTTGATGATGCTGTGTGCCCAGGGATCGAAGGTCCAACGATCCTGGAATTGGCGGAGTCTTCCTCCCACCGGAAGCACTTCATTGCTTCTGGTGTCCCGAGGACTTGTTGCCTCGGCCGCTAGCTCCCTTTCCTCCTCTACCTCTGGAGGGACGACGAGATGCGTCTCTGCTTGCACCCCTGAACGAGCCTCTACCTTTGGCATGAAAGGTAGTGGATGGTTGCTCAAAGGCAGGGGTGAAGACCGGTGACTGTGACAACACCGGTTGGGGGACCAATTGAAAGGTCTGTTGTGGTTGGGCAACCACTTGGGAGGTAGCGGGTCCCGGAAACTGACGTCGTTGCTGACGTTGCTGGGGTTTTGGCTTTTGAGGTTTCCTCTTAGGCTGAGGTCCATCGTCCTGAGAGGGTTTCCTTTTTCTGGACATGCCCCACTTGTGGAGAAGGTTCCTATTCTCCGTGGCGGCTCTGTCAGTTATTTCCTTGACAAGGTCAGAAGGAAACAGGTGCTTTCCCCAGATGTTGGAGGAAATCAGCCTCCGGGGTTCGTGTTTCACGGTGGCACCGGCAAACACGAATTCACGACAGGCTCTACGAGCCTTTATGAAATGGTACAAGTCCTTCATTACTGTCAGTAAGTGGGATTTGGCTAGTACCATGTAGTGATCTGGTACTCTTGTGTCACAGGCCATCACTTCCAGTTGGACTTGATGAGAAAGAGATGCCGCAAGCCTCTCCTTCGTGTCTTGTTCCCGGCGAAGGAGGTGATCGTTGAGCTTAGGGAGGTCTTCATTAAACTGACGTCCGGCGACGTCAGGATCGAGCCTTCCCACGACGAAAGTATGCTGAACATCTTTCCAGTGTCGAGCGTCAGGGGGGGTCACGATGGAGAAGGGTCTGCACTCCTCCAGTGCAGGGCAGGGTTTCCCTTCTTCCGCCGCTTTAAGGCATGCAGCTAAGGCCTTTTCCAAGAAAGGAAGAACCGCAGTGTCAGGTGCAACGTACGTAGGATGCTTCTTGCTCAAAGCCGGAAGCTTAGAGCAGGTAAAGCCCCTACTCTTAAATGCGGAGGCTAGCATAGCCTGGGCCTTTGTGAGATCGAACACTATCTCTTTTAGGTTCGGTCTCTTCCTTCGAGGCAGGTTCGGAACGAAGCCGGACGTAACAGTCCGGGTAGGCCTCGAAGCTTGGGAAGAACTCCACATCTTCCAACGGGACCGTGCCGATCTTGTCACTAACAAAGATCCTGCCGGTCGCAATAACCATATGCTCTGCATACCTCCACGGGTTGGCATGAGAGCAAGCTGGGAGATCCTTGACCGAAATCTTCTTCGGTTCTCTGAATCCAATCATCGACCTGATGGACTCCTGGTTCTCCTTCAGCCTGTCGTCCATGACGGCTCTAATCAGCCGGATCAGTTCTTGGGTAGAAGAGGAAGGATCCGGAGTCGAGGAGGTAGACGGAATGGACATTTCCGTCGGTGTAGGAGTAGGAGGAGGGATGGACGAGGGAGCAGCTTCAAGCTCCGACTCGGTGTATTCCACCTTGTCTTCGTCCTCTTCGGCTCCTTGAGCCATAAGCGTCTTCTCCGTGTCTTCCGAGACGTCTGAGATCTGTTCATCATCCTCGGAATCTAAACGACACTCGTGCATGGACTGAGCCGTGACCACATCAGGTTCCACCGTAATTTGGACAGTGGGGATTGCTTCTTTTGGTACCACTGAGTCAGGGGAGGCCTTAGGGAACAACAGGGACCTCAGTTCTTCGGTGGCCAGGTACGGTCCAGTAGCATTTTTCTGAAAGCCACGCACCCACTTGCGCAGCTTTTCACGAGAAATGTCTCTAACCTCCGCTGAGGGAGGGTTATGGAAGGCCTCAACTAGGTGGGCCTGGCAGACCGTACAATCCAGTGGATTCCAGAACTTCAAATCCCCTTTCTTGTCTGCACAAGGGGCGTGAGTCCTGCAAGCCGTATGCCCGTAAAACTGCGGGCGTTTCACAGCGCAGAAGGCGAAGTCACACTTCATCTGCTCCTCCTGTGGAAGAAAGAGAAAATGAGTATGGGGGAGTCATAAGAATGGCTCTTAAACTAAGTTAATATTAATCATTAATTTTAACTTAAAGAAGGTGTGATGCATAGAGAATGAAAACAGTAAAGGAGAACATGCTCCATGCATCTCGCCCGGCTGGTTACCATAAGCTTGGTCCTCGGATAATCCAAATGACCGAGATCATTGGATATAGTTTCCTAGAATTCCCAGTATTTTGGAACTCCATGGAAAACCAAGGACAAGATTGGGATCGAATTCATTCGGTTCCCAGTTAAGAGCCAGAAGGCCTCATTAAAGGGTAACTGCTTCTGGCAACCAGCCGTGCTAAGATGCACATAGCATGCTGGAATTAGAAGAATGCAAAGAGACAGCATGATCACTAATAGAGCAGTACTAGGTACTGATCTTAATAGCAGAAGCAGTTTATCTGTTTGCCATATAGGGCTATCCTAGTCTTATGATAGCTACAGTAAGGGGGTGCAAGTATTCTTGACGCCTCCGAGGCATCTGGCATGCCGGAGCTCGCTCCAGCATAGATTCTGGCATTAGAACAGACAATTTTCAAAAGTCAGTTAGATACCAGGATGGCGGCCGCCGGCACAACGGCGGCACGCCGGCAGGAAGCGGCGGCTCCGGCAGTCGGAGGATGCCAGGTTGGTGACTGGGATAAGGATGGTAAAGGTAGTATCGGGTTGCCGGCAGTATATGCCGGCACTCCGGTGATCGACCGGCAAGCGGACGATTAGATAGGAGTAGGAGAGCCGCCGGTAGTAGCCGGCGGCAGCCGGCAGTCCCTCGGTACACGGGGGGCTGGCGGCAAGGGTAGGGAAGTCACCAAGAAGGAGGCAGGTATTGCCGACAGTAGAGGCGGCAAGAGATCGGCACCCGGATAGATAGAGAGACAGGGGGAGGGGGGAAAGGGATGCAGGAAGTACCGTCAGGGTTCCAGACATCCCTCCCCCTCCCTGAGGGGGTGTACCCATGATAGAGGCAGGCTCTAACATCCATGAGCAGGGGTCACTAGGGACCGGGAGCTAGGTAGCCCAAGGGAGGGCTAGGGAACACCCAAGAGGGGGGGGGGGGGAGACTCCCATATGCAGAACTATACTAGTAACTAACCTTATAGGACACTATGAAGGTATATGTACCAGAGTGGACTGCACAAGGAAGCTCGGGTAGCCCTACTCATCCACCCTAAGGAGGAGTTGTAGGACAGGGGACAGATGAGTATAAACTAACCTAAGCATAGGCTAGGCTATACAAGAGATAGGTGGGGAGGGAGAAGAGAGAAGTCTTCCCAGGAAGGGTTTCTGTACCAGAGCGGCCACTAAGGGAAGGGAGGACACTCCCTAACCTAAGATCAGGCTGATCGGCTAAAACGGTGCAAGAGTACAGTTTCAGCATGGAACAGAGAAACCTTCCTAACCCGACCTAGAACAGGGCTAAAAGTCCTGAACTAGGCAAGGAAGAAGACATATCGCTATCGCAGGAAAGTCATAGACTATCCTAGCCATAGAGGTAGGCTAGCCTAACCTCACTCTCAGACGCAATCCTAAAGGGGGTTCATTCCTTTAGGGAGGACCGAGAGGCGATATATACTCTATTAGACAATTAATCCCTTAACTCAGAAAAGGGATCAAGGCTAAATAGAGGGAATGCCAAGGCAGGGGATGAAGGAAGCATATAGGGGTCCTAATATTAGGTTAGGCTAGAAAGAATCACTGACTAGCCTATCCCCTATATGGTCCCTGAAGGCGAAAACATTTGCATCACTGTCAAAAGTATTGTAAAATAATAATGCCACTATCTTCATAACTTAGTCTAGGATCACTAATAAATCATGCATGAACACTTGTATGTAGGCTCCTGGCCTGGGGGCTATAGTAGCCGACTGGTATGAGGTCAATCGATGACCGATAAAAAGCGTCTAAACACGATATAAAAGTTCCTAGCTATGAAGACTAAATAAACTAATGTAATCGATTAGTATATAATGCCGGAAGCGTTGTTGTGGCTAACTAAATAAGACATGCATAACAACAACGACGCCATAAAATGGCGGGTCCGGTAGAGGCACAGCTCTGCCACAAAACATCAATTATTTCGCAAAATAATATTTACTTTACGGCCAGAGCTTAATTAAACAATACTGGAACCTTGTACTCAACTTTCCAGAAGAAGGCGAGGCTGAAGGTAACGACATAGCGAAGATGCAAAGCGATAAAGATAACACAGGGAAAATCCGTCTAAGTAGGGCAGCTACTAAACAAAGGATGGAGACGGGCGTGACGTCATCAGAGCAATGGCGTCCGTTTGTTTACGTCTCGAGTATCAGTAGTAGCCACGAGTGAGATTAGCTGTGGAACGGCTCCCAGCTATTCTCAGCCCTTACACACCGAAGCATTAACTCTGTTCGGGGTGAAGATAGCTATGTGGCACGTTCAGACATGCGTGTCCCCTGTTGTATTACGATGTCTTAAAGGGAAACCTTTGAGATACTCGCTCCAGAAGTTAGAATTCTGTGATAACCTGTGGTTAAATTCTCTGGGAATATCTTAGTAGTCTTATACCCAAGGAAGCTACCAAACAGGAACCTTCCATCAGGACGCCATGGCTTGAGCCCAAAAAAAGGATTAATTCTTAAATGTGAACTGCCCTGTAGGTTAGTAGTGCTTTTCAATGCATCTCAAGCAGTGAACTGTAGGCATTACTTGAAGGTTTTTGCAGGGTCCTATTAGCTCGTAGTTCCTTTCACATTTATCTTTCCACTATACCTCCGTTTATGCTTTCTTTCTTCTATATTGCTGTTCATCCTCTTAACTTCTATTTCATAGAACAAATGCAGAGTTTATCCCCGGTTGAATTTCTACATTGAATGGCCTCGTAGGTGTTAGTGGTGGCCAAATTCATAAATCTAATCCATTTAAATGTGAATTGAAAGTATTGTTGGGTAGAGATCATGGAAGAAAAGTAACAGAAGGCAGAGAGAAGTGTAGCTTGTGATTAAAGGATCACCACAATGAACCTTTAGTATCATATGCAGTCGGCCCTTGTTTATTGCGGGTTCTTGCTTCGCGTTTTCAGTTATATGCATCTAAGAACAACGTAATACCTATTAAAGGAAAATTCTCATTCGCAATAAAATTCACGCTGAGCAATGATTTTAAATAGCCCGCGCTCCTTTGAACTGGGTATGCTTGGCGTCACTCCTTTCTCTCCGCCCAGCTCATCCCAGCAGCCACGTTTGACTCTGCCTCGCTCTTCTCCCAGGCACCTCGCATGTACTACGTCTCGCCACAGCCTCGTAACCCACGCTACATTTTGCCCAACTTTGCCTTGCCTTTGCTAACCCTTTTATTGAAGATTATGGCCCCCAAATGTGCTCCTACTACTTCTGGTAAAGGAAGTACCAAACAGCAGCTGAAGGTCATGACCCTTGAAGAAAAGGTGAAAGTGCCTGACAAATGTAAGAAAGGGATAAAGTACGCTGCCCTTGGGAGACTTTGGAGTTAATGAAAGTACCACAAGTTTCATTGAGAAGAACTAAGTGAACATTCAAGCTGTCGTAGCTGTGAGTGCCCTTCGCAGTGCCAAGATTGGCTCAAAGGTGAGGGAAAAGGGCATGTTGAAGATGAAGAATGCCCTTTTCATATGGATTCAAGACCAGCATCGCAAGGGCATAGCAATCGACTCGCTCGCCATCCAGATGAAGGCCAAGTCTCTCCATCGCCATATCAAGGAGAATGACCCCCAACCGTCGATCAGCCAAGGTACCGCAACCCCACAGATGCCTTTCATTGCCAGTAAAGGCTGGTTTGATAACTTATTTTATGTAGTAAATCTGTTAAAATCTCGCTTCATATAAGCTTAAAATTTGCCTTAACGTTGAAACTGTACAGTACACATGTTTGCATCATTTACGTAGATATTTTTACCAACTTCGAATTATTTTTCGGTAACCTTCAGCTACAGTAAAAGTGTACTGTATAGTATTTGGCTTATTATTTAAATCTGCATTTTGAGTGTGCGTGTTTGTTCAAATCTTGTTTTAAGTTCCCTAACGTTGAG